>NC_141991.1:141823508-142170501 GCF_049901715.1 Pseudonaja textilis | reverse complement strand
GAGAATAAGAAAAACTGATGAAAAGGTGGAGAACATTCAACAAATGATGAAGTATGATGAGAGATTCCAAAAAATTGAAGAAGAAGATAAACAAAGAGATAAGAAGATTGGAGTTATTGATAGCAGATTAACTGTGGTTGAACAAGATAAAAGTGGGATGCTCAGATGGGAGATGGACAGATCAGAATTTTATCTCAGATTCTAAAACACAGAGGAAAAAAAGGGACAAAACTTAGCTGAGATAATGATAGAAATCTTGGCTGGAACTCTGGAAATAACCAAAGAGAAGATGATGGATGGAATAGATGAGGTTTTTCGAGTCTTCACAAGATATGCAATGAGAAATAGCTTACCAAGAGAAGTTCACATCAGATTCACAAAGAAAGCCATTAAAATAAGAGATGGGAAAATTAAAGGCAGAAATGAAGGCAGACATCTTTAAAGTAGAGGATAAAGTGGGAGTACTGCAACAGGCCTTGGAGAAAAATGAAGTTAGAATAAAAGAGGTAGAAAAAAGAACTGACCGAATGGAAAAGGAATTAGAAAGAGTGGATGAAGAGTTTAAAAACATGAGTAAAGAAATGGACGACTCATTGGTCCTCCTAGAGATGGACAAGGCGGCAATGTACTTAAGATTTCAAAATGTGGCGGAATCAAAAGAGGAAGACCTGGAATACTTGATGGCAGAAATACTGTCCGGTCTTTTGGAAAAGGACAGAGATGATATCCAAAAAGAGTTTGATGAAGTTTACCGGGTCAATACAAACTATGCAAGGCAACATAAATGCCCTAGGGAAGTTCACATACGATTCACCAGAAGATGTATCCGTGATATGATATATAAAATTTCTAGAGATAAAACAATATCTTATAAAGAAAAAGAAATTATAATTCTTAAACAGATTCCGAGAAGAGTAAGGGAACAAAGGTGTGATTACAAATTTCTGGCAGCTTATTTAAACCAAAAAAGAATTACATTCAAATGGCTTATACCAGAAGGGATGCTAGTGTCGTGGAAAGAGAGGAAAATTAAAATAGACACCATGGAAAAAGCTCAGGACTTTTATGAACGGATGGTGGGCCCTTGCAGGGAGCAAGGTAGTAGGGAGGAATTGGAGACAAATTCTCAAGAAGAATACGGTGGACACAAAAATAGAATCGGATCTGTAGGGAACCAAGAGGACACTCATTCGCAACAAACGACAGAAGGAACCACAAAAGCACAAACACAAAGAGAAACAGGGGCTGTTACTCACCAAAGAGCGAAACAGAACTAAATAAATGGGAGAAGAAAAAAAATTACTATCAATAAATATAAACGGTTTAAATTCAACGATTAAAAGAAAAAGGATATTAACTAAATTAATCAAACAAAAGGCTGATATAATATGCCTACAAGAAACGCACATAATGAAGAAAGATGAAAAATATTTAGAATGCCCGAAATTAGGAAAGTTATTTACCACACCAGCAGACGAGTGTAAAAAGAAAGGAATTGCAGTATATGTAAAAGAGGATTTAAAAGCAGAGTCAATATGGTCGGATTCGGAAGGAAGGACTCTGGTTTTGCAGATCTGGATCAATGACATCCCAATTCTTTTAGTAGTAATTTATGCCCCGAATGGGGACCAAAAAGAGTTTTTTAAACACCTATATGGAAAAATGGTTGAATTGCAACAAAAAACATCCTTATTATAGGGGACTTCAATTCTATTGTTGAATATCAAAAAGACCACAGCAACGGCGGAAAAATAAAAAGGGGAAAAGAGAGCTCCCTAAGATTTGCAGGGAAATGATGAAAGAGTTTAATTTGACAGATATATGGAGAAGACTACATCTTGAGAAAAAACAGTTTACATTCTATTCAAAACCCCACCAAACATGGACACGGATAGATATGGCATGGATGAATGGGAAATAGCAAACGAAATAAAAGAAGTGGAAATTTTGCCCAATGAATGGGCAGACCATAACCCAATACAGATAATATGGAAGGGTAGGGCAAAACCAAAGAAAAGGTGGACATTAAACACTCAATTAATAAAAGAGAAAGAATACATCAATAAATTAAAGGAGGAATTAATTTTTTTTATAAAAGAAAATGATAATGGAGAAACTACAAAACAAAATATATGGGATACAATGAAGGCGGTAATAAGAGGTATAACAATCTCTTATAATGCCAAGAGAAATAAAGAAAAATATTCCCAGCAAAATAATCTACAACAAAGAATTAAGGAGCTAGAAACTCTTCTACAGAATACTCCAAAAGATACAAAACTGCAAAATCAGATAAATATAGCTAAACATAAATTGAATTTAATCGAACAAGAGAAAATGATTACAAATTTGAATTTGACCAGACAAACCTATTTTGAACATGCCAATAAGCCAGGAAGATGGCTATCTTATAAATTAAAAAGAAAGAAAGAAAAGAGAATGATATATCAGTTAATAGATAGCAAGGGAGATATATACCAGGAAATAGAACAGAATACTTTGAAGATTTATACAAAAAAGAAGAGGTTAGTGAAGATAGAATAAGGAATTATTTAGATGAAGTTAAAGATAAGGTAATTGGGGAAGAAATGGCAGAACTATTAAATAAAGACATTACTGAATCGGAATTGAAATCAGCAATAGATAACCAGAAAAATAACAAAACTCCAGGCCCAGATGGAATCCCAGGGGAGCTCTATAAGGGTATAGTAGAACAAATTGGACCATTTATGTTGGAAGTTTTTAATGACGTTTTACTAGCAGCCAGGATGCCGGACTCATGGAGGGGGGCGGTGATTTCGTTGATCTTGAAGGAGGATACAGATCCTAGATATATAAACAATTATAGGCCGATTTCACTTCTAAATACTGATTATAAATTTTTTACTTCTATTATAGCAAACAGATTAAAAAGACTGCTAAACTTGTATATACATGAAGATCAAAACGGATTCCTCCCAGCTAGGCAAATAAAGAATAATCTAAGAATAGTATTAGACGTACTAGAATTTTATGAAGCCCACCCTGAGAGAAAAGTAGCACTCATGTTTTTAGATGCAGAGAAAGCTTTTGATAATCTGAATTGGCAATTTTTAATTCAAAAAATTTATAATTTGTGTTATGTCCTGAGGACTCAAGGAGTTCTCACTCAGGTCCACTCTCTTTACGTGGGCGTTATTCCCCCATTCCCATTGGTTGGCTCTCCCCAGCAGCCAGCTATAAAGGCAGGCTGCGGGGTCCAACCGGTTGCTGATTGCTGCGAGCCAGTTCCAGGCTTGGCAAGCACGGTCAGCCCTTTATTGTAAAATAAAGTATTGTTGCACTCATGCTCTGGTTCAGCCTCTCATTGCTCAAACAAAACACTGGCGACGAGGATGGGATGGCTACCAGAAGCACCATGCAACCGCTGAGTCACTAGCCACCGATCCGCAGCCCAGAGAGAGCGATCGGCTGGCGATAAGGAAACGCTGATCCGCAGCCAGAGAGCGGTCAGCCAACAAAACGAGCAATCAAAAGAGCAAACGCTGATCCGCAGCCAGAGAAAGCGGTCTGGTTCAAAAAGTTAGAAGCGTCTGTAGCCGCTTGTTAGCCCCGCTGCAGGGAAAGTGAAGCGCTGCGAGCCGCAGCCGCTCTGTATTTGGCGCGAAATTCAAACGGGTGTCATTTGAATTTCGAGCCAGTAGGAGACACAGCACAGCGCTGTAGGAAGTCACTAGCGCCCACTTTTGGCGCGAATCAAGACACCTCCAACGGCTAGCAGCCAACGTGGTAACCCAGAGAGAGAAAGAGAGGGTAGCAAAAAACCTCTCCAGAGCTGATATCACTCACGAGCGCCCGTAGTCCCAGAGAGATTTTTTCCGCAGGTAGCCCAGCCGTTCCAGCACCATGAGTTCCAACCCAGTATTCCCGGCGTTTAAACCAGACGAAGAGAAGTGGGAGTCGATAAGAACCGCTTCAATCATTACATCGATGCGGTCGGCTTGGCGGATGCAGGAGAGCATCGGAAAAATCCTATTTCTAATCTACTGCGGAGCCACCGTTTACGATACCGCCCAGCACTCGTAGCGCCGAGAGAATTGAAAAACGTTCCGTGGTCCGAGTTGCTTGAGATCCTCACTAACCACTACGCTCCCAGGCCTTCACAAATCGCCAGGAGGTTCACGTTCCGTATGAGGAAGCAATCAAGTAAGGAGACCATCAATCAATATATGGCCGCCCTCAGAACAGCAGCCCTGCACTGCGGGTTTGGAACATACTTAGAGGACATGCTCCTCGATCAATTAGTTTGTGGGGTCAAGGATCTCAACCTACAGAGGCGCCTGCTAGCAAAAAAAGACCTCAACCTTGCGCAAGCGGTCGAGGAGGCCCTAGCAGCCGAGCTAGCAACGAACTCAGCCACCGAAATTCAGGGCCCAAGTGCCAAGCTAGCATCGTTCCCAGTCCATTCCGAAGAGGTGGAAGCGGAGGAAACCCACAACGATGAAAACGATGTCCACCGCCTCGCCAACGACAGACGGTCGCAGGTAGGGGCCAAACAAGAATACACCGGTCCACCCAAGCACATCACATTGTGCCTAGCCTGTGGGGATCGCATCAAAGGGCCACCTGCAAGTTTAAAGGAGACACTTGCAACAACTGCCATAAGAGGGGGCACATCGCGAGAGTCTGCCAAGCCCCCAAAGCGCTGCACGCAGACCCCCGTCCTCGCACGCGGACCACAGAGGCAAGTATTAAACTGTCGCACGCACCGCCTTGCCAGGCGTGCCTTGCCACGCTGTTAGTAAAATTTCTCTCTCCGTTTCCCTAGAAGGTAAACCGTGCCACATGGAGGTTGACACAGGGTCAGCGCTCTCAATAATCTCATGGAACACCCTCAAGAGACTCCACCCCAGCCTATCTACCACCCGGCTTCAGAGATGCCAGTTCGGTCTGAAGGACTACCAGGGAAGGCCATTCCCGTGATCGGCAGAGGCAAGTTCTTTGTCAGTTTTAGAGCTTTTAAAGGCCACCTACCTCTAGTGGTAGTTAACGGCAATCTACCCACCTTATTGGGGCTCGATTGGTTTCCCCACCTCGGCCTAGGGTTAACAGGAGTCCATGCTGTCTCAACCTCAGACACTGACTCCTTATTCGCTGACTACGCAGATGTGTTCAGCGAGGAGCTGGGGTGTTATAATGGAACCCCCATCTCGTTCTCCGTTGACCCCCAGGCAGTCCCAATCAGATTAAAACCACGTAGAGTTCCATTTGCTATTCGACCAAAACTAGACGCTGAATTGGATAAACTACTAAAACAAGGGGTCATTGAGCCAACAGATTTCACCAAGTGGGAGACGCCCATCGTCACACCCCTTAAAAAAGATGGTAGCCTGAGAATTTGCTCGGACTACAAGACAACAATCAATAAATATTTACAAGTTAGCGCCTACCCTGTGCCCGTCATTCAGCACTTATTGCACACATTCGAGCCGGGCAGTATTTTTGCTAAATTGGACATGTCTCAAGCATATCAGCAGTTCCCTGTTGATAACCAAACAGCGGAACTTCAGACCATCGTCACTCACAGGGTGCCTTCCGATGCAAGCGTCTCCAATTTGGCGTAAGTGTTGCCCCGGGTATTTTTCAATCCCTCATGGAGCGGATTTTATAGGGCCTCCCTGGTGTAGTACCCTACTTCGACGACATCTTGGTCTCGGCCAGGGACAGACCCCAACTCTTCCAGAGAGTGCGAGCAGTGTTAGAGAGGTTCAGACAGCATGGCCTCAAGTTAAAAAAAGAAAAATGCGCCATTGCCACTAGACAGGTGGACTTTCTGGGTTATAAAATTGACGCCTCTGGCATTCACCCCCTGGAGTCCAAGGTTAGAGCAATCCACGAAGCTCCCACACCAACCTCCAAAACGGAGCTACAAGCTTTCTTAGGGCTGCTGAACTTTTATGCATCCTTCTTGCCCCATAAAGCCTCAGTAGCCGAACCCCTACACAGATTACTAGACAAAAAGTCACCGTGGCACTGGGGGCACAAAGAAGACCAGGCGTTTAATACCGTCAAATCACTACTTACGTCAGAGGCAGTGCTCATCCAATTCGACCCCAACCTTCCTTTAGTACTGGCAGCAGACGCATCCCCTTTTGGAATTGGGGCGGTCCTTAGTCACAGACTCCCCAATGGCGCCGAGGCCCCCATCGCCTTTTTCTCCAGGACGCTCTCGGCCACGGAGCATAATTACAGCCAAATAGACAAGGAAGCCTTAGCAGCTGTTGCAGCCGTGAAAAAGTTTCACGAATTCCTTTTTGGCCATTTCTTCAAACTGGTCACCGACCATAAGCCCCTCCTGGGCCTACTGGCCGGCGACAAACAGACACCTCAAGTCCTTTCCCCTAGAATGACAAGGTGGACGCTTTTCCTAGCGGCCTACTCATACAAACTTATTCACCGCCCGGGCAAAACTCTATCCCACGCCGACGCTCTCAGTCGCTGCCCCTTACCCGCTCCGGCTGAAGACCCAGCTCCTGTCAATGCCATTTTCGAAATTACCCAGTTGGACCTGCCCATCACCGCCCTTGACATCGCCGCTAAAACCAAGGCAGACCAAACGCTTGCCCAGGTGCTCGACTGGGTGAGGAGGGGGTGGCTGGGAGGCAACGTTGATAACAAATTCGCACCCTTTAAGACTCGCATGCAGGAGCTGTCCAGTTTGCAGGGTTGTCTACTGTGGGGCACTCGAGTGGTCATTCCGACCTCGCTGCGTACCCGAGTCCTGGAGGCGTTGCACGAGGGACACCCGGCATTGTGAGAATGAAGGCTTTAGCACGCAGCTACGTGTGGTGGCCGGGTCTAGACGAGGACATTGTCAATTGGGTAAGTTCCTGCAGCATTTGCCAGGAATCCCGTCCTGCTCCCCCCATCACCACCCCTACCAGATGGGAGAGCGCCAACGCCCTTGGTCTAGAATCCATATCGATCTGGCAGGCCCGTGCATGGAAAGATGTTCCTAGTGGTCGTGGACGCTTATTCCAAATGGATAGACGTGGCACAGCTATCCACGACCACCACAACTAGCAATCACCAGCGTGTTAATCGCCTGTTCGTTACACATGGACTACCCGACTCCATTGTCTCCGATAATGGCCCACAGTTCGCATCAGTAGAATTCAGCCGTTTTGCTGCCAACCTGGGCATTCGCCACATTTTCACAGCCCCATTTCACCCTGCCAGTAATGGGTTGGCTGAAAGGGCCGTCAGGACCACCAAAGAGGCCCTCGCTAGGTTTGGCAGGGATGACTGGCACCACAAACTCGCACGGTTCCTGATGAGCCAGCACTCAACCCCTGTGCAGTCACCAATAAGTCCCCAGCGGAACTTCTGATGGGCCGGCGCCTGAGGACTGTATTGGACAGATTGCACCCACAATACTGCCCTGACTCTCCCCTCGCTTCTACTTCGGGGTTAGACATTTTTGTTACAGGAGCCGATATTCGCAAGGAATTTCGCTGGGGACCCACTTTGGATTCCAGGCGAGGTCATCGCCATCACCGGGCCGAGATCGTATAGAGTCAGGCTGGAGGATGGTCGCGTCTGGAGGAGACATATAGACCAGCTTAGAAGGCGCTTCAGCACCCTTGCCAACAAGAATCCAGAGTCTCCAGTCGAGGGGAACCGCCTCATCCGCCGCCCAGCCACATCGTACCCAGCGACCAGTCTGCACCAGCGGTCGTTCCGGTCAGCCCAAACTCGGACAACAGCGCCCAGAGAGTTGACCAGCCTGATCCAACCCACGAGAGCTCGACCCCAGTAACCAACCCGGTGGTTCCCGAGGATGCCCAGTCCAGAGAGAGTGTTGGCGACACTATGCCAGCTCGACCATCACAGACTGGTACCGAACAGACAGACAATGTTCCCGAGTTGCGCCATTCCAGGCGCCAACACAAACCCCCCGTCTACCTCAAGGACTATGCATGTTCGCATCTGGGGGGAAGGGGTGTTATGTCCTGAGGACTCAAGGAGTTCTCACTCAGGTCCACTCTCTTTACGTGGGCGTTATTCCCCCATTCCCATTGGTTGGCTCTCCCCAGCAGCCAGCTATAAAAGCAGGCTGCGGGGTCCAACCGGTTGCTGATTGCTGCGAGCCAGTTCCAGGCTTGGCAAGCACGGTCAGCCCTTTATTGTAAAATAAAGTATTGTTGCACTCATGCTCTGGTTCAGCCTCTCATTGCTCAAACAAAACAATTTGAATCTGGGTACCAAATTTGAAAATATTATAACAACTATCTATGACACACAACAAGCTAATATAATAATAAATGGGGAACATACCCGCCCAATAAAGATAGAAAAAGGAGTGAGACAGGGCTGCCCACTCTCCCCACTGCTCTTCATATTATCATTAGAAACATTATTAACGCGAATTAGGCAAAATTCAGATATAAAGGGATTAATGGTTAAGAAAGAGGAATTTAAATTGCAAGCATTTGCGGACGACATGATCTTCTTTATTGAAGAACCAATAGTTAGGGGACTAAAATTGATGAAAGAACTGGAGAATTTTGGAGCAGTAGCAGGACTTAAAATAAATAAGAAAAAAACTAAATTAATGACCAAAAATTTAACAGAAAAACAGAAAATAGAATTAGAAGGAACAATGGAAATACAAGTGACAAAGAAAGTGAAATATCTAGGAATTTGGCTAACACCACACTGTAAGTCACTTAAAGAAAATAATTATGACAAATTGTTACATCAGGTAAAGAAAGATTTTGAATCATGGAGTAAACTTCAAATTTCACTATTAGGCCGGATTGCCACCATTAAAATGAACATTCTCCCCAAATTTCTATATTTATTCCAAACGATCCCAATTAAATTACACAAAAAGTTCTTTGAAGAACTCAACAAAACAACCCTCAAATTTATTTGGCAAGGGAAAAAACCCAGAATAAATGTAAAAGCAATGCAAGATACAAAGAGCAGAGGAGGGTTAGCAGTCCCAAACTGGGAGTTATATCATATGGCCACCTCATTAGTTTGGTTGAAGGACTGGATGAAGTTAACTAATAAAAGAATATTATTTCTAGAAGGCCATGACTTACAAAGGGGGTGGCACACATTCTTATGGGATATAGGGAAAACCAGACAAAAATATTTTCATAGACATTTAATTAGAGACGCGCTACTAACAATTTGGAAGAAAATACAGAAAAAACATTACATAAAAATACCAATATGGATTTCAACAATGGAGGCGATGATTCACCCAAACAATTTGGAAATTACTAAAATGATTAAATATAAAGACTTATTGGACCCACAAGGAAATTTGAAATTGAGGCAGGAAATTCAGGACCAGGGACTAAAAATTGATCAATGGGTTTATCTTCAGATTCAAAGTAGGTACAAACAAGATAAGAAAGAATTTGGAATTAACAACAAACTTCAACAATTAGATAAGATTTTATTAGGACCGGACAAAAAAAGCATAACAAAATTTTACAATTATTTACTAGAAACAGAATTAGAAGAAGAAATTGTAAAAGGGAATATGATTGCGTGGAGTCGGAATGTAGGACGTAGTATTACACTAGCAGAATGGGAAAAAGTTTGGGGCAGGAATAATAAGATCACAAAATCGGTAGCATACAAGGAAAATCTTTATAAAATGTTTTATAGATGGCATCTCCCTCCTTCGAGGCTAGCGAAGATGCACCCCAACATGAGTCCGTATTGTTGGAAATGTAAGAAAAAAGAAGGAACCTTTTTCCATATGTGGTGGACATGCACAGAAACCCAAAATTATTGGAAGAAAATCCAAACTTGGTTGGAAGAAATTACAAAAGAGCAGATCGAGTATAAACCAGAGTCCTTCCTACTAGGGATCTTTGACAAACAAATTTCCAAAAAAGCTAAATATATAACAATAAATATATTAACTGCGGCCAGATTAGCCTTTGCACAATACTGGAAACAACATCAAATTCCATCAGATGAAGTGATTATTGATAAAATTTCAAAATGCGCAGAAATGGACAAACTGACTCTGGCCCTAAAAAACAAAGATACTTCACAATATTAGGATAGTTGGAATTGTTGGTATAATTTGATTAATCATAGATAAATTATATATCATAAGGCATAAGAGAAAAGTTTTAACTGATAATAATGAGATAGTGATATATGTATAGAATAGGTGTATATATGACATAAATCAAAGGCTATAATAATAAAAAAAAGATCTTGCAAACTGTAAAATAAATATGAATGTTTTTAATTTTCCTTCTTTCTTTTTCTTTCTTTTTCCTTTCTTTTCAATCTTTTCTTTTCTTTCTTTTCTTCTTTCTTTTTTTTTTCTTTCATTTATCTGTATATGTATTGTTGGCTGTTTTTAACTGTTAAAACTAATAAATTGTTTTATTTAAAAAAAATTGCAAATATTGCAGGTGGCAAGAGAGAAAACATTGAAATATAAAGATAAGGAGATTGTTGTCCTGAAACAAATACCTAGAAGAATGAGAGAGATGAGAAGAGAATACCGATTCCTGACTAAAATTCTACTTTAAAAAGAGGTGAATTATAGATGGTTGATTCCGGTAGGTTTAATGTTCATATGGGAAGAACAGAGACACAGAATTGACTCAATTGAGAAAGCTGAATTATTTTATACAGAATACTTTGGAGGGAAAGATGAGGAGACAGGAAAAGAAATGTCACTAATTGAATTCCATGAGGACTGCCAAATAGCGACTGAAAAAGAAGAAGGTGCAGTAGGCGGAAAGGTGGAAGTTAAAGAACAATGTGAACCAAGATCTACGAGAGCTGCCAAACCTATCTACAAAGCATAATCATGGAAGAGGAAAAACTGATTACAATTAACATAAACGGACTTAACTCAGCTGTTAAAAGAAGGAAAATTTTCCATAAGTTAGAGAAAATAAAATTTGATATAATCTGCCTACAAGAAGTAGATATTAAAAAGCAACATGAACAATGGTTGATACAGCCAAAGTTAGGGAAAATGTTTACTTCTTTGACACAATGCAAGAAAAGAGGAGTGGTTTTATACATTAAAGGTATTATCCCAGCAAAATGGATCCATATGGATGACGATGGAAAATTATTAATGGTGGAAATAATGGACAATAATATGTATAAAACACTCCTGATTGCAATCTATGCCCCAAATGACAATCAAGAAGAATTTTATAGACAACTACATATGAAAATAATTGAACTGGACTATGCTAATATAGTGATGATGGGAGACTTTAATGGAATTGAAGACAATAAATTGGACTATACAACACAGAAAACAACAAAGCAAAACAGAAAGACCCTCCCTAAATCCATTTTTAAAATGACAGATGAAATAAATTTAAAAGATACATGGAGAGAAAGAAATGCTAAGACTAAACAATACACCTTCTGTTCAAACAGACATTTATCATCATCCAGAATAGATATGATATGGATGTCAACAGAATTGTTAGCTAATATCCAAGAAATAAATATTGAAAAAGTACTTGGGCAGATCATAATCCAATGACAATTAAATGGAAAGGACAAAGAAGAAGATCTAGATGGACGTTAAATAATACTATACTAACAGAAAAAGACCTCATACAGAGGATGGAGAAAGAACTGGCTTTTTTTCTTTAAAGAAAATAAAAAAGAAGACACATCAATGCAGAATGTATGGGATACAATGAAGGCATATGCCAGGAAAAGGAAAAGAAATACCATGAAAAGACTAGCCTCTAAGACATTAGAGGAGGAGTATAAAGGACTTGAAAAAGAGTTACAGAAAATGCACAGAAAAAGGACATTAAGTTAAAAATGGAAATAATTAAACATAAAATGGGACTAATGGAAAAAGAAGAATTAGCACAGAAAATCAGAGGTGCGAAACAGAACTATTTTGAAGATGCAAATAAACCAGGTAGATGGTTAGCATATAAACTGAGAAAGGAGAAATAATCAAGGAAAATATTGCAATTAATAGATGATCAAGGCCAAGTTTGCTATGAAAGTAAAGAGAAGAATGAAATTATACGAGACTATTATGGGAAACTATACACACAAGAGAATATTGACGATGAAAGAGTTAAACAGTACTTACAAAATGCTAATCTACCCCAGATACCTGAAGAGATTGAAATAATGTTAGAAAGCAATGTAACGATGATGGAGTTAACTGAAGCACTTAAGAAGCAAAACAATGGAAAGGCACCAGGCCCAGATGGACTTCCGGTGGAATTTTACAAAACACTACAAGAATCGTTGAATCTTCCATTGCTAGAAGTTATGAATGAAGTTATGTTAAAGAAGAAGATACCTAAACCATGGTCAGAAGCTTATATTACATTTGTCCCAAAAGAGGAGGCTGACCCATTACAAATCAAGAACTATAGACCTATTTCCCCACTAAACACAGATTATAAAATTTTTGCTTCAATATTGGCAGAAAAACTTTAAAAATACCTAAATAATTTTATTCATCCTGATGAAAATGGATTTCTGCCGAAGAGACAAATTAAAGACAATATGAGAGTAATCTTGGACACTTTGGAATACTACGAGGCACATCCTGAAAAACAAATGGCTTTGATATTCTTAGATGCACAGAATGCATTTGTCAATGTGAATTAGCGATTCATGTTATTACAGCTGGAACCGATGGGCTTTGGTAAAAAATTTATCCAAGCAATAGAAGCTATATATTATAAGCAAATGGCAAAGGTAATGATACAGGGAGAATTGACAGACTCTATTGATATAAGAAAAGGAACCAGTCAAGGGTGCCCACTGTCACCTTTGTTGTTTGTGTTAACCTTGGAAGTGCTAAACAGAAATATTAGAGAAGAAAAGGATATAAAAGGGATGAAAATTAAAAAGGAAGAATTTAAATTGCAAGCCTTTGCAGATGATCTGGTTTTCATTTTAGAAGACCCACTAGAAACAGCATTAAAATTGATAGAAAAGATAGAGGTATATGGGAAGGTGGCTGGTTTGAAAATAAATAAAGACAAAACAAATATTTTGACAAAGAATATGTTATCAAGACAAAAGGAAGAATTGGCGGATGTATTGAAAATCCAGGTCACAAATAAAATCAAGTACTTGGGGATACATTTGATAGCAAGATGTAGTACACTAAAAGAGAATAACTATATTAAACTTAAGCAGCAGATAGAGCTAGATTTGACGAAATGGGAAAATTTACAACTGTCCTTAATAGGGAGAATATCAACAATCAAGATGAATATATTACCCAGAATTTTATATTTGTTCCAAACAATTCCAATTAAGCTTGGAAAAGACTATTTTGAAGATTTATAATAAAATTGTGTTGAAATATATATGGCAAGGTAAGTAAGAATAAAATTAAAACTTTTGCAAGATGCTAGAATAAAAGGAGGATTTGGTTTGCCTAATTGGGAGTTGTATAACAAGCTACAAATCTGATGTGGGTTAAGGAATGGATAACATTAAGAAATACTAGATTGTTGACATTAGAAAGACATGACCTGTTGTTGGGGTGGCATGCTTTTTTGTGTTATAAAGGAACTAAAACACAGGGGTATTTTAGAAGACATTATATACGGGAGTCTCTGTGGTTAAATTGGGAGAAGACTAAAAGGCAATGTTATTTGAAAATTCCAGTCTGGCTATCAACTATTGAAGCATTTTCTTATCCTATAATATATAAAAAGGAACAAACAGTTAGATTTGGTGAAATATTGAATGAAAAGGGTGAACTTAAATCTATGCAAAAACTGGAGGAACAAGGTATAAAGATGAATTGGTTTTCATATGCGCAAATACATTCAAGGTATGATAAAGATTCTAAAACAGAAGGTTTCTATGAAAAGTTGACTGATTAAGATAAGATTTTGACAGGTACTGATGAAAAGGTGATTAAAAAATTGTATGGATATTTATTAGAAATTAAACTAGAGGAAGAACAAGTCAAAGAAACAATGATTGCTTGGGGGAAGAATTTTGGATATGGGATTGATTTAGAGAAATGGCAGAAATTGTGGTCTCAAAATTATAAAATGACAATGTCAACAGCATATAAAGAAAATTTGTATAAGATGTTTTACAGGTGGCATTTCCCCCCAACAAGAATAGGAAGAATGTTCAAGAACAAATCTGAAAAATGTTGGAAATGTCATCAGGTACCTGGCTCATATTACCATATGTGGTGGACATGTGCGGATGCCGAAAAATATTGGACTAAAATCCACACATGGTTGGAAAAAATGACAAAAAAGCATATAGACTTGAAACCAGAGATATTTTTATTGGGAATTTTACCTGAAATATATAGTAAAGAATTGACATATTTGATTGTAAATGTATTAACAACTGCTATTAACAACTGGAAAAATGAGAAAATATCAACACAGGAGGAAATTATTAAGAAAATATTGGAATATGCTGAAATGAGTAGACTGACATTTGAAATCAGAGAACAAGAAGATAAACAATTTTATAAAATTTGGGATCTATTCTATCAATGGTTAGATAATAAAACATGGTAATGAAATATGTAGATTTTTATAACGTAATGAATATATAAAGATGTATTTTTTTATTATATCTACAAAATGATTATAGGATAGATTTGAGATGGAAATATGAACTGTCAAAACAAATTACCGTATTTATCGGCGTATAACACGCACTTTTTCCCCCTGAAAATAGGGGGCAAATGATGTATGCGTGTTATACGCCGATGTCCACCCTTATTTTTTTCCTGAAATTTCCCTCTTAAAATGAAGATGCGTGTTATACGCCTGTGCGTGTTATACGCTGATAAATACGGTAAGTAAAATATGGATAATCTTATAAAACATGAATGAATAATAGTATAATCAATTAATCAATTAATAATGATATTAATGTATCTAGGAATATTTGATTGATAATATGAGAACATATACAATGTAATTGAAGACTACGAAGTGGAAGCACAAAACAATTTGTAAACCAACCGACACACTGTATGCACATATATGGAAGATGATTTGATGTTTTTATGTTGTGTTTGTTTATGTTTGGCTTAAAACAACAATAAAACTTTGTTTTTAAAGAAAGATTGCTGAGGAAACATAGTGAGTATAGAATCATAGGTTTTCTGGTCCAATCTCCTGATCTAGCCAGGACCAGGAGGCCTTATATCACCCCAGACAAATGTTTGTCCAATCTTTTCTTGAAAACCTCCAGCAATGGAACAACCACAGCTCAGGAAGCCAAGCTGTTCCATTGATTAATTGTTCTCACTATCCAGGAATTCCTGCTTAGTTCCAAGTCGGATCTCCCTCTGATGAGTGTCCACCCATTGCTTCTTGTCCTGCCCTCAGGTGCTATAGAGAATAATTTTGCTCCCTCTTCCCTAGGACAATCCTTCAAGTACTCGAAAACATGTCACCTTGAATCCTTTTTCCTAGGCTAAACACACCTAGGTCATCGTATGATTTATCCTCCAAACTCTTTATCCCCTTTGTTTCTTTTCTTTGCATTCTTTCTAAGGCCCAAGTATCTTTTTCGTGTCATGATGACCAGAACTGGATGCAGTATTCCAAGTGTGGCCTCTTTAGAGCAGTATAGAGTGGTACTATCACTTCCCATGATCTTGATGCTGCCCCTCTGTTGATGCAGCCTAGGACTGCATTGGCTTTTTTGGTAGCTGCAGCACACTGCTGACTCATATTCACGCCGACTAAGATTGGACTTAAGCATAGTACATAAAATCATATGTTTGTCAGGATTCCAAGTGATGACATCCACTTAAAAAAAAAAACAAAGTCCATCTTCAAAAAAATATTTCTTTTATTTAGGAAAGCATCAAATTGGCAAAGTGCATGGTAATTCTGGATCTGACCCAACCCAGAATTACCCCACAATATTACAAGTTAGAAACAGCCCCCAAAAGTCACATTCTCCAATAGAAGTAATTCAACGTTGCTTGATGTCATAAATCTCCACCTCCAGGGCCCAATGTGGCAAGCCGAGACCCTTCCCCGCATGACTTTCACAGAGAAAGTAAGAAAAAGAATATATACTAAGGCTAACTAAAATGGCTACAGGCTGCCCTCCCTCATTGAAAAGAAACCCCTGCAATGACATAAAATACACAAAGATTGAAATTAGGTTAAACACAATCATGCAATGCACATTTTAACCTCCTCTGCCACCCACAAAATTTGGTTTTGGCTTAAGTGGATATTTTTCATGGAATTTCCCCACCAATCTATCAGCATTTACTTTCCAGCTATTAACCCAAGTTGCTTGTGAAATTGGATAGCCTTTCCAATAAATTAAATATTGTAACTTCCCCCTGAAAATCCTAGAATCCAAAATTTTCTTAACTTCATAATGTTCATGCCCTGCAATGAACAAAGGCTTTGGGGGTGCATGTTCTGTTGGCCTCGAGGAAGAATCAACAACCGGCTTTAATAAACTACTGTGAAACACCGGATGTACCTTCCCCAATAACCTAGGGAGATTAAGTTTCACAGTTACTGGGTTTATTACTTTAATTATCTGAAAAGGCCCTATAAATTTTGGAGTTAATTTTCTAGAAGGTAAATGTAACTTTAAATGTTTAGTTGACAAATAAACTTTATCCCCCACTTTAAATTGTGGCTGCTGGGAACGGTGTTTGTCAGCTTGTATTTTTTGGATCTGTGCTGCCTTTTTCAAAGCCTTTTTTGTGTTTTCTCAAGAGTCTTTAATTGCATCCATCCGCTCAGTTACTGACAATTCAGGCATGGGAACAAACTCCATCCCAGTATTGATTTGGAAAGGTGTTAACCCAGTACTACTATGTACATCATTATTATAAGCAACCTCTGCAAACGGCAGCAAATCAGCCCAGTTGGTTTGTTGATAATTTACATAACATCTCAAATATTGTCCAATAATTTGGTTAGTTTTTTCAAACAGACCATTGGTCTGTGCATGGAGAGCTGAACTCAGACTTTGAGAGGATTGCTTGTATGAATTCCCTCCAGAATTTTGCAGTAAACTGAACCACTCTATCTGAAATGATTCTGCAAGGCACTCCATGTAATCTATATCTATGATTCACAAACATTTTGGATAATTTCCTGGCTGATGGTAGAGCTTTGCATGGAATAAAATGAGCTTGTTTGGAAAACAAATCCACTACAGTCCAAATTACTGTGTGCCTCCCACTGTCAAGTAAATCTACTATAAAATCCATCCCTATCTCCTCCCAAGGCTGGGATGGTGGCACAATTCTTTACATAATCCTCAATGTCTTTCTTCATTCTTGGCCACCAAAACTGGCATTTGACCATGTGTAGAGTTTTTAAATGTCCAAAATATCCTGCTTGTTTTGACTCATGACTTTTTGAAGTGCATGAAGATGTGAAGTTTTTGGGACATATAGTTTAGAGCCCTTCCATGCTACACCCTCCCGCACAGTTAATGACTCCTTATTTTCTTGATACCAAGTATCTGTTGTTAATTCGTTTTGCAACTTCTTAGCGATTTCAGATTTGTCTTTGATTTTTTTGGTTTGGGCTTGTGCCCCTGTGATTACTTGAACTGTTTCCTGAGAAGATGGTGGAGTGATTGGGTGAAATACTTCTTGCTTACTATCAAATTGGGGTTTTCTAGATAGCGTGTCTGCTAATATATTCCCCCCACCCCGGGAGGTACTTCAATTGGAAATCGAACCTTTTGAAGTATTGAACTCATCTAATTTGTTTAGGAGACAGTTTCCTAGGTGTTTTTAGACCTTCTAAGTTTTTATGGTCTGTCCATACTTCGAAAGGAATGTTACTGCCCTCTAAAAATTGTCTCCAAGTTTGTAAAGCCCAACGGACTGCATAAGCTTCTTTTTCGCATACAGCCCACCTTCTTTCAGTGTCTGTGAGTTTTTTGGATGTATATGCATAGGGTTGTAGATCTCCATTGTCATTCTTCTGGAGAAGAACTGCTGCCACTGCTACATCACTAGCGTTGGCTTGCAGTATAAAAGGCAATGCCGGGTCAGGGTGTTTTAGAATGGGTTCCTGTATGAAATGCCTTTTTATCAATTCAAAAGCTTTTTGGCATTCTAGAGTCCATTTTAAGGGTTGTCCAGGTTTTGTCTTGGTTGCCCCCCCGCTTCCGGTTTTCAATAGTTCAATTATTGGTAATGCAATCTCTGCAAATGAGGGGATAAATTGCCGGTAGAAGTTAATAAATCCCAAGAAGCTTTGCAGCTCTTTGTGATTTTGGGGGGGGTTGCCAATCCAGGACAGCTTTCACTTTAGCTGAATCCATTTCTATCCCCTGATTTGAAATGTGATAGCCAAGATAATGCAATGATTCTTTATGGAATTCGCATTTGAATAACTTTACATACAGCTTTGCATCTAAAAGTCTTTTTAATACTTTTCTCACTAACTTGATGTCTTCTTCTAGAGTTTCATTGTAAATAAGAATGTCACCCAAGTAGACCAGAACCCCTTTATACAAATATTGATGTAAAACTTCATTCTTGAGCTGCATGAAGACCCTTGGGGCTCCTTGTAGTCCAAATGGCATTGCTCTGAACTGAAAACTGCCCAAGGGGTGTTGAAAGCAGTCTTCCATTCATCTCCTTCTCTGATGTGGATTCTATAATACACTTTGTGGAGATCTAATTTGGTAAACACTTTGCCTTTTGCTAAGTGTCCTAACATGTCTTTCATGAGCAGTAGGGGGTATGTGTTGTAAATACTCTGGGCATTCAGGCACTTTAAGTCAACCCAGAAGCAAACCTCCCCCCACCAATCTTTTTTTCTTTAAAGAGTATGGGAGCAAAGGTTTGACTGCATACTGCCATTTGGTATTGCCATTCAGCCAGCTGATTGTGGTCTCCCATAGGTCCCATGGGTCCTGTTGCAGCTCTCCACTCTAAGATTGTGGCTCAAGACTCCCTGGGCCATTAACAGCTGATCGATGAGTGGGTCAGAAAGGGTTGCTTGGCCAAGCAGGTCTCTTTCCATCTGCTGGATACTCTTGCTTCCAGACCACTCACTTGGAGATTTCGGGCAGGCCCCTAGCTGGCGTGCAATATCCTCCATGATGGCCATTACTTTGATGGTCTCCTGGGGAATTCTTTGGGAGGCTTGCTGCTCAACTGGCAACTTAATACAACAGCCCCTGCAGAGTTTGCACTCATGTTCCAGTGCCCCTGGATCCTGTCCTTCTGCCATCTTCCCTGAGTCTTTACTGTTATCCAAAACTCCAGGTAAGCAGCCGGGGCTCAGGACCCTGAATAATAACCCTACTCCAGTGTGGCGTTCGGAAAAGACTGAGCTGAAGTCTTCACTCCAGTCTGTGTTTCCAGCGGGAACACAGACCCTTCCTATTGGCTGATGCCGTTTGACAGCCGGCTATAAAAGGGAGCTGTTAAACGGCATCAGCTGCTGTCCTCTAGCTGGCTGCCTTGTTAGCGTGGCAGCCACGGCAACCCTTTAGTGTTTCAATAAAGTAAAAGCTGAAGTTCGCTCCATGTTCGCCTCAGGTTATTCCGCCGCTCTACAACACTGGCAAAGAGGACAAGATACATATAAGAGGCAACTGAGCAAAGAATCGCTGAGCGAAGTCACTACAAAAAGAGCCAAAGTCACTACCGAGCTTTATGTCACTTTAAGAGCTTACTGTCACTATTCGCGAGAGCGAATTTCAACTTTCCTTGGAAGATCCCGCACCGCTGAGTCAAGATGACTTCGAACCCTGCATTCCCACCTTTCAGACCGACAGCAGAAACATGGGAATCCTACAGAAACCGATTTGACTGTTTCCTAGATGCCATAGACCTCGCTGATATTTCCAACCATAGGAAAAAGTCCTACTTTTTAAGTTTTTGCGGAGTCACAGTGTTTGACACTGCTGTGGCATTATTGGCTCCACGTTCAATTAAGACTGTTCCATGGGAAGAATTGCAGGAAATTCTTTCCAACCACTATTCCCCTAAGCCATCCTGAATTGCCAGGCGTCATGCTTTAAGGAGACCGATTCAGGCTGAGGGAGAGACTATTAGTGGGTACATGGCTGCCCTACGAACAGCTGCCTTGCACTGTGGGTTTAGAGATTATCTGGAGGACATGTTATAAGACCAACTAGTTTGTGGAGTCATTGATTTAAGGCTACAAAGGCGCCTATTGGATAAAGGGGATTTAACCCTTAAATTAGCAATTGAAGAGTCTCAACCTGCTGAACTATCAGCACTTTCAGCAGCAGAAATTCAGGGAAATCCAATTAGCCAGAGCAGCTTAGCCATCCATTATGATGAAGCCTCCACAGAAAAAGGCTATGAAGAGGCTAATGATGTAAATCACCCCAGGCAGCAAAAAAACCAGTGAAAGGGAGAACAGGCCAACCCCCAATCAACCTCCACGGTCTCAGCTCATTTGTCTAAGCTGTGGGGGAAACCACCTCAGGGCATCCTGTAAGTTTAGGAATGCCATTTGTCTAAAATGCCAGAGGAAGGGTAATTTAGACAGGATCTGTCAAGCAGGAAAGACTTTTGCCCAAAAGCCTCAGACAACCCAACATTTCCAAAAACAAGTTGAAGACTGTTTTACCTGCTATCAAGCCAAGTTGACTAACAAAGGCTCTAACAAAATCAGTGTTTTTGTTTCTATAGAAGGGAAACCTTGCAGGATGGAAGTAGACACTGGCTCAGCACTGTCCATCATCTCATGGAGCACCTTGAAACAATCGCTTCCCAGAATGACTAAGAAGAGGCTTTCAAGGCTGCAACTTAGCCCTACGTGACTACCAAGGCAGAACCATCCCAGTCATTGGAAAAGGCAAGCTTTTGTTCAATTTCAAAATGTTAAAGGTCACTTGCCTTTAGTTGTAGTGGATGGTGCCCTCCCAAGCCTGTTGGGGTTAAACTGGTTCCCTGCCCTTGGCCTCCATATAAGCGGAATCCACTCTATTGCAAATGCTGAAGTGGACACCTTGTTTAATGACTATGCTGATGTGATCAGCGAGGGGCTGGGCTGTTATTCAAGAACCCCAATGTCTTTCAACTTGGACCCTCTGGCAGTCCCAATCCGTTTAAAGCCTCGAAGGGTACCTTTTGCAATCCACCCCAAACTGGACATGGAACTAGACAAGTTAATTAAACAGAGTATATTAGAGCCTGTGGACTTCGCAAAATGGGAAACCCCAATAATGACACCCCTGAAGAAAGACGGTAGCATAAGAATCTGTGCAGATTACAAGACGTCATTGAATAAATATTTAGCACTTATCCAGTCCCAATTATCCAGCACCTACTACATTCTTTTGAGCCAGGAACCATTTTCACAAAATTAGACATGTCACAGGCCTATCAACAGTTCCCTATTGATGACACAGCCGTTGAACCACAAACTATTGTAACGCACAGGGGCGCTTTTAAATGGAGGCGCCTCCAATTTGGTGTAAGTGTGGCCCCAGGGATTTTCCAATGTTTAATGGAAAGACTACTTCAAGGATTACCAGGTGTAATTCCATATTTTGACAACATTTTAATATCAGCCCCTGACAAGTCTCAATTACTGCAAGAGTCAGAGGAGTCCTCGATCATTTCAGGAAGCATGGTCTTAAGTTAAAGAAAGAGAAGTGCACTATTGCCACCCCACAAGTAGAATTTTGGGGTTACAGAATTGACACCTCTGGTATTCACCCAATCGAATCCAAAGTAAGGGCTATTCACGAGGCACCCACACCAACTAACAAAACTGAGCTCCAGGCCTTTTTAGGACTTCTTAACTTTTACGCTTCATTTTTGCCACATAAAGCTTCTGTTGCAGAGCCTCTGCACAGACTCTTGGATAAGCAATCCCCCTGGCACGGGGGACCTAAGGAAGCCCATGCTTTCCATGCAGTCAAATCATTGCTTACATCCGATGCTGTTCTGATCCAATTTAATGAGCATTTACCTTTAGTTTAGTAGCAGATGCTTCTCCTTTTGGCATAAGTGCCGTTTTAAGTCATAGACTGCCTAATGGTTCTGAGGCACCTATTGCCTTTTTCTCCAGAACTTTTTCCCCAGCTGAGCACAACTACAGCCAAATTGACAAGGAGGCTTTGGCTGCAGTTGCTTCTGTCAAAAAATTCCATGAGTTTCTATATGGACACTATTTCGAGTTGGTTACGGATCACAAGCCTCTGTCAGGAGAAAGACAAACTCCTCAGATTTTGTCTCCAAGGATGACCAGGTGGACTTTATTACTGGCTGCCTATTCCTACACATTGGTTCATCGAGCTGGCAAGAGTCTCTGCCACACTGATGCTCTTAGTCGCTGCCCCCTGCCTGTTCCTATGAAGGATCCTGCACCAACTAACGCTGTGTTCCCGATCAATGAACTCAAACTTCCCATCACCACCCTTAGTATCGCTGCCCACTCTACCAGGGACAAGGTAATCGCCCAAGTCCTTGACTGGGTGGGAAGGGGGTGGCCTGCAATTCCTTATGCCCCCGAATTCATGCCTTTCAAAACTCGCCAGCAAGAACTGTCTTCTTAGCAAGGTTGTTTACTTTGGGGAACTAGGGTAGTTATCTCTTCCAAGTTGCAAGCTTCAGTTTTAAAGGTCCTGCATGAAGGGCATCCCAGCATTGTCAGAATGAAAGTCCTAGCTCGCAGTTATGTAGGGTGGCCAGGCATGGATGCTCAGATTACAAGTTAGGTGAATGCTTGTCAGCCATGCCAAGTTACCAGACCTGCTCCACTCACATCCACTCCAGGCAGGTGGGAAGATTCTGGGACCCCTTGGTCCCGGGTGCATATTGATCTGGCTGGCCCCATTCATGGGCGTACATTTTTGGTGATGGTTGATTCTTTTTCTAAATGGGTAGAGCTGACCTTGAAGACCACCACAACTTCAGAAGCCATCACTAATGCTCTATCAAGGATGTTCACTACCCCTGGCCTCCCTGACACCATCATGTCTGATAACGGGCCCCAGTTTACTTCCTGTGAGTTTGAGGTCTTTCTAGCTAACCTGGGAATCAGGCATGCACTTACAGCTCCTTTCCATCCTGCCAGTAATGGCCTGGCTGAAAGAGCAATCAGATCTGCTATAGAGGTCCTGGAAAGGCTTGGGCCCATAGATTGGCACTCTAGGCTTGCTAAGTATCTTCTAACCTAGCACATGACTCCCTGTGCCACCACTAATAGGTCCCCAGCTGAACTTCTCATGGGTAGAAATCTGAGGACTACTTTAGACAGACTCCATCCATATTATGCCCCAGTCACGCCCCTAGGATCAAATAGCCAGGCAAGGGAGTTCACTGAAAATGACCAGGTTTATGCCCGGAATTATGCTGGACACCCTTCATGGATGCCTGGGCAGATTGTGGTGGTAACCAGTCCTAAGTCTTACAGGGTCCAACTGCAAGATGGGCACATCTGGCGCCGCCATATTGATCAACTTAGAAGGCATTGGAGTTCATTTGCAGATGGCCCTCAAGACGTTCCTGCGACAGAGAAACTGCCGGCACCTGAAGAAACTTCTCGTGAATCTGACAGGAACGCAAGCCTACCTGAGCAGCCATCTGTCCCTCACCCAGAGAGGCCTGAAGCTGAGAGTCCAGTTTCGTCAGCACCAGAAGTTGCCCAACAAGCAGAAAAGTTCCTTCCGGCAGCAGCTCCGTCAGAACCTAGAAGATCTGGCTGCCTGCGCAAGCGCCCGAGTTATCTGAAGGACCACACATGCTCCGTTCTGAGGGAAAGGAGTGTGGCATTCGGAAAAGACTGAGCTGATGTCTTCACTCCGGCCCGTGTTTCCAGCGGGAACATGGACCGTTCCTATTGGCTGATGCCATTTGACAGCCGGCTATAAAAGGGAGCTGTCAAATGGCATCAGCTGTTGTCCACCAGCTGGCTGCCTTGTTAGCGCGGCAGCCGCAGCAACCCTTTATTGTTTCAATAAAGTAAAAGCTGAAGTTCATTCCGTGTTCGCCTCAGGTTATTCCGTCGCTCTACAACATCCGGGATTATGGTTTTTGTCAGATCCGGAATAATGTCAGGATTCCAAGTGATGAAATCCATTTAAAAAGAAAAGTACAAAGTCCATCTTCAAAAAAGATTTCTTTTATTTAGGAAATGAAAGAAATTGCCATCAAATTGGAAAAGTCTATGGTAATTCCGGATCTGACCCAACCCAGAATTACTCCACAATATTACAAGTTAGAAACAACCCCCAAAAGTCACATTCTCCAATAGAAGTAATTCATCGTTGCTTGATGTCATAAATCTCCACCTCCAGGGCCCAAGCAAGGACAGCTTGTTTCCCATGGGAAGAAAGATCACCCATCCAAAACACTCTCTTTATCTCCACTCCTCCCCCCTTAGGAATGTGGCAAGCCCAAAACCCTTCCCCCCATGACTGCCACAGAGAAAGTAAGAAAAAGAATATATACTAAGACTAACTAAAATGGCTACACTTATGTCAATTTTGGGATTGACAATGTTACAACGTCTTACCAGTTAATGAATATTTCAGCTTTAACAACAACATCACAAGAGCACACAAAAGATATAAACTAAATGTAAACCACTGCAAATTCTATTTCAGGAAGTATGATTTCAGCAACAGAGTGGTCAATGTCTGGAACTCACTACCTGATTCTGTTGTCACCTGCTCAAACCCCCATTCTTTTACCCCCAAACTAATCTCTATTGACATCACCCCATTCCTAAGAGTTCCTCTTTCTTGTACTTAAACTTATGTTTATTCTTGTTTCTGTTATATTGTAAGCTTTTGACAATAAATAAACAAATAAGTTCTATAGAGGTTAGCATGAGGAATGTTGTTTTGCTTCAACTAATTATAATCATGGGATATTGTCTCAATAGAATCAAAGCAACAAAATGTTGTTCTTGCATGGAGTTATAAGTTTCTATATACTTATTAATTTAAATGTTTCCATAAAATCTATTCTTTACCCTGTGGGACAAAATATTTCTAAAAATCTAATAAGTCTTATTTTCTATTTTGAGGTACTCCTCCTTCAAGTGAACTATAATGCTATTAAAGAACTAAGCACATACTCTATTGATATCAGCATTTTGATACATCTTGTTTTTCTTTGTAATTGTACCAACATTTCAGAAAAATACTACTTTGATTCTTAATGGAGACAGTGTTAATAAGAATTACTTGTTTTACCTTTCATGTGTTACCCCCCCCAAACCTTACACTCCAAACAAAATTCTTTGGGCAACTTTGAACAAATGAAAACTAAGATAGAACATAACATTAATGTGATTTTCTATTATTCAAAATAACATAAGATAGATGTTATATCGGTAGATCGGTCCCAAGAAGAGACGCAAGGCAAGTGACTTTTAAAAGCTCTTTTTATTGTAAGGTAGATCTGCTTGCCGGCTTGGAGCAGTGGTGGCTTATGTTGATCTTGCCCAGGGTACTGAAGCCAATGACAGTCGTTCGAATCACCCGCGATTGGCTCAGCCAATCGCGGTTGCTTCGTAACGGCCAATCAGTGCTGCACACTCGACCAATCCGAGTGCTCTGCGTTTTAGCCAATCAGAACACAGGGTTACAAGAATGCAAATACAGAACAATAGAACAGTCAGATAAAACAAACAACATAACTAAATTGTGCTTATGAATCTGTTCAGTTGATTTGAAGTACAGGCTACATTATTTGTCTTCTTAATTCCTGATTATTCTGGTTCAGTGTGGTACCTCAAGGTTCTGTCTTGGGCTCAGGATTCTCCAACATCTTCATAAATGATGGAGGGATGAGGGGATTGAAGGAACACACACCAAATTTGCAGATGACAGCATGTGAGGGAGAATTTCTAACACTTTGGAAGGTAAACTCAAGATTCAGAAGGATCATGGCAGACATGAGGAATGGGCCCTATCCAACAAGATGCAGTTTAGTGGTGGAAATAGTAAGGTCCTGCAATTAGACAAGAAAAACCAAATGCACAGGCATAGAATAGGCAGTATCTGGCTCAATATAGTGCCTATGAGAGGGATATAGGACTCCTGGTGGACCACCTCTTAAATATGAGTCAGCAGTGTGCTGCAGCTACCAAAAAAGCCCATGCAGTCCTAGGCTGCATCAACAGAAGGGCAGCATCAAGATCATGGGAAGTGATAGTACCACTCTATACTGCACTAAAGAGGCCATACTGGGAATACTGCATCCAGTTCTGTCATCATGACACAAAAAAGATACTCGGGCCTTAGAAAGAATGCAAAGAAAAGAAACAAAGGGGATAAAGAGTTTGGAGGATAAATCATACGATTTATATTCAAGGCAAATACAACAGGCAAAAGCAATGTTTTGATGTGATGCCACAATCCTCTATGTTTGATATCAGTATCTTGAACTTTTTAGCTTTCACCAATTTGGTACCTCAAGGTGGCTTTGACTGTTACACCATTATCTTCAATCCATTATTCCAGGAAGGATAACTCATACATTGAATAACCCTGCAGATACAAATTGTTGGTGTATATGCTTGTAAAGTTTGCTCTCTGCTCTCTTTGGTGAAGAATCTCTGAAGATGAACCATCCAAATCCCCAAAGGCAGTTCACATCTTCTGATGTAAAATCATGTCATATCTCCAGAGACAGGAAGAAAGTGACAACTTTTATTTGAAGTGTTAAATTACTATAGTAAACTGATCTTTTCCCAGATGATATCAGTAGATAACAGTTAGTAGACCGAATCTATACAAAAACCAATCATTGTCAAGACATATTATATCATGCTGGAAGGACTTTCTGAAAGGTAGTAATGTATGCTGAAATTTTTTGAAAAATAATAATCATATGAATCCGATAGGAGTAATGAAGCGGATATTAAGAGCATTTCTTTTTTGGTGTTTACTTTTTTCAACATTTGTGGTATGTTCACAGGTTATCATTACGAATTTTCAGAGTTGTGATTTGTTTAGATAACTCTTGAATCTCAGAATATATTATATATATATATAATATATAGCAAGAAAACTGTTAATATTAAAGATAAAAAAATTGTAAAATGATTTTTGTGTTCCATCTCCCCAGGATTTTATCATTCAAAATTGATCCCCATAGTGTTATTGTCTTAGTAGTATATTAGTATTATATTAATACTTCCATTGTATTTGCTTTATTAATATTTGTTTTGTAAGACTGCCTTTAGGGCATTTTAGGTTATCAGGATAAAAAAAAGGAAAATACTAAAATAAGAAACTACCTATTGTTCAACAAGATTAATTTTAAGGGGCAAGTAAGACATTTAAAAAATCCATTAAATCTTCAAAAAACGGTGTGTGAAAAAGAGATTTTATTTGTGATTGTACTGTAAAATTCAACGAGGTGAAAAGAATGCTACTTATGGAAGTTTCTTAGAAGTCCATATATCCGACACTGAAATAGTATATGAATGAATCAGTGTAAATAAGACAAATGAATAAATTAAAAGAAAGAATTAAAATGGATTTGTCTATTTCATTTAAATTGCACTAAGAACCATAGTTCTTTGCTATGTTTTAAATTATTTGAAACTTTTATCACACAGCATTGAAAAATATGGTTTTAGAAGCAAAATTTAAAGAGCTCTGGTGACATTGCTAAAACTTTAGGGAAATCTCAGCTTGCCAACCCATGGATGATAGTTGCTTGATACCATTTTGCCTTCTTCCAATTATCTAGGGGTCTTCTTAAATACAAAAGACAAAGTGGTATGAAATAGAAAAAAAGCATGGGCTTCTGTTTTAAAAAGAGCAAGAAAAAATATTCCAGAGAGATTTGAATGGGGGGAGAAAATATGTAGAAGGCTTGCATACTTTTTCCCTCCTTATCATATTTTTCTCTGAATCGTATCTTCCCAAAGATTCATCTCTTAAAAGCAGCTCTTCCATTCTTATAACCCATACTTGTGTTCATCATTTAATCAGCAGTCCAAAACGCTTACACTAATTTTATCATGTTTTGAAAACTGATTTCACTTTTACAGGAAACATGGAAAAATGGGGAAATGGGACCACAGTGACCGAATTTGTGCTTCTTGGGCTCTCTAAAAACTTCAAAGTTCGTGCTGGATTGTTTGTCCTTTTCTTGGTTATCTATCTCATTGCTGTAGCCGGCAATGGCCTCATATTGTTGCTGATTATCGTAGACTCCCACCTCCACACACCCATGTATTTTTTCCTTAGCAACCTCTCCTTTATTGACATCAGCTATATCACCACCTCTGTCCCACAGATGCTGGTCCACTGCTTCATGGACAGGCCTACTATCCCACTGGGCAGATGTTTTGCTCAGATGTCTAGTGCTCTCCTTTTAGCTGCAGTGGAGTGTTTTTTGTTAGCTGTGATGGCTTACGACCGCTTTGTGGCAATATGCTATCCTCTGCGCTACAACCTGATCATGAGTCGCAATTTATGCATCCAGTTGGCTGTGAGTGTGTGGGTCAGTGGCTTCCTTTTGATTATTATATCCTTTTTCACCATGCAGACAACTTTGTGTGGGCCAAACGTGGTGAATCATTTCAAGTGTGAACTGCAGGCAGTGTTGAAAGTAGCTTGCTCTGACACCCATGCTAATGGAATTATCATAATTACCAGTGTCTTCACCCTAGTATTACCCTTCTTCTTTATCCTGGTGACCTATGGCCGTATTGGATGCACTGTTTTGCATATCAATTCAACACAAGGTCAGAGCAAAGCCTTGTCCACCTGCGGATCTCATCTCACTGTAGTGAGCATTTATTATGGCACCCTCCTGGCCATGTATTTGAGACCTCAGGCGAAGACATTCTCCAATAGGGAAAAAGTAATGGCAGTCTTTTATAGTCTTGTGATCCCCATGTTAAACCCCATCATTTACAGCCTGAGGAACAGGGATGTGAAAGGAGCCTTCTGCAGACTGGCTGGGAAGAAAGTAGAGGAACCAGGTTGATAGATCTTCCATAAGCAAGCCTTATTGTGAGGTTTTGTCATTCAAGAGAGGATTTTATGTAGTATCATTTTCTAAGCATTATTCTATGTCACCTCTGCCCCTCTTTGTCCATGTTAGCTAAGGCTGATGAGTATGAAATCATTAAAGAATTGAACTGAATGCAACCAAAACAGTCATGGATTTTTTTTTTTAATGTATGATAACTGCAGCAATACTGTTACAAGCTCAAAGGTGGAAGGGTTGACACTACCCACAAAGGAAGAATGGCTTGTGAAGATGGTGGAAGTTGGCTAAATTAATGTCTGATAAGTGGCAAAACAATGTAAGTGCCTCGAAACCTCTCCTAGATCTTTTGCATAAAACAGAAAAAATTGCACTCATGATTTGTGATTTTGATGATTGGAAAATCTGGATAATAGAAATAAGTGAGGTGTTTTTGTAATTATAATTAATATCACAGTTGCACTTATATTTGTGGCAGAAGAAATTGGAAACCTCTATTTCTTTTGCTTCTCTTTTTTTGCACTTTTTCTTTTCAACTTATTCTTCCTTGTTTCCTTTGCTTCTATTTATTTGTGATAATGTTTATATCCCCCCCCTCTCTCTCCGTCTATATGCATTTCATGTATACATATCAATAATGCAGCAACAATGATAGTATATTGGTAGAGTTGTTGAAGTCACCTCAGTTGTTTAATATCTCCCTCATCCCTCACCCCAGCAACTTCAATTATGGTTTGACTAAGGAAAACCGTTCTGTGATTCTGATCTGATGCAAGTAAAGAGGTAACTGAGTAACTTTCTTTCTTAGAAGGGGTTTGTAAAAAATAAGAGATCTTTAAAAAAAAGTAGGAACAGTGAAGTGTGCCATTTTAAAGAACTGTTATTACATGGAACATGATTTCCTAAAAAGTCACCTAGGTCTTAAGAAAATAAAACAAAAATGTCTAAATAATTTAATTAAGAGAGGTTAGAACATAAATGCAATTTTTTTTTATTTAATAAAGAACCCCTATGTAATTAAATTATAGAGGAACAGTTTGGTTGATGTACTGCTTTAAAGAGAAACTACTTATTGTATTTCATACTTTGTGTTCATAGCATAATCCTGTTAAATAAAACTTTAATTACTTGTATACACATGTCTACTTTTTAATGTGGATATGTTCTTCTGATTTATTAGAGCTTTATTCACGCAATCTTTGAGACTAGTCAATCTCCCCCAAACATTTTCCCTACTGTAGACATTATAACCTAAAATGAAAAGGAAGAGCCATGTTCCCATATATAGCATTTCAGCACAGAGTTACATGTTATAAAAGAAATTGGTCTCTTCAAAAAAATAATAATAATAAATGCTGTTTAAGATGCGACATGGATTTTTTTGAATCCCACTTCCCATCTTATGTCCTTGACCGGCAGCTATTATCTCCACAGTCTTAGTAAAATTTGAAGATGATCTTCGGACAAGAAGACCTGTTGAAACCTAGAATTGTTCTGTCTTATCCAGGATATATGGCATCTGTGACTTCACATAGCATTATGGATTTATAATTAGACTACTATTTGCTTGCTAGTTTGACACATTAATTTGGCCATCCATTTCACACAAAGTGGTGTCCAATAAAACCTACAAATAAAATATTCTACAGAACCAATAACAAACAATAAACCCATGTAAACAAGACCATGAGAGGGAACGTATTGTGTACAATGCAGCCAATGCATGGGCTCCCTTTTATCAGGGGTTCTCCAGACCTCCTGGAGGAAAACAAAATCATTTGAAAGATTTTCGAGCATGTCATCATAATTGGGCATAACCTTGCCTCCAAAGTGATGCTGTTTCAGAGGTCAGGGGCCACTACAGAAAAGGCTCACTTCCTAGGTCTTGTCAAATAGAGGTCTATTTGACAATAAACATAGCATATTTCTCCTGTTCAGCCTGATGGAGAGGGTAGATGCAGGGGTGGGATTCTATAAGTTTGCACCTATTTGCTAGAACCAATTGTTAACAGTCTAAGCAGTTCGGAGAACCGGTTGTTAGAAGAAATGACTGGCCTAATCCTGTAAGGAAGGCAGGAAGGAAACATTCTGGTGTTGCTTACAGAAACTGCCTCTCCATTAACCCTTATTACATTCTTGGCAGGACTAGACTTCCTGTCTCAGGAACTTCTCTGGAGTTTTTTTCCCTTCTGTTGCTGGTACTTTGCTTGTGTGAAATGACCATTCAAAGTTACAATGGCACTGAAAAAAGTGACTTATGACCATTTTTCACACTTATGGCTGTTGCAGCATCCCCACAGTCATGAGAGGCCAGGCAAGGAGATGTGTGCTTCGATGTGAGTGATATTGAGTTGGCCACACCCAGCCAATAACATGACTACCAAGCCACGCCCCCACCTAAGCCACGCCCACAGAGCCGGTTGTTAAAAATTTGAATCCCACCCCTGGGTAGATGTAATTGGGAAGAAGTGGTCCCTAATACTAAACATACATTTTCTTTCCTAGCTAATGATCATAACACCTAGCTTTTAACTGGTCAACCCCACACAACCAAGGAATAAGAAATATACCATAACAAAGCTAAGTTTTGATAAGTTCTCTATGACATTATTTCACCATAATGAAGACATTGCAGAGTAGAAAACACAAGAACTGGTAGGTTGCAACTGAATTATTCAAACAGTACTATCAGAAGTTTTTCAATGAAACAGAGAACACTTCCTTCCAGTCTGCTATTTTTAAAGTTGAAGATATACTAGAAGGAAACAGTTAAACTTTTGGTCTAGCGAAAACACAAGACATAGACAAGGTAGCACAGCAGTGGATGGCTGTAAAAAAACAATGATGGCACAGTCTTATATGGGATATGATGATGGTCCATCTTCTGTAGAATGAAATATGTTCCTCAGTGTAGGAGGAGAAAAGTCTTCTGCACAGTATAGAATAAAGTGACTTTATTATTTTTCAGATGAAACATTTTGATTGCCTTATCCAAAACCATTCTGAGTATGAACGGTTACAGGAATTGGGTACTGTACGTCTAGTCTAGTGAAAAGAAGGCCTAGGGGGTGACATGATAGCAGTGTTCCAATATTTGAGGAGCTGCCATAAACAAAAGGGGCTCAACTTATTTTCCAAAGAAGCAAAAGGCAGGACAAGAAGCAATAGATGGAAACTAATCAAGGAAAGAAGCAACCTAGAAGTAAGGAGAAATTTCCTGACAGAGAGAACAATCAACTAGTGGAACAGCTTCCCTTCAAAAGTTGTGGGTTCATCAATGGAGGTTTTTTAAGAAGAATTGGACAGCCATTGATCCAGAATGGTATAGAGTTTTCTGCTGGAGCAGGGGGTTGGACTAGAAGGCCTCCAAGGTCTCTTCCATCTCTGATGATCTGTGTTTTAAGTCCATTGACTTCTAAAATTCTTCAGAGCCAACTATGAGTTTGGTTTTAACTTATTCCAGAGACGCTTGACTCATGTCTTTCTTTCATCACAAAGCTCACTCAAAGACTTTCAGGTATTGTTATTGCCTTCAACCCAGACTTTCTGGATTTGATGATTCTGTTATTTGGAAATTCATATTTGTTAATGGTCCTAAAAATAGCCATCTGATCCCATGTCCTTGAATTATTTTACTAGGTACAAATTACCAGATTTTTCTTCTTCTTCTATTTTTAATGTTATGCTGTTTATACAGTTAATGTTAATGGTGCTTCTGTGTTCATATTCACATTTGAAATTCTTTTTAAAAAATTGATCATGCTGCTATTAGCATTTGTGATATAACACACAAAATTCTTTTGAGGTTAAAACCTGGAATAGCATTATATAGTTGCTGTCATGCCCCTGTCAGAGTCTGAATCCAAGGAGGAAGACGAACAGCTGACAGGGAGTGGGAGTCTGGCTCTGTTGGCTGTGGAGGAAACTGTGGAAGGGCAAAGTCCAGCTGGGCAGAGCAGGGAAGCAGTAGAACAAGGGAGAGGGAATTCAGAGGAAGACCCAGGCCCACCCCTCTTTATCCTAGGACACATAGGGAGGGATGGAAAAGAGAGCAACATGGGTTGCATGGCTTAGGGGGGAGGAAAGGGCCCTGATTCCCTTCATTAGACACACCTGGGAAGAGAGTTTAAAAGAGATGCAAGCTGAGAGCAGCGTTTTCTGGGAACAAATGTGAGTTTACCTTGTATTGACTGTGGTTATCTGCATTCCTGGAATCCTCCCAACTGGGTTGATTTACTGCTGTTCCTTCATGTCTGGAATTCCTTCTGTTGCCCTGCCAGATTAATTACCTCAACTTGCCTTGAATTGGACTTATAGTTAAAGTTTTTGTTGACAATGTTTTGGACTTGAATCTCTGCAGCCAAAGGCTGTTCATGGGAGAGTTTTTCTCCAGACCAGAAGGTAACCAGGACATTGGGGGCAGAGTTTTTTAATTATATTTTGTAAGTTGGTTGGTACACAATGAAGTATATGCTTGTTATATTTGTTCTATGTTCTCTTTGGTGAATAATCTCTGGAGGTGACCATCCATGCCCACAAAGGCACCTCACATCTTCAGTTATGACATCATAAATCTGAATATCTCCAGAGACAATATACACATTGCAGGAACAACAACACTGCAACTCTCACCTAAGCAAGCACTGACTTACTACAGTGAAATTGTCCTGTCCAGATATTGTGGGACATCTATTGTTTTAGGAAGTGTAATTTTATCACTATCAGAACCTGTCCATATGCAAATGGATAGTGTGTAAAGAGTATGACATATGGGTTAATTGGATTTAGGTATCAGGGTTCAAGGGAAATGATTTGCAGCTTGACACTTTCCTTCTGCTGATCTCACATTACAAATCATAGTCCTGTTGAAGAAGAAGCAAATAACAAGTGATATCTCAGCTACCAGTGAAGACACTGGGTTAGTTCTTTGGCTTTGGACTTTTTGAGCAGATCATATTTGTTCCCTTAGAGTCCCCTTTCTATCAACCTCTGCTGTATCCCTACCATGATCACCCAGAAACTGGCATACTGCTTCACAAATAGGCCAACCATTCCACTGGGCCATTGTTATGGATAGCCTAATATTACTATCTTTTTATGTATGTTAGGACCTGAGTTTCTTATGTTGGTTGTCATGGCTTATGACCCTCTGTAGCCAAGTCTAATATAGTTTTAAGGTGGACAATATACATAAATCTAACTGTCAGCTTCTGGGCCATGGTTTCACCATAACCATTATTTCATTCTTCTCCCTGCATCCCCATTTGTGTGAGAAAAATGTGCTGAACCACTAGACGTGAAGTCCAAGCTTTATATACCAACATCATCATCCTCTTGTAATGACCCCATAATCCCTTGTGGGATGGACTCTGGGAAACTGAATGGAGCTGTGTGTTTACTGGCCGGATGCCTCTCCTGTTGCCAATGTGGAGTTTTATTCAGCAGATACATTCTCAGTGTGCCTAGAGAGAGAAATATCTGCCTCTACCTAGGATCGAACTCACAGCCTCCTGATTGTGAAGCAAGAGCGCCACCTGTAGGCCACTGCATCATTCAAGTCCTATCTATCTATCTATCTATCTATCTATCTATCTTCATCAATTGCAGCATTCTCAAATTCTCCCCAAAATGGGATGCCAGTTATAATAACAACCTATTCAGTTGGAATTTACTGTAAATAATGTTAAATACCCTATGTTACAATACATATAAGTGAATACTTGATAGATAGAATGATAGATGGATGGATGGATGAATGGACGGATGGATAGATGGACAGACAGACTGTGTGTGTATGCGTGCGTGTGTGTGTGTTAGTCTGAAAAAGTGCCACCTCGATTTCTTCTGGTTTTTTGGCTGCTATAGATCAGAGTTTTTCAAACTTGGCAACTTTAAGATGTGTGTACTTCAACTCCCAGAATTCCTCAATCAAATCTCTTTGAATATTTTTTTGACTTAGGAGAAATGACAAAGTACTATGCAGTTTCTTTATTAAAGCAAAAATAATCTTAGTTTCACACTGTTCCCAAGATTAAAGTGAAGGTGTAAGTGATGTGTGATCTATGCATTTTGTCTTGACCACTAGTAGATTGGCAAGGTTGGCATGTAACAGAGAAATGGACGTATGCTTTACTGAGAGACATGGGATTATTTTTTTCATAAAATAAAATTATTGGAATAAGTGCACCTTTCTTGTACAATTGATTAGCCTTATTGCTCTTTTCTTGCAAGTTCTTTGAAAACCTAATTGGTTCTATATAATTTTGCTTGAAGCTGCAACTGCAATGTTGGGTGTTAATTTTATTTTCAAAGCAAATACAACAGGCAAAAGCAATGTTTTGATGTGATGCCACAATCCTCTATGTTTGATATCAGTATCTTGTACTTTTTAGCTTTCACCAATTTGGTACCCTCAAGGTGGCTTTGACTGTTACACCATTATCTTCAATCCATTATTCCAGGAAGGATATGTTATACATTGAATAACCCTGCAGATACAAATTGTTGGTGTATATGCTTGTAAAGTTTGATCTCTGCTCTCTTTGGTGAACAATCTCTGAAGAATCTCTAAAGATGAACCACCCAAATCCCCAAAGGCAGTTCACATCTGATATAACGTCATGTCATATCTCCAGAGACAGTATAAATGTTTGAGGAAGAAAGTGACAACTTTTATCTGAAGTGTTAAATTGCTATAGTGAACTGATCTTTTCCCAGATGATATCAGTAGATAGCAGTTAGTAGACCGAATCTGTACAAAAACCAGTCATTTTCTGGATACATTATATCATGCTGGAAGGACTTTCTGTATTCCTCTTTTCTGTTGCTTTCTGACATTATATCGATTTTTCACCTTATTTTTCCCTTTTTTGGTTGTTTTTTTAAGTCTTAAATTCTCCATTCTCTTTCCTCTCTTTCCCTTTTCTTCCTCAGCTAGAGTGCTTGTTCATTAAAGATGGCTTCTTCTTCATCTCACTCTTCTTGTTCTTCTTGTAGTTTCTGATAAGTAAAAATCACCATTTCTAAGAAATGAAAAACAGATCCAGAAGAGCCCTTCCCTTCTTGTTCCTCTTCTTTTAGCTTTTTAAATTCCATTTTCAGTTCATCAACAAGTAATGCCATTATGAATTTTTTTTAAAATAACCCAAATGTTTTTAGTCTTTCAAATAATAATTTCCAAAGGTCCCAAAGTCACCAAGCAATCCAAATACACAAAGTCTGTTTCATTTAGCACTTTCTTCTTTTTATACTTTCTCTTTTGGGGGTTACAGTTCAATTGCAAAGTTCCAAAATGTATCATGCTGGAAGGACTTTCTGAAAGGTAGTAATGTATGCTGAAAATTTTAAAAAATAATAATCATATGAATCCGATAGGAGTAATGAAGCGGATATTAAGAGCATTTCTTTTTTGGTGTTTACTTTTTTCAACATTTGTGGTATGTTCACAGGTACTCATTACGAATTTTCAGAATTGTGATTTGTTTAGATAATAATCTCCGAGCCTGTGCCGTTAGGGGAAGAGGACTTGGAAGATGAGGAGGAGGAACTGGGAATGCCTTCCTCCCCAGGACCTTCCTCTCTGGCAATGCCTTCCTCCCTGATAATGCCTCAGGTTTCATCAGACAACCGAGAGGAACAGCCTGAGATTAATCAGGAGGAAGGCATATCAAAGCAGCCCCTGACAGGGAGTCAAGAGGAAGAATGTTGGCTTGATCCTAGGCAGCGTCGTAGGGAGAAACGTGAGCAGCAATGTAGAAGGCGTGGGAGGGTCAGAGAGTGAGCTGAGTCATTGAGCCACACCCCACAGGGGATTAAAGTGGGTGTGTTGTCAGCTAGAACTTTGTACGGGACAAAGTTTAATCATACTTCAGGTTTTTCGTTGTGAATTATTCTTGTGGTCTGCCTTGTAATTCTCTGTGAGTAGCTTTTTACTTGTTATCAGTTCGGACTTGGCAGGCAGAGTGTGTTGGAATGCCAAGGAATTATCAGTTCCAAAGAACTAACTCTGTGAAGTCCGAGTCAGCTTGCCTGACTGTGTTTGTGTGAGTTTGTACTCTTTCATCTTTTGAGAAAGAAGAAAGATGAGACAGAACATATATATATATATATATATGTTTTCTTAAGTTTTCGCAGGTACGTACATGTATGGTATTCAGCTTTGTTCAGGTATTTTCCCATGTCATTGTAGTTGTGCTTTTAAAGTTGTAGCAACGTTTCGGCAGAATCTCATCTGCCATCATCAGGCTTCTGTATTGTGTTCGTCTGTGAGTCAGACTTTCACAGCCGTTTCAGTTTTTTCTGAAAACTACATATCTGTAAACCCCTAAACACAGACCCCACCACCTACCCAGAAAAAAACCACCAGATCCAAAATAAAAGCTTCCCCCATCAGTGAAGAAATCCAGCAAAGAATCATACCCAGAGAGAAATCATCCAGATGCCCTAAACTTTATGGTCTCCCCAAGATACACAAAGAAGGAACCCCACTTAGACCAATAGTCAGCTCCATAGGCTCACCTCTACAAAACCTAGCCAAATTTCTCACCAAACAACTACAGCCCTATGCAGAATCCACCCATTCACACATGAGAAACTAATTCCAGTTCATTGAGATCATAAAGAAACAAAACTTACAGCCCAGAGACCTACTAGTGAGCTTCGATGTCATATCCCTCTTCACCCAAGTGCTTATAAAAGAAGCCTTGACAGCCATCCAAAACAAATTCAACCCCCCCAAGCACATCCTAGATCTGACCAACCACTGCCTATCCAATACATACTTCACCTACAATGGAAAAAAATACAAACAAATAGAAGGAGCACCCATGGGATCACCCCTCTCACCTGTCATCGCAAACCTCTACATGGAACACTTTGAAACACAAGCTCTAGAAAAGTATGATCACAAACCCAAACTCTGGCTCAGATACGTAAATGACACCTTCATAATCTGGCCACATGGGAAAGAAAAACTGAACAACTTCCTCACACACCTCAACAGCCTACACCCCAAAATACAATTCACCATGGAAACAGAAGCTAACAATCAACTTCCCTTCCTAGATGTCTTAGTATACAAAAAATCCAATGGCTCCCTAGGACACACCATCTACCAGAAGAAAACACATACAAACCGCTATCTACATGCACTCTCACACCACCATCCAGCACAGAGACACTTATCTCCAGAACAAAATGCTTAGCCAACAAACAACACCTAAAAACCGAACTACACCACCACCCAGCACAGATCAATTCCGTAGCCAAGACACTCATCTCCAGAACAAAATGCTTAGCCGATGAACAACACCAAAAAACCGAACTACACACTCTCACCAACGTACTTACAGCCCATGGATTCCAAAGAAAGAAGATTACCCACCTAATCCAAAAAGAAACCCCAACCAAAATCCAAGACAGAGAACAAGAAAACGGCAAAGCCCTCCTCCCATATATAAAAGGCACTACAGACAAAATTAGCAAGATCCTCCAAAAACACAACATCAAAACAGCATTCTGCACAAACAGAAAAATATCCACCATCCTAAGAAACCCCAAAGACAAAATCGAATTAGAAAACCAAGGAGTATACGAAATCCCCTGCACTGCCTGCCCTACCACATACATTGGACAAACTAACAGAAGAATAAGTGCACGCATTGAAGAACATAAGAACTCAATCAAAAAAGAAGAAATGACCTCTTCCCTGGTCCAACACCTCAAAGCCACAGGACATGAAATTGATTTTAAAAATACCAGAACTATCGCCAAAACCGAACACTTCAACAGCAGAATAATCAGAGAAGCCATAGAGATAGAAAAACGCCCACACAGCATGAACAAACGAGATGACACCTCCCGCCTTCCAGCCATTTGGAAACCCGCCCTCATGAACAGACGAGTATCTAACATGAAAAAGGACACCGGACCCACACCCATGAGAGCCACACAAGATGCCACCACCACACTTCCATGTAGAAAACAGACTCCCACCCATTCAGAAAATGAGAAACGACCATGGACCAGAAACTGCACTGCAGCTGCATCACTACCCACTTCAAACCCCTCTGAGCCATACATGAAGCAAACCGACACCCACTATGAAGATGCAGCAGGACCACGAACTAGAAGCCAAACAGCAAGATCACAACTCTCCAGCTCAAATCCCCAGCAACTAAGACTAACCTGAGCACAACCAAGCCCCCACCTGAACAGAACACGCCTCCAACCAATCAGAACACGGCTAACCCCCAATCAATCAGAACACAGCCAAACCCCTACCAATGAGAACACACCCCCACCCAATCAGAACACAGCCAAGCCCCCACCCAATCAAGTCCCACCCCACTGGCAGTTAAAAGGAGGAAGCAGCTGCAATCTCCATTACTCTGAGAAGCACAGAGCCGGAGACAAAAGCCTGAAGATGATGAATGAGACTTCATCGAAACGTTGCCTATATACTTCGAATCTTACGCAGGAGAAAACCCGAACAACCAAAGATCCACATATAAATACCCGAGAACCTCAGAAAACAAGTATTGCACCTCTACGGGAGGAAACCCACCATCTGACCAGGACTTATGAAAAACTTGAAGTCCAAAGAGCCTCCATTTTATGTGACCTTGCGTTCCTATGCAACTGCCGAGATCAAAATTTAATTCCCACAAGCTTCCAATTGAAATTCCACACCAACACAGCAGCCACCAAACGCATCCTTAAAAGAACAGAACTGGCCCTAATTAGAAATGAACTTCACACAAAAAGGTTTCTCCTAGACCAAATCAACAAAGATCTCCTCACACTCCACCTCAGACTCAGCAACAAGATTCACCCTCTACTTTGGGACAAATCCAAACAACTCGCTGTCTGGAGAGCCGAAACACACACCATCCTCAAGACAGACACACACACCAACAAACTCAGGAAACTACAACAACGCCAGAAACCAACTCCTCCCCCCACAGCCACACATGAAACAAACAGTGCACAACATCTCAGACAAGATCCTCACTGAAGCTGAAACCAAGATCCTTTCAAAAGGATTCAACTTTGCTGTCGCTCCCAAACACATCCCCACAGAAACCATCATATGCGGAGTTGAAACCAGCCTGACCAAAACCAACCCTGATGATGCTAACAAAATCAGACTCAAATCACCAACATCCTCTGCACTACCAAACCACCCAAAAGCAACTTATCCAAAGAAGAACAAACTGCACTACTTAACCTGAAAGAAGACACCAGCATAATAATCCTACCAGCAGACAAGGGCAACGCGACAGTGGTAATGAACACATCTGACTACCAAACCAAGTTAACCAACCTACTCCAAGACCCCACATACAAACCCCTAAAGACAGACCCCACCACCTACCTAGAAAAACTACCAAATCCAAAATAAAAGCCTCCCCATCAGTGAAGAAATCCAGCAAGGAATCATACCCAGAGAAAAATCATCCAGATGCCCCAAGCTTTATGGTCTCCCCAAAATACACAAAGAAGGAACCCCACTCAGACCAATAGTCAGCTCCATAGGCTCACCTCTACAAAACCTGGCCAAATTTCTTGCCAAACAACTACAACCCTATGCAGAATCCATCAACTCACACGTAAGAAACTCATTCCAGTTCATCGAGATCATAAAGAAACAAAACTTACAACCTAGCAACCTACTAGTAAGCTTCGATGTCATATCCCTCTTCACCCAAGTGCCAATAAAAGAAGCCTTGACAGCCATCCAAAACAAATACAACCCCCAAGCACATCCTAGATCTAACCAACCACTGCCTATCCAATACTTACTTCACCTACAATGGACAAAAATACAAACAAATAGAAGGAGCACCCATGGGATCACCCCTCTCACCTGTCATCGCAAACCTCTACATGGAACACTTTGAAACACAAGCTCTAGAAAAATACGACCACAAACCCAAACTCTGGCTCAGATACGTAGATGACACCTTCATAATCTGGCCACATGGGAAAGAAAAACTGAACAACTTCCTCACATACCTCAACAGCCTACACCCCAAAATACAATTCACCATGGAAACAGAAGCCAACAATCAACTTCCCTTCCTAGATGTCTTGGTATACAAAAGATCCAATGGCTCCCTAGGACACACCATCTACCAGAAGAAAACACATACTAACCGCTATCTACATGCACTCTCACACCACCACCCAGCACAGATCAATTCCGTAGCCAAGACACTCATCTCCAGAACAAAATGCTTAGCCGATGAACAACACCAAAAACCGAACTACACACTCTCACCAACGTACTTACAGCCAATGGATTCCAAAGAAAGAAGATTACCCACCTAATCCAAAAAGAAACCCCAACCAAAATCCAAGACAGAGAACAAGAAAACGGCAAAGCCCTCCTCCCATATATAAAAGGCACTACAGACAAAATTAGCAAGATCCTCCAAAAACACAACATCAAAACAGCATTCTGCACAAACAGAAAAATATCCACCATCCTAAGAAACCCCAAAGACAAAATCGAATTAGAAAACCAAGGAGTATACGAAATCCCCTGCACTGCCTGCCCTACCACATACATTGGACAAACTAACAGAAGAATAAGTGCACGCATTGAAGAACATAAGAACTCAATCAAAAAAGAAGAAACGACCTCTTCCCTGGTCCAACACCTTAAAGCCACAGGACATGAAATTGATTTTAAAAATACCAGAACTATCGCCAAAACCGAACACTTCAACAGCAGAATAATCAGAGAAGCCATAGAGATAGAAAAACGCCCACACAGCATGAACAAATGAGATGACACCTCCCGCCTTCCAGCCATTTGGAAACCCGCCCTCATGAACAGACGAGTACCTAACATAAAAAAGGACACCGGACCCACACCCATGAGAGCCACACAAGATGCCACCACCACACTTCCATGTAGAAAACAGACTCCCACCCATTCAGAAAATGAGAAACGACCATGGACCAGAAACTGCACTGCAGCTGCATCACTACCCACTTCAAACCCCTCTGAGCCATACATGAAGCAAACCGACACCCACTATGAAGATGCAGCAGGACCACGAACTAGAAGCCAAACAGCAAGATCACAACTCTCCAGCTCAAATCCCCCAGCAACTAAGACTAACCTGAGCACAACCAAGCCCCCACCTGAACAGAACACGCCTCCAACCAATCAGAACACGGCTAACCCCCCAACCAATCAGAACACAGCCAAACCCCCTACCAATGAGAACACACCCCCACCCAATCAGAACACAGCCAAGCCCCCACCCAATCAAGTCCCACCCCACTGGCAGTTAAAAGGAGGAAGCAGCTGCAATCTCCATTACTCTGAGAAGCACAGAGCCGGAGACAAAAGCCTGAAGATGATGAATGAGACTTCATCGAAACGTTGCCTATATACTTCGAATCTTACGCGGGAGAAAACCCGAACAACCAAAGATCCACATATAAATACCATGAGAACCTCAGAAAACATATATATATATATACATATACATATACATATACATATATATATATATATATATATATATATATATATATATATATATATATATATATACACACACACACACACACACACACACACACACACACTTTTCTTAAGTTTTCGTGGGTACTTACATGTATGGTATTCAGCTTTGTTCGGGTATTTTCCCACATCATTATAGTTATGCTTTTAAAGTTGTAGCAATGTTTTGGCAGAATCTCATCTGCCATCATCAGGCTTCTGTATTGTGTTCGTCTGTGAGTCAGACTTTTACAGTGGTTTCAGTTTTAAATTTGGGGCTAGCCTACTGCTGTGCCAGAATGGTTTTTTCTTCATCCTGATTGGTTGGGAGTCTTGGTCTTGGAGTTTGCTGTGTTCTGCTTGATTGGTGTTTCTAATATCTTCTGTCTGTTTTGTGGCTTTTTTTGTGTCTTGATTGGCTGGCAACATTGTGTTCCTGTATTGGAGGCTTTTAGTGCAGCTTGGCTCCGAGAAAATGGACAGCTATCATTTGTTAGGAAGCTAGGTTTCATCTGGGTGCCTGGTTGGGGGTGTGTTTGAGCTGGAGGTATCAGGGGGAGTCTGTTTGTGCCCAGGTGTTTGCCTGGCTAGTGGTGTGGAGATTTTTTTGTTTGTGAGTGCAGGCTTCCAAAAGATTCCACCAGACTGTCAATCATTTAGAAGCCTGCACTCACAAACAAAAAAATCTCCACACCACTAGCCCTCCATTTACAGTGGACCAGCATCTGTGGGACAGAGGTGGTGATATAGCTGGTGTCAATAAAGGAGAGGTTGCTAAGGAAAAGATACATGGGTGTGTGGAGGTGAGAGTCTATGATAATCAGCATCAATATGAGGCCATTGCCGGCTACAGCAATGAGATAGATAACCAAGAAGAGGACAAACAATCCAGCACGAACTTTGAAGTTTTTAGAGAGCCCAAGAAGCATAAATTCGGTCACTGTGGTCCCATTTCCCCATCTCCCATCCAACTGCCAGGACACCAGCTCCGCCCTTCCAGCACCCACAACTTCTGAAGGCAAGCTGTTCTACTGGATAATTGATTTCACTTTTACAAAATTTCTCCTTAGTTCTAGGTTCCTTATTTCCTTTATTAGCTTCCATCCATTGCTTCTTGTTTTGCCTTCTGGTGTTTGGAAAATAGGTTGACCCTCTTTTCTTTGTGGCAGACCCTCAAATATTGGAACATTGCTATCATGTCATCCCTAGTCCTTCTTTTCACTAGACTAGACATACCTAATTCCTGCAACTGTTCTTTACAGCCTCCATTCCCCTAATCATCTTTCTTGCTCTTCTCTGCACTCTTTCCAGAGTCTCAACATCATTTTTATATTGTGGTGACCAAAACTGGATGTAGTATTCCAAGTGTGGTCTTACCAAGGCATTATAAAGGGCACTAACAGCAAAAGTGAACATTTTGCAATTGAAAAGGTTGAGATGGTAGTCATGACAACATGATTAAAGCCCTGACTTTAGTACACGTATGGATAGGATAGGATAGGATAGGATAGGATAGGATAGGATAGGATAGGATAGAATAGGATAGGATAGAATAGAATTCTTTATTGGCCAAGTGTGATTGGACACACGAGGAATTTGTCTTGGTGCAAAAGCTCTCAGTGTACAAAAAAGAAAAGATACATTCGTCAAGAGTCGAGAATCATAAGGTACAACACTTAGTGATAGTCATAGGGTACAATAAGCAATCAAATCATACTAGGAGACAGTCAATATAAATCATAAGGATACAAGTGACAAAGTTACAGTCATACAGCCATAAGTGGGAGGGGATGGGTGATAAGGAGTGATGAGGTTAACAGATCAATGAGAAGAAATATGGACAATAAATACAAAAGGAGAGAGATTTTTGGAGAGAGTTCCGGTTTGCAGCGCTTCGGCGGCAGGCAGGAATCTGCAATTGTGCTCGGTTTCTGCCTGCGCTCACCGCTGGAGTGCCCTGAGCCAGCCGGCTTTGGAGCTAAGCCACCCCATAGAGGTGGTGAAGACAGGGGAGACCTGGCAGGGTTGAGGGGAATCGCACCTCTCCTCCTCAGCTGGCTAAACTCCCTTTTCCGAAGGCAGTAAGAGCAGCAGTCAGAAATGGCCACCTCAAAGAAGCACTCAGCCAGAAAAGAAAGTGCTGGAGGAAGTTAAGAAGTGAAAGTTTTGGCTGACTGGGATAAGAAGCAACAACCAAGGTATCCTGGAATTTAATTTTTTTTAAAAGATACATCGTTCCCAAGGAAGATTCGGAAGCAGCGAATGAAAGTGAAAAGGGAAAGGTTTTTCTTTCACTCTCCTTCCTAACATTGACAGTGAACAGAAATGAATGAGAAATTGGAAAAAGCCACTTTGGCATCAATAGGTAATTAAATGATAATTAAATGTCAAGGGGATAATAAGGATTTCTGAACACTTAAAAAAACTTTTTTTCTTGCTGTAAGTGGGAAGGGAGAGGAAAAGAATAATAGTAGGATTCAGAAGGAGGAGACTGCCTAGAATTTAAAAGAATCTGTTTAAATCCTTTGCCCTTTCCCAGTTTCCTCCACAGCAAATGGAGCCATACTCCCACTTCCTGTCAGCTGTTCGTCTTCCTCCTCGGATTCGGATTCTGGCAGAGGCATGACAGCAACTATATAATGCTATTCCAGGTTTTAGCCCCAGAAGAGTTTTGTGTGTTATATCACAAATGCTAATAATAGCATGATCAATTTTTTTAAAAGAATTTCAAATGTAAATATGGCCAAATTAATGTGTCAAACTAGCAAGCAAATAGTAGTCTAATTATAAATTTATAATGCTATGTGAAGTCACAGATGCCATATATCCTGGATAAGACAGAACAATTCTAGGTTTCAACAGGTCTTCTTGTCTGAAGATCATCTTCAAATTTTACTAAGACTATGGAGATAATAGCTGCCGGTCACGGACATAAGATGGGAAGCGGGATTCAAAAAAATCCATGTCGCATCTTAAACAGCACCTATTATTATTATTGTTGTTATTGTTATTGTTATTGTTATTATTATTATTATTATTATTATTATTATTATTATTATTATTATTATTATTTTTAAGAGACCAATTTCTTTCATAAAATGTAACTCTGTGCTGAAATGCTGAAATGCTATATATGGGAACATGGCTCTTCCTTTTCATTTTAGGTTATAATGTCTACAGTAGATAAGTAGAAACAGCAGGGAAAATGTTTGGGGGAGATTGACTAGTCCCAAAGATTGTGTGAATAAAGCTCTAATAAATCAGAAAAACACATTCACATTAAAAAGCAGACACATGTATACAATTAATTAAAATTTTATTTAACAGGATGATGCTATGAACACAAAATACGAAATGCAATAAGTAGTTTCTCTTAAAAGCAGTACATCAACCAAACTTTCTCTATAATTTAATTACATAGGGGTTGTTTATTAAATAAACAAAGAAGTATTTCTGCATTTATGTTCTATTTTAGTCCAACCTCTAGTAAGCTATTTAGACATTTTTCTTTTATCTTCTTAAGACCTCAGTGACTTTTTAGGAAATAATATTCCATGTAATAACAATTCTTTAAAATGGCACACTTCACTGTTCCTAGTTTTTTTTTTAAGATCTCTTATTTTTTATAAACCCCCTCTAACCAAAAAAAATTAAAATAAATGCTCAGTTGCCTCTTTACTTGCATCAGATCAGAATCACAGAACGGTTTTCCTTGGTCAGACCATAATTGAAATTGCTGGGGTGAGGGATGAGGGAGATATTAAATTACTGAAGTGACTCTAACAACTCCAACAATATACTCTCATTGTTGTTGCATTATTTATTATGTATTATTTACATGAAATGCAGAGACAGACAGAGAGAGAGAGAGAGAGAGAATATAAACATTATCACAAACAAATAGAAACAAAGGAAAGAAGGAAGAATAAATAGAAAAGAAAAAATACTAAAAGAGAGAAGCAAAAGAAATAGAGGCTTCCAATTTCTTCTGCCACAAATATAAGTATAACTGTGATATTAATTATAATTACAAAAAAATCTCACTTATTTCTATTATCCAGCTTTTTCCAATCATCAAAATCACAAATCATGAGTGCAATTTTTTCTGTTTTATGCAAAAGATCTAGGAGAGGTTTCGAGGCACTTACATTGTTTTGCCACTAATCAGAGATTAATTTACCCAACTTCCACCATCTTCACAAGCCATTCTTCCTTTGGGGGTAGTGTCAAACCTTCCACCTTTGAGCTTCTAACAGTATTGCTGCAGTTATCATACATTTTTAAAAATTCCATGACTGTTTTGGTTGCATTCAGTTCAATTCTTTAGTGATTTCATACTCATCAGCCTTAGCTAGCACGGAAAAGAGGGGCAGAGGTGACATAGGATAAGGCTTAGAAAATGACACTACATAAAATCCTCTCTTGAATGACAAAACCTCACAATAAGGCTTGCTTATGGAAGATCTATCAACCTGGTTCCTCTACTTTCTTCCCAGCCAGTCTGCAGAAGGCTCCTTTCACATCCCTGTTCCTCAGGCTATAAATGATCGGGTTTAACATGGGGATCACAAGACTATAAAAGACTGCCACTACTTTTTCCCTATTGGTGAATGTCTTGGCCTGAGGCCTCAAATAAATGGCCAGGATGGTGCCATAATAAATGCTCACTACAGTGAGATGAGATCCGCAGGTGGACAAGGCTTTGCTCCGACCTTGTGTCGAATGAATACGTAAAACAGTGAATCCAATACGGCCATAGGTCACCAGGATAAAGAAGGAGGGTAATGCTAGGGTGAAGACACTGATTATTATCATGGAAATTTCATTGACACGAGTGTCAGAGCAAGCCAGTTTCAACACTGCTTGCAGTTCACACTTGAAATGATTCACCACATTTGGCCCACACAAAATTACCTGCATGGTGGAAAAGGGTATAAAAGTCAAAAGGAAGCCACTGACCCATACACTCGCAGCCAACTGGATGCATAAATTGCGACTCATGATCAGGTTGTAGCGCAGAGGATAGCATATTGCCACAAAGCGGTCGTAAGCCATCACAGCTAACAAAAGGCACTCCACCAGAGCTAAAACGAGGTCACTACACAACTGAGCAAAACATCTGCCCAGTGGGATAGTAGGCCTGTCCATGAAGCAGTAGACCAGCATCTGTGGGACAGAGGTGGTGATATAACTGATGTCAATAAAAGAGAGATTGCTAAGGAAAAAATACATGGGTGTGTGGAGGTGAGAGTCTACGATAATCAGCATCAATATGAGGCCATTGCCGGCTACAGCAATGAGATAGATAACCAAGAAAACGACAAACAATCCAGCACGAACTTTGAAGTTTTTAGAGAGCCCAAGAAGCACAAATTCGGTCACTGTGGTCCCATTTCCCCATTTTTCCATGTTTCCTGTAAAAGTGAAATCAGTTTTCAGAACATGATAAAATTAGTGTACGCTGTTTTGGACTGCTGATTAAATGATGAACACAAATATGGGTTATAAGAATGGAAGAGCTGCTTTTAAGAGATGAATCTTTGGAAAGTCATGATTCAGAGAAAAATATGATAAAGAGGGAAAAAATAAAATATGCAAGCCTTCTACATATTTTCTCCCCCCATTCAAATCTCTCTGGAATATTTTTTCTTGCTCTTTTTAAAACAGAAGCCCATGCTTTTTTTCTATTTCACACCACTTTGTCTTTTGTATTTAAGAAGACCCCTAGATAATTGGTAGAAGGTAAAATGGTATCAAGCAACTATCGTCCATGGGTTGGCAAGCTAAGATTTTCCTAAAGTTTTAGCAATGTCACCAGACCTCTTTAAATTTTGCTTCTAAAACCATATTTTTCAATGCTCTGTGATAAAAGTTTCAAATAATTTAAAACATAGCAAAGAACTATGGTTCTTAGTGCAATTTAAATGAAATAGACAAATCCATTTTAATTCTTCCCTTTAATTTATTATTTGCCTTATTTAAACTGATTCATTGATATACTATTTCATTGTAGGATATATGGACCTTAAGAAACCTCCATAAGTAGCATTCTTTTCACTTCATTGAATTTTACAGTACAATCACAAATAAAATCTCTTTTTCACATACCCTTTTTGAAGATTTATATATAATATCTAAATAAATCACAACTCTGAAAATTTGTAATGAATACCTGTGAACATACCACAAATGTTGAAAAAAGTAAACACCAAAAAAGAAATGCTCTTAATGTCTGCTTCATTACTCCTATCGGATTCATATAATTATTATTTTGTAAAATTTTCAGCATACATTCCTACCTTTCAGAAAGTCCTTCCAGCATGATATAATATGTCTTGAAAATGACTGGTTTTTGTATAGATTTGGTCTACTAACTGCTATCTACTGATATCATCTGGGAAAAGATCAGTTCACTATAGCAATTTAACACTGCAAATAAAAGTTGTCACTTTCTTCCTCAAACATTTACACTGTCTCTGGAGATATGACATGACGTTATATCAGAAGATGTGAACTGCCTTTGGGGATTTGGATGATTCATCTTCAGAGATTCTTCTCCAAAGAGAGCACAGAGCAAACTTTACAAGCATATACACCAACAATTTGTATCTGCAGGGTTATTCAATGTGTGAGTTATCCTACCTGGAATAATGGATTGAAGATAATGGTGTAACAGTCAAAGCCACCTTGAGGGTACCAAATTGATGAAAGCTAAAAAGTACAAGACACTGATATCAAACATAGAGGATTGTGGCATCACATCAAAACATTGCTTTGGCCTGTTGTATTTGCTTTGAAAATAAAATTAACACCCAACATTGCAGTTGCAGCTCAAAAATCATATAGAACCAATTAGGTTTTCAAAGAACTTGCAAGAAAAGAGCAATAAGGCTAATCAATTGTACAAGATATGTGCACTTATTCCAATAATTTTATTTTATGAAAAGAATAATCCCATGTCTCTCAGTAAAGCATACATCCATTTCTCTGTTACATGCCAACCTTGCCCATCTACTAGTGGTCAAGACAAAATGCACAGATCACATATCAATTACACCTTCACATCAATCTTGGGAACAGTGTGAAACTAAGATTATTTTTGCTTTAATAAAGAAACTGCATAGTACTTTGTCATTTCTCCTAAGTCAAAAAAATATTCAAGGAGATTTGATTGAGGAATTCTGGGAGTTGAAGTATACACATCTTAAAGTTGCCAAGTTTGAAAAACTCTGATCTATAGCAGCCAAAAAAACGGAAGAAATCGGGGCAGCACTTTTTCAGACTAACACACACAAACACACACACACGCATACACACACAGTCTGTCCATCCATCCCTACATCCATCCATTCATCTATCTATCATGTATCCACTTATACATATTATAACATAGGGTATTTAGCATTATTTAGGGTAAATTCCAACAGTAGTTGTTATTATAATTGGCATCCCATTTTAACTGGGGAGAATTTGAGAATGCTGCAATTGATGAAGATAGATAGATAGATAGATAGATAGATAGATAGATAGATGATAGACAGACAGATAGATAGGACTTGAATGATGCAGTGGCCTAGAGGTGGTGCTCTTGCTTCACAATCAGGAGGCTGTGAGTTTCGATCCTAGGTAGAAGCAGGTATTTCTCTCTCTTGATGTTGAGAATATATCTGCTGAATAAAACTCCACATTGGCAACAGGAAGGGCACCAGTTGCCCAGACTCCATCCCACAAGGGATTATGGGATCATTACAAGAGGAGGAGGATGTTGGTATATAAAGCTTGGACTTTACGCCGAGTGGTTCAGCACATTTTTCTCACACAAATGGGGATGTAGGGAGAAGAATGAAATAATGGTCATGATGAAACCATGGCCCAGAAGCTGGCAGTTGGATTTATGCATATTGTCCACTTTAAAACTATATTAGACTTGGCTACAGAGGGTCATAAGCCATGATAGCCAACATAAGAAACTCAGGTCCTAACATACATAAAAAAGATAGTAATATTAGGCTATCCATAACAATGGCCCAGTAAAATGGTTGGCCTATTTGTGAAGCAGTGTGCCAGTTGATCATGGTGGTGACACAGCAGAGGTTGATAGAAAGGTTGCTGAGAGGAGGGCAGAGCTGGCGTGGTGATGATACGGCATGAGATCTTAAAGGTCTGACATCGTTGCCGATATCTTTGCTCCTGGACAGTCCAAATGGTTCTAAACCATCCCAAAGAGACAGTGAATGTAAAGAGCGTGTCCTGTCGATCCCAGGGATACCGCAAAGTCCCTGGTAGATCCAGGAGAAGCTCTTTTTGCCAGTGGCTGCTGAAGTTGGGACAGTTCCGAAACGGAAGATAACGGAAAGAGAAAGTGTGCTGGTTTGGTGAGAAATTTTTCTTTACTTTAAGATTTGAAAGGACACCCTAAGGAAAAGAAGGAATCTGTAAAATCTTAGACAGAAGTGATTAAGCGGCAATTTTAAATGGGAAGTCAAATCAATTTTTTCTTTTTTTGCTGGTCTCTTTATATATGATTTTTTTTTTATTTTGAATTGGACTGGTCTTTTTTTTTTCTACCTTATTTTTTCTTTTTTGTCTCTTCTCCTTTTTGTCTTTATAATATTTTAGGCTAGAGATTCCCTTTTAGCTTTTTTTTTCTAAATCTTTTTCCCTTTTTAATTAATTTTTAAACTCAGCAAAAGCCTTGGATAACTAAATAGGTGCAGAGTGTTCTTTTTCTCTTTTTTAAGCGGGGCTCTTCCTTACTTTAACAAACCCCCTCCTTATTAGTTTATTATTTGTAATAGCGATTTGGCTCTTTGGTCTCTTGGAACTTCTTTTTGTTTTTATTTTTGAAGCCTCATTTTTACTTTTACATTTTACATTTTATTTTAAAGGAAAAAGTTTTAGTATTAATGTTTTCCTTCTTTTTTTTTTTAAGGGAGTAGTCTTTTTTCTTTTGTCTCTCTCCTTCCCATTGTATTTTTTTTTATTTACTTTCCATATTGGGATTTTTTTTGGTGGCTTCCTTTTTTTCTGTATACCTTTTCATACCCGAGACTTTTTAATTGGATTAAGGTATTGAAGAACCTGAAGAATTTCTTTATTTTCTTCCTTAGTTTTTTACTTTCCGTTTTTCCTTTTTCTGTTTATGGTTTTTTTTCTTCCTTTCTTGAGTTTTTACTGCTATTTAACTAATCAATTGGATTAAGGTATACAAGAACCCAAAGAATTTTTTTTTATTTTGCTTCTTTTTTCCCATTATTTTTACTTGGAATTACAATTGGTTATTTCATGAGTGGATTAAGGTCTAGAAGAACCTGAAGATTTTGAATTGTCTGAAATGAGCAGGAAACTAATAGCGGCTTGTTCTTCAACTTCTACTTCTTCCTCTTCACCATCTGGAGGACAACGCTCAACACAGATGATGGTACAACAAGAAAAAGAACAGGAAAAGGTGACCTGAAGATGATTATGCAAGGAATTCAAAATATACAAACAAGAACAGAGAAAATTGAAAAGAGAACAGAGAACATTGAACAAAGAACAGGAAAAATTGATGAAAAGGTGGAGAACATTCAACAAATGATGATGAAGTATGATGAGAGATTCCAAAAAATTGAAGACGAAGATAAACAAAGAGATAAGAAGATTGGAGATATTGATAGCAAATTAACTGTGGTTGAACAAGATAAAAGTGGGATGCTCAGATGGGAGATGGACAGATCAGAATTTTATCTCAGATTCTAAAACACAGAGGAAAAAAAGGGACAAAACTTAGCTGAGAAAATGATAGAAATCTTGGCTGGAACTCTGGAAATAACCAAATAGAAGATGATGGATGGAATAGATGAGGTTTTTCGAGTCTTCACAAGATATGCAATGAGAAATAGCTTACCAAGAGAAGTTCACATCAGATTCACAAAGAAAGCCATTAAAATGCAAATATTGCAGGTGGCAAGAGAGAAAACATTGAAATATAAAGATAAGGAGATTGTGGTCCTGAAACAAATACCTAGAAGAATGAGAGAGATGAGAAGAGAATACCGATTCCTGACTAAAATTCTACTAAAAACAGAGGTGAATTATAGATGGTTGATTCCGGTAGGTTTAATGTTCACATGGGAAGAACAAAGACACAGAATTGACTCAATTGAGAAGGCTGAATTATTTTATACAGAATACTTTGGAGGGAAAGACGAGGAGACAGAAAAAGAAATGTCACTAATTGAATTCCATGAGGACTGCCAAATAGCGACTGAAAAAGAAGAAGGTGCAGTAGGTGAACAAGAACAACGTGAACCAAGATCTACGAGAGCTGCCAAACCTATCTACAAAGCATAATCATGGAAGAGGAAAAACTGATTACAATTAACATAAATGGACTTAACTCAGCTGTTAAAAGAAGGAAAACTTTCCATAAGTTAGAGAAAATAAAATTTGATATAATCTGCCTACAAGAAGTAGATATTAAAAAGCAACATGAACAATGGATGATACAGCCAAAGTTAGGGAAAATATTTACTTCTTTGACACAATGCAAGAAAAGAGGAGTGGTTTTATACATTAAAAATATAATCCCAGTGAAACGGATGACGATGGAAGATTATTAATGGTGGAAATAATGGACAATAATATGTATAAAACACTCCTGATTGCAATCTATGCCCCAAATGCCAATCAAGAAGAATTTTATAGAAAACTACATATGAAAATAATTGAACTGGACTATGCTAATATAGTTATGATGGGAGACTTTAATGGAATTGAAGACAATAAATTGGACTATACAACACAGAAAACAACAAAGCAAAACAGAAAGACTCTCCCTAAATCCTTTTTTAAAATGACAGATGAAATAAAATTAAAAGATACATGGAGAGAAAGAAATGCTAAGACTAAACAATACACCTTCTGTTCAAACAGACATTTATCATGGTCCAGAATAGATATGATATGGATGTCAACAGAATTGTTAGCTAATATCCAAGAAATAAATATTGAAACAAGTACTTGGGCAGATCATAATCCAATGACAATTAAATGGAAAGGACAAAGAAGAAGATCTAGATGGACGTTAAATAATACTATACTAACAGAAAAAGACCTCATACAGAGGATGGAGAAAGAACTGCCTTTTTTTCTTTAAAGAAAATAAAAAAGAAGACACATCAATGCAGAATGTATGGGATACAATGAAGGCATATGCCAGGAAAAGGAAAAGAAATACCATGAAAAGACTAGCCTCTAAGACATTAGAGGAGGAGTATAAAGGACTTGAAAAAGAGTTACAGAAAATGCACAGAAAAAGGACATTAAGTTAAAAATGGATATAATTAAACATAAAATGGGACTAATGGAAAAAGAAGAATTAGCACAGAAAATCAGAGGTGCGAAACAGAACTATTTTGAAGATGCAAATAAACCAGGTAGATGGTTAGCATATAAACTGAGAAAGGAGAAAGAATCAAGGAAAATATTGCAATTAATAGATGATCAAGGCCAAGTTTGCTATGAAAGTAAAGAGAAGAACAAAATTATACGAGACTATTATGGGAAACTATACACACAAGAGAATATTGATGATGAAAGAGTTAAACAGTACTTACAAAATGCTAATCTACCCCAGATACCTGAAGAGATTGAAATAATGTTAGAAAGCAATGTAACGATGATGGAGTTAACTGAAGCACTTAAGAAGCAAAACAATGGAAAGGCACCAGGCCCAGATGGACTTCCGGTGGAATTTTACAAAACACTACAAGAATCGTTGAATCTTCCATTGCTAGAAGTTATGAATGAAGTTATGTTAAAGAAGAAGATACCTCAACCATGGTCAGAAGTTTATATTACATTTGTCCCAAAAGAGGAGACTGACCCATTACAAATCAAGAACTATAGACCTATTTCCCCACTAAACACAGATTACAAAATTTTTGCTTCAATATTGGCAGAAAAACTTAAAAAATACCTAAATAATTTTATTCATCCTGATGAAAATGGATTTCTGCCAAAGAGACAAATTAAAGACAATATGAGAGTAATCTTGGACACTTTGGAATACTATGAGGCACACCGTGAAAAACAAATGGCTTTGATATTCTTAGATGTACAGAAGGCATTCGTCAATGTGAATTAGCGATTCATGTTATTACAGCTGGAACAGATGGGTTTTGGTAAAAAATTCATCCAAGCAATAGAAGCTATATATCATAAGGAAACGGAAACGGTAATGATAGAGGGAGAATTGACAGACTCTATTGATATAAGAAAAGGAACAAGACAAAGGTGCCCAGGTGCCCAGGTATTTGTGTTAACCTTGGATGTGCTAAACAGAAATATTAGAGAAGAAAAAGATATAAAAGGGATGAAAATTAAAAAGGAAGAATTTAAATTGCAAGCATTTGCAGATGATCTGGTTTTCATTTTAGAAGACCCACTAGAAACAACATTAAAATTGATAGAAAAGATAGAGTATTATGGGAAGGTGGCTGGTTTGAAAATAAATAAAGACAAAACAAAAATTTTGACAAAGAATATGTTATCAAGACAAAAGGAAGAATTGGCGGATGTATTGAAAATCCAGGTCACAAATAAGATCAAGTACTTGGGGATACATTTGATAGCAAGATGTAGTACACTAAAAGAGAATAACTATATTAAACTTAAGCAGCAGATAGCGCTAGATTTGACGAAATGGGAAAATTTACAACTGTCCTTAATAGGGAGAATATCAACAATCAAGGTGAATATATTACCCAGAATTTTATATTCGTTCCAAACAATTCCAATTAGGCTTGGAAAAGACTATTTTGAAGATTTAAATAAAATTGTGTTGAAATATATGTGGCAAGGTAAGTAAGAATAAAATTAAAACTTTTGCAAGATGCTAGAATAAGAGGAGGATTTGGTTTGCCTAATTGGGAGTTGTATTACCAAGCTACAAATCAAGGGTTACAAATGTGGGTTAAGGAATGGATAACATTAAGAAATACTAGATTGTTGACATTAGAAAGACATGACCTGTTGTTGGGGTGGCATGCTTTTTTGTGGTATAAAGGAACTAAAACACAGGGGTATTTTAGAAGACTTTATATACGGGAGTCTCTGTGGTTAAATTGGGAGAAGACTAAAAGGCAATGTTATTTGAAAATTCCAGTCTGGCTATCAACTATTGAAGCATTTTCTTATCCTATAATATATAAAAAGGAACAAACAGTTAGATATGGTGAAATATTGAATGAAAAGGGTGAAAAATCTATGCAAAAACTGGAGGAACAAGGTATAAAGATGAATTGGTTTTCATATGTGCAAATACATTCACCGTATGATAAAGATTCTAAAACAAGGTTTTTATGATAAATTAACTGATTAAGATACGATTTTGACAGGTACTGATGAAAAGGTGATTAAAAAATTGTATGGATATTTATTAGAAATTAAACTAGAGGAAGAACAAGTCAAAGAAACAATGATTGCTTGGGGGAAGAATTTTGGATATGGGATTGATCTAGAGAAATGGCAAAAATTGTGGTCTCAAAATTATAAAATGACAATGTCAACAGCATATAAAGAAAATTTGTATAAGATGTTTTACAGGTTGCATTTCCCCCCAACAAGAATAGGAAGAATGTTCAAGAACAAATCTGAAAAATGTTGGAAATGTCATCAGGTACCTGGCTCATATTACCATATGTGGTGGACATGTGCGGATGCCAAAAAATATTGGACTAAAATCCACACATGGTTGTAAAAAATGACAAAAAAGTATATAGACTTGAAACCAGATATATATTTTATTGGGAATTTTACCTGAAATATATAGTAAAGAATTGAAATATTTGATTGTAAATGTATTAACAACTGCTATGATCGTATTTGCTAAAAACTGGAAAAATGAGAAAATACCAACACAGGAGGAAGTTATTAAGAAAATATTGGAATATGCTGAAATGAGTAGATTGACATTTGAAATCAGAGAACAAGAAGATAAACTGTTGTGACTCTGGAGTTGGAATCTGTTCCATTGGCAGATGTGAGCTCAAGCGAAGAGGTAATGGCAGTAAATTATGAGCCGGCTCTGTTGAGCGATTTGGATTGTAGTCAGGATGAGGAAATGGATGTAACTAGGAGGGATGAACCTGATTTTAAAAGAGCTGTCAGGACCTTCGACCTCCTCTGATTCTTTTCTTCTGGCTGAGCAACAGCCGGGAATAGCTAACCAGGAACACTTGCGAGACTTTTCTAGTGGGGAGGAGTCTTTGGAAAGAACTTGGCTAGATGTGCGTAACAGACATAAGTTGAGGCGTCAATCACAATTAGGAAGGAAGTGTTGAGCCAGTGACTAATTAAGGAGATTAACACGCCCTCATAGTGGATATAAGGAAACGGCTTGGCTGGCGAGCTTTGCCAGAAGCAAAGTGATTTATGGGAGTGAACACACGGAGAGAACTCTTTGAGGCTTTGGGATTTATATCCACGTCAAGTTTGCCGGACAGAGTTTGGATTGCTGAGGACTGGAAAACCTTCCACAGTCCTTTTGGAAAGGTTTACTTTTTGGTTTGTGAACTTCTTGTTTCGTTTTGCCCTCCTGCAATTAAAGGGGAGACATAACAATAAACAATTTTATAAAATTGTTTGTCCAATCTTTTCTTGAAAACCTCCAGCAATGGAACAACCACAGCTCAGGAAGCCAAGCTGTTCCATTGATTAATTGTTCTCACTATCCAGGAATTCCTGCTTAGTTCCAAGTCGGATCTCCCTCTGATGAGTGTCCACCCATTGCTTCTTGTCCTGCCCTCAGGTGCTATAGAGAATAATTTTGCTCCCTCTTCCCTTCAAATCCTTCAAGTACTCAAAAACATGTCGAATCCTTCTTTTTCCTAGGCTAAACACACCTAGGTCATCGTATGATTTGTCCTCCAAACTCTTTATCCCCTTTGTTTCTTTTCTTTGCATTCTTTCTAAGGCCCGAGTATCTTTTTTGTGTCATGATGACCAGAACTGGATGCAGTATTCCAAGTGTGGCCTCTTTAGAGCAGTATAGAGTGGTACTATCACTTCCCATGATCTTGATGCTGCCCCTCTGTTGATGCAGCCTAGGACTGCATTGGCTTTTTTGTAGCTGCAGCACACTGCTGACTCATATTCACACCGACTAAGATTGGACTTAAGCATAGTACATAACATCATATGTTTGTCAGGATTCCAAGTGATGACATCCACTTAAAAAGAAAAAAACAAAGTCCATCTTCAAAAAAATATTTCTTTTATTTAGGAAAGCATCAAATTGGCAAAGTGCATGGTAATTCTGGATCTGACCCAACCCAGAATTACCCCACAATATTACAAGTTAGAAACAGCCCCCAAAAGTCACATTCTCCAATAGAAGTAATTCAATGTTGCTTGATGTCATAAATCTCCACCTCCAGGGCCCAATGTGGCAAGCCGAGACCCTTCCCCCCATGACTTTCACAGAGAAAGTAAGAAAAAGAATATATACTAAGGCTAACTAAAATGGCTACAGGCTGCCCTCCCTCATTGAAAAGAAACCCCTGCAATGACATAAAATACACAAAGATTGAAATTAGGTTAAACGCAATCATGCAATGCACATTTTAACCTCCTCTGCCACCCACAAAATTTGGTTTTGGCTTAAGTGGATATTTTTCATGGAATTTCCCCACCAATCTATAAGCATTTACTTTCCAGCTATTAACCCAAGTTGCTTGTGAAATTGGATAGCCTTTCCAATAAATTAAATATTGTAACTTCCCCCTGAAAATCCTAGAATCCAAAATGTTCTTAACTTCATAATGTTCATGCCCTGCAATGAACAAAGGCTTTGGGGGTGCATGTTCTGTTGGCCTCAAGGAAGAATCAACAACCGGCTTTAATAAACTACTGTGAAACACCGGATGTACCTTCCCCAATAACCTAGGGAGATTAAGTTTCACAGTTACTGGGTTTATTACTTTAATTATCTGAAAAGGCCCTATAAATTTTGGAGTTAATTTTCTAGAAGGTAAATGTAACTTTAAATGTCTAGTTGACAAATAAACTTTATTCCCCACTTTAAATTGTGGCTGCTGGGAACGGTGTTTGTCAGCTTGTATTTTTTGGATCTGTGCTGCCTTTTTCAAAGCCTTTTTTGTGTTTTCTCAAGAGTCTTTAATTGCATCCATCCGCTCAGTTACTGACAATTCAGGCATGGGAACAAACTCCATCCCAGTATTGATTTGGAAAGGTGTTAACCCAGTACTACTATGTACATCATTATTATAAGCAACCTCTGCAAACGACAGCAAATCAGCCCAGTTGGTTTGTTGATAATTTACATAACATCTCAAATATTGTCCAATAATTTGGTTAGTTTTTTCAAACAGCCCATTGGTCTGTGAGTGGAAAGCTGAACTCAGACTTTGAGAGGATTGCTTGTATGAATTCCCTCCAGAATTTTGCAGTGAACTGAACCACTCTATCTGAAATGATTCTTCAAGGCACTCCATGTAATCTATATCTATGATTCACAAACATTTTGGATAATTTCCTGGCTGATGGTAGAGCTTTGCATGGAATAAAATGAGCTTGTTTGGAAAACAAATCCACTACAGTCCAAATTACTGTGTGCCTCCCACTGTCAAGTAAATCTACTATAAAATCCATCCCTATCTCCTCCCAGGGCTGGGATGGCTCTGCTACAGATTGTAATAATCCTGGAGGTTTTCCAGGTCTGGTTTTCCTTGTGGCACAAGTGACACAATTCTTTACATAATCCTCAATGTCTTTCTTCATTCTTGGCCACCAAAACTGGCATTTGACCATGTGTAGAGTTTTTAAATGTCCAAAATATCCTGCTTGTTTTGACTCGTGACTTTTTGAAGTGCATGAAGATGTGAAGTTTTTGGGACATATAGTTTAGAGCCCTTCCATGCTACACCCTCCCGCACAGTTAATGACTCCTTATTTTCTTGATACCAAGTATCTGTTGTTAATTCGTTTTGCAACTTCTTAGCGATTTCAGATTTGTCTTTGATTTTTTTGGTTTGGGCTTGTGCCCCTGTGATTACTTGAACTGTTTCCTGAGAAGATGGTGGAATGATTGGGTGAAATACTTCTTGCTTACTATCAGATTGGGGTTTTCTAGATAGCGTGTGTGCTAATATATTCCCCCCACCCTGGGAGGTACTTCAATTGGAAATTGAACCTTTTGAAGTATTGAACGCATCTAATTTGTTTAGGAGACAGTTTCCTAGGTGTTTTTAGACCTTCTAAGTTTTTATGGTCTGTTCATACTTCGAAAGGAATGTTACTGCCCTCTAAAAATTGTCTCCAAGTTTGTAAAGCCCAGCGGACTGCATAAGCTTCTTTTTCGCATACAGCCCACTTTCTTTCTGTGTCTGTGAGTTTTTTGGATGTTTATGCATAGGGTTGTAGATCTCCATTGTCATTCTTCTGGAGAAGAACTGCTGCCACTGCTACATCACTAGCGTTGGCTTGCAGTATAAAAGGCAATGCCGGGTCAGGGTGTTTTAGAATGGGTTCCTGTATGAAATGCCTTTTTAGCAATTCAAAAGCTTTTTGGCATTCTAGAGTCCATTTTAAGGGTTGTCCAGGTTTTGTCTTGGTTGCCCCCCCCGCTTCCGGTTTTCAATAGTTCAGTTATTGGTAATGCAATCTCTGCAAATGAGGGGATAAATTGCCGGTAGTAGTTAATAAATCCCAAGAAGCTTTGCAGCTCTTTGCGATTTTGGGGGGGTTGCCAATCCAGGACAGCTTTCACTTTAGCTGGATCCATTTCTATCCCCTGATTTGAAATGTGGTAGCCAAGATAATGCAATGATTCTTTATGGAATTCGCATTTGTATAACTTTACATACAGCTTTGCATCTAAAAGTCTTTTTAATACTTTTCTCACTAACTTGATGTCTTCTTCTAGAGTTTCATTGTAAATAAGAATGTCACTCAAGTAGACCAGAACCCCTTCATACAAATATTGATGTAAAACTTCATTCTTGAGCTGCATGAAGACCCTTGGGGCTCCTTTTAGTCCAAATGGCATTGCTCTGAACTGAAAACTGCCCAAGGGGTGTTGAAAGCAGTCTTCCATTCATCTCCTTCTCTGATGTGGATTCTATAATACACTTTGTGGAGATCTAATTTGGTAAACACTTTGCCTTTTGCTAAGTGTCCTAACATGTCTTTCATGAGCAGTAGGGGGTATGTGTTGTAAATACTCTGGGCATTCAGGCACTTTAAGTCAACCCAGGAGCAAACCGCCTCCCCAATCTTTTTTTCTTTAAAGAGTATGGGAGCAGCTACTCTGGATTTTGCAGGTTGGGTGAAACATCTGGCTAGGTTTGTGTCTATATAGTTCCGTAGCTCCTTCATTTCCTTAGGAGTCATGGAGTACATTTTTGGTTTTGGTAATTTTGCCCCCGCTATAGACTCTATGGCACAGTCAGTGTTGTGATGCGGGGGTAGCACATTGCATTCTTCCTCACTGAAGACTTGCACCAGATCACGGTATTGGATTGAGATTTTGGGAATCCCTGGGGGTTGATCAGCCAATGATACTGTTCTATCCTCCTGGCTTTTCAGTATTTCTGGGCTGACAATTTGGCTGTTATCTTGTTCAGGAGGTGGCTCAGGACCAAGTGCTAATTTGATTCTCCTATAGCCACCCTCCCAGCTTATATTTGGCTGCCATTTGTCTAGCCAGACAAGACCTGGGATTACTGATTGGGTCATCTTTGGGACTACTATGAACCTGATTATTTCCTAGTGTTCCCCTATGGTTAGCTTTACTTTTTCGTTGACTTGCGTAGATGTATCATGGATCCACCTACTTGTTGGAATCAAATGGGGGTAGTTAACATTTTAGTTTCTATACTTAAACTACACAGACTCTCAGGACTGATAAGGCACTGTGAACTACCAGTATCAATGATATTGTCTAAGGGGCTTTCTAAGCCAGTTAATGTCCCTTCAAACAATTAATGTCCCTTCAATTTTAAAAGGTAGAATGGCTCCACTTACCATTGGGTCATCTTCTTCACTGTCTGCATCTTGCACGCTGGGTACTCCTGATGCCAGAGTTCCCTCCCCTGTTGTTTGTTGGGGGTTGGGGACCTCAATGGCTTGGCACACAAATTTGCTTTTTTCAGGAGGTTTTCTAGGTGCCTTTTTCCATTTAGGGGGAGCGGCTGCTCTCCCTTGAGGTACTGGGGCTGGTGCTAAGCATTCTGATGCTTGATGCCCTTGCTGACCACAACGGAAACATTTTGTGGAGGTTTGGGGGGGGCTGCTGTTTGACGTCCTTCCCCTTGGTGTGGAAATCCTTTGCCCCTGCCTTCACATCTGATCACAAGCTGTTCCAGCTGGTCAGGTAGAACTTCAAAGGTTTGACTGCATACTGCCATTTGGTATTGCCATTCAGCCAGCTGATTGTGGTCTCCCATAGGTCCCATGGGTCCTGTTGCAGCTCTCCACTCTAAGATCGTGGCTCAAGACTCCCTGGGTGCCATTAACAGCTGATCGATGAGTGGGTAAGAAAGGGTTGCTTGGCCAAGCAGGTCTCTTTCCATCTGCTGGATACTTGTGCTTCGAGACCACTCACATGGAGATTTCAGGCAGGCCCCTAGCTGGCATGCAATATCCTCCATGATGGCCGTTATTCTGATGGTCTCCTGGGGAATTCTTTGGGAGGCTTGCTGCTCAACTGGCAACTTAATACAACAGCCCCTGCAGAGTTTGCACTCACGTTCCAGTGCCCCTGGATCCTGTCCTTCTGCCATCTTCCCTGAGTCTTTACTGTTACCCAAAACTCCAGGTAAGCAGCCAGGGCTCAGGACCCTGAATAATAACCCTACTCCAGTGTGGCATTTGGAAAAGACTGAGCTGAAGTCTTCACTCTGGTCCATGTTTCCAGCGGGAACACAGACCTTTCCTATTGGCTGATGCCATTTGACAGCTGGCTATAAAAGGGAGCTGTCAAACAGTATCAGCTGCTGTCCGCCAGCTGGCTGTCTTGTTAGCACGGCAGCTGCAGCAACCCTTTATTGTTTCAATAAAGTAAAAGCTGAAGTTCATTCTGTGTTCGCCTCAGGTTATTCCGTCGCTCTACAACATCCGGGATTATGGTTTTTGTCAGATCCGGAACAATGTCAGGATTCCAAGTGATGAAATCCATTTAAAAAGAAAAGTACAAAGTCCATCTTCAAAAAAGATTTCTTTTATTGGGGAGAAGGTGGAGCCACGTTGCTGCGATACAGCTGCAATCTTGGGGCTCTGAGATTGCAGCTGATATCTTCGCCTCTGGTCGGTCCTAATGGACCTAAACCGTCCCGTAGAGACGGTGATAGTAAGGGGCGCGTTCTGTTGATCCCAGGGACATTGCAAAGTCCCTGGCTGATCCAGAAGAAGCCCTTTTACCATCGGCGGAGAGGCAGCCCCTTTGGCTGCTGAAGCTGTGACAGCTCCGGAAGAAAGAGGCTGAAAGAGAACGTGCATCGGCTGGTGAGAATTTTTTTTTTTCTCGGGGACTCAAGGACACTCTAAAATGAGAAGAATCCTGTAAGACTTTGGACAAAAACAGATGGAACTGATTTAGCGGCGATTTCTTAGAGAGAATGTCAAATTGAGGCTTGGCTTTTTACTTTTACTTTTGCTTTCATTGAACTTCCATTGTGATCTAGTAACTGTAACTAGACTGGTTTTTCCTTTTATATTCATCTAATTTTTCTTTCTTTTTTCCCCCTTTTGACTGTTAATAGTTTTTTTTTTTTAGAATAGAGGCTCCCTTTAGTAATTTTTTTTTAAATATATATATATACATGTATATTTCCCTCTTTTTACTAGGCTTTTTTGGGAAAGAAGGGGGAGTGGATTAAAGAAACTTTGTAACACTGCCAACTAGAGGCTTGAAGATACTTTATTGAAAGTTGAAAGAGCTGTGAAGGAATCCTTTCTCAAGGACACTGGAACTTGATTAGATAGAGGGAAGAACACCGGAGAATGTTTTAACAGGTGTTCTTTGGAACTTCTATTATTGAGTACTTGAAGTTTGGCTTTGGAACTTGTGGAGAAGCCATAATAAGAGCCTTGGATAACTAAATAAGATGCAGTGTGCTTTCTTTCTTATCTTTCTTTAGCTGTTTCATCCCTCCTCCCCAACCCCACAATATTTTGTAATATTTGTATATCTATTTTCTTTTTCTTTTGTTTGACTTTATTTTTAATTTTTAAACGTACTTTTTCTTTAAAGGGAAAGCCTCAGAATAGTTTTTCTTTTTCTTTTTGCTTATTGGGATTTTTGCCTTTTCTATTTTCTATTTTCATTTTTTATTTATTTTTATGGTTATTTTTTTTTATTTTTTGAGACTCTACAATTGGACTAGGGTGTGAAGAACCTGAAGAATTCTTTCTTTTTCCTTTTTTTTTTTTTTTTTTGATCATTGCTTTTTAATATTAATATTAAATATTAAATATTAATATATATTAAATATTAATATTTAATATTAATAATATTGGGGACGAGCGGTCTGCCACCTCCAAGTGGTGTCCCCTGGATGCGCGGCCGTCAAACGCTGACCGTAACTGAGAGCAGACCCTCCGGCGACAGGCCCACGCGACAGGCCGGCTGGAGTACTCAAATGCCGCATCAACATGATGGAAACGTCCACTACAAAACACACGTCCAATGCTACCGCGTTCGGGGAACCGACGGGCGCAGGAGACCATTGGCCTGCGCCAAAAATCAACGAAATGGTCCACGCGGAAAGCACGGCCGTGTGAAAACGCATAGCGGGGAACAGAGGACTGCCAGACGCTCAAGGTGGCCACCTGGAACGTGGATTCGCTGACTGGACGCTCGACCGAGATCGTCAGGGCCATGCGGGACAGGAAGCTGGACATCTGCTGCCTCCAGGAAACTCGCTGGAAGGGCAACAAGGCTACGACTATAGACGGCTACAAGATCATATACACCAGCTGTAAGGAAAACCGCGGCGGTGTAGCTGTGGTTGTCAGTCCAAGCTGGCAAAGTTCCGTCGCAGAAGTTGCGCGCCTCACAGAACGACTGATGATAATCGTCGTGCGCACCGAGAGGCAGCGCCTACACATCTTGTCCGCCTACGCCCCTCAGACCGGATGTCACGAGGAGGAGAAGGATACCTTCTGGGAACTGCTCGACATCCAACTCAGGCAGATCCCACACGAAGACGACATCATCATCTCGGGCGACCTGAATGGTCATGTAGGGCGGGACAAAAACGGACACCAATGCCACGGTGGGCACGGCACAGGCGATACGAATGAGAATGGCCAGAGGATCCTGGACTTTGCCGACTCCCATGATATGACCATCACGAATACCTGCTTCATTAGGCGAGAATCTCAACTCCTCACCTACCATAGCAGAAACGGGAGCCACCACACACAGATCGACTACATCATCGCATCGACGAAGAGCCGCTAAAACGTGCTCAACGCCAAGGCGTACCGCACGAATCGAGCAGTCAGCACAGGCCGCTGATGGCGAAGATCAGGATCAGCAAGCCCAAGACCAGGATTGACAAAAGAAATGCAGACCAGCCACGAATCAAGTGGTGGAACCAGAAGAAGATGGCGGGACCCCTCATCAAACCGGAGCAGTTCCCGCAGATGGTCGACGGGCCACAGGAAGCGTGGTCCATGCTGAAGAGCACTGTTCACACTGCCGGCTGCCAACAGCTTGGTTGCACCAAGCCAGGACGGAGACGCATCGAACGAGATACATGGCTCTGGACACCGGAAGTACAAGATGCCGTACACCTGAAGAAACAGCTCTACAAGGCCTTTCTTCAGGACAAGACCAGCGAGAAGCTCTGCGAATACAAGGTGGCCAAAAAGGCAGCCAAGAAAGCAGTAGCGACAGCCAGAAGCTCCCACTACGATGACATCTACGAGAAGCTGAACACGCGAGAAGGCGAGAATGAGATCTACCGCCTAGCCAAAAGCAGACACAGGAAGACCCTGGACATTGACCAGTTTCATGGGATCAACGACGAAAGGGGAAATTTGATCGTCAACCCCAGAGACGCTGCGGAGAGGTGGCGGCAATACTGAGAAGATCTCCACCGAGGAGTTCCCACACCCACGAACCCCGCGAGGTGACCCAGTTGAAGGCCCAGTCTCAGGCATTTATGCCAGCGAGGTCGCCGACGCCATCAAGGCCATGAAAACGGTAAGGCAACAGGACCAGACGACATCCCTGCCGACTTCTGGAAAAAGGCACTACCGGGCTCGGCATTGTGGCTGTGCGAGCTGTTCAACAACATCGTCTCCACGGGAAAAGTGCCACACGACTGGTACCGCAGCACCACTGTTCCGATCTGGAAGGGAAAGGGCAGCCCAGCGGACTGCTCCAACTACAGACCGGTCAGGTTACTGTCACACACTATGAAGATCTTTGAACGCGTCCTTGATAAGCGCATTCGGGACACCGTCGACATCAGCGTCAACCAGGCTGGATTCATCAAGAACACCGGCACCACCGACGCCATCTTCGGTGTGCGGATGCTGATGGAGGCTCACAGAGAGAAGAAAATCCCGCTCCACACCGCCTTCCTAGACTTGGAAAAGGCCTTCGACCGAGTCCCGCACGATCTCATCTGGTACGCACTGCGAGACCACGGCGTGCCTGAGCTGCTCGTACAATGGGTCCAACTCCTATACAGATGTCACAAAAGCCGTGTAAAAGCGGCAGCTGGGATATCAGAGGAGTTTAATATTACCGTCGGCGTACACCAGGGCTCTGCTCTCTCACCACTGCTGTTCATTCTGGTGATGGACACAATTACACACGACCTGTACACGCCCGCCCCATGGACGCTGCTCTACGCCGATGATGTGTTCCTGGCCAACCTGTGCAAGGCTGAACTAGAGCACCGAGTCCAACAGTGGCACGACCGCCTCGAGCAGTTCGGGCTCCGGCTGAACCTAAAGAAGTCCGAATACCTGACCACTGACAATGAAATGACAGGCTCCATCCACGTGAACGGGCAGGAGCTACCGCGCGCCTCCACCTTCAAGTACCTGGGAACTACTCTTGGGGAAGAAGGCCTACTACAAACTGAGGTGGCAGCCAGGATCAATGCAGCGTGGGGCAAATGGAAGTCCGTCACGGGCGTCCTCTGTGACAAGAAGATGCCGATGCGCCTGAAGGCGAAAATCTATAACTCTGTGGTGCGCCCCGTGGCCATATACGGCGCAGAGTGCTGGCCGACGACCAAAGAAGTCGAAAGCAGACTCCAGATAATGGAGATGCGAATGCTCCGATGGTCGGTAGGCCTCACCCTACTCGATCGCGTCAGGAACGAAGAAGTGCGTAGACGGTTCAACGTCGTGCCCATCCCCACGGTCATGAGGCAGTCCCGGCTACGATGGTTCGGCCACGTGAGCCGCGCCAAGGAAGAATCCATCATCAAATCTGTAATGAAGGTGACTGTCGGAGGAGCGAGACCGCGTGGTAGACCTAAACAACGCTGGATGGACACGATCAAGGCCGATCTAGAGATCGCAAAGGCAGACCCGATACACGTGGCAGACAGAGAGGTGTGGAAGCAGTACTCAAGGACATTAGCGGACCTCGCCCGAGCGCGAGACAAACGCTGAAGAAAAAGAAGAAGAATTGCTTTTTAATATTATTGGGTATTACTCTCTTTTTCTTTTTTACTATTCTTAATTTTTATTTTTGAATCATAATTGGCCATCTTACAATAGGATTAAGGTTTAGAAGAACCTGAAGAATCTCCTTCTTTTTTTTTTCTTTTTAATCTTCTTTTTCTCCTTCTCTTTTTAATCCTGGACTCTTTATTTTTTATTGGCTTTTTTAATGTTTTTCTTCTTCCCAATTGGATTATAATTGGCTACCCTACTGATTGGATTAAAGGAGCTTAAAGATCTTGAGTTATTCAAATGAGTAAGAAAACTTTACCTTCTGGCAGTTCAACTTCTGCTCCTGCTTCTCCATCAACTGGAGGACGACTATCAATAATGGCGAAGCAAGATAAAGTACAAATGGATCCAGCGATGATTATACAAGGAATACAAGAACTCAAAACAAGCATTGACCAAAGAACAGAGAGTATTGAACAAAGAATTGCAAAGACTGATGAAAAAATTGAAAACTTTCAACAGATGATGGCAAAACAGGAGGAGAGACTCCAAAAAATTGAGGAGAAAGATAAACAAAGAGATGAGACAATTGGAAATATTGTTAGCAAATTAACAACGGTGCAACAAGATGTAACTGGGATGTTGAAGTGGGAGATGGATAGGTCAGAATTTTATCTCAGATTTCAAAATATTGAGGAAGAAAAAGGACAGGATTTGGTGGCTGTAATGATAGAAATTCTGGCTGGAGCTTTGGAGATAACAGAGGAAAAGATGATGGACGGAGTAGATGAGATATATCGTGTTTTCACAAGATATGCAATGAGGAATAAGCTACCAAGGCAGATCCATGTCAGATTTACTAAAAAGACTATTGAAACACAAATATTACAAGTTGCAAGAGATAAGGGGCTGAAATATAAAGGTAAGGAGATTATGGTTTTAAAACAAGTCCCCAGAAGAGTGAGAGAGATGAGAAGAGAATATCGATTCTTGACCAAAAAATTATTGGAAAAAGATGTGAATTATAGATGGTTGATCCCAGAAGGATTAATGTTTATATGGCAAGAACAGAGACACAGAATCGACTCAATTGAGAAAGCAGAAATATTCCACAACGAATTTTTTGGAAGAAGAGAAAAAGAGACAGAAAAAGAGACCTTTGCAATTGAGCCTCAAAAAGACCAGATGAGACCGGGCAAAGAAGAAGGTGCGGTAGGTGGACAAATGGAGACCAAAGAACAACGTGAAGTAAGATCCACAAGAACTGTTAGACCTAAATATAAAACATAACTATGGAGGAAAAAAAATTGATTTCTATGAATATAAATGGATTGAACTCTGCTATTAAAAGAAGAAAAATCTTTCATAAATTAGAGAAGTTAAAATTTGATATAATTTGCTTACAAGAAGTACATATTAAAAAACAACATCAACGATTATTGGTAAGACCAAAACTGGGGAAAATTTTTACTTCCTTGACTAACTGTAAGAAAAGAGGAGTGGTCCTGTATATTAAAGAAACTATTGTAGCAAAATTGGTTTATACTGATGAAGATGGAAGAGTATTAATGGTTGAAATAGTGGATAACAATATAAAAATATTACTTGTTGCAATTTATGCTCCGAACGATAAACAAGAAGAATTTTATAAAAAGTTACATATGAAATTAATTGGACTGGACCATGTCAATATAATTATGATGGGAGATCTTAATGGAATTGTAGATAATAAATTGGACTATACAGCGACAGCATTAAAACAAAATAGAAAGACTCTCCCTAAATCCTTTTTAAAATGGTAGATGAATTAAATTTAAAAGATATATGGAGAGAAAGAAATGGTAAAACGCAGCAATATACTTTTTATTCAAATAGATATTTATCATGGTCCAGAATAGATATGATTTGGACCTCATCAGAACTAATATCTAACATTCAAGAAATAAATATAGAAAGCGGGTATATGGGCAGACCATAACCCTATGACAATTAAATGGAAAGGACAAAGAAGAAGATCTAGATGGACATTAAATAACGCTATCTTAAAGGAAAAGACTTTACACAATGGATGGACAAAGAATTGGCCTTCTTTTTCATTGAAAATAAAAAAGAAGATACTTCAGTGCAGAATGTTTGGGATACAATGAAGGCATATGCGAGAGGATTAATAATGGACTATACAAAGAAAAAGAATATTAGGAAGAGGCAAACTATTAAAGCTTTAGAAGATGACTATAAAAAACTGGAAAAAGAATTGCAGAATATGCCACAGAAAAAAGATATTAAATTCAAAATGGATATAATTAAACACAAGATGGGTCAGGCGGAGAAAGAGGAGTTGGCACAAAAAATTAGAAGTGCTAAACAGAACTATTTTGAAGATGCAAATAAACCAGGTAGATGGCTAGCATATAAATTGAGAAAGGAGAAAGAATCTAGGAGAATAGTACAGTTAATAGATGATCAAGGTCAAATGTGTTATGGTAATAAGGAGAAAAAGATAATTATCCAAGACTTTTATGGACAATTATATAAACAGGAGGATTTTGATGAGGAAAGAATTAAGCTTTATCTACAAAATGCTAACCTACCCAAGATACCTGAAGAGACTGAAAAAATGTTAGAAAGTACTATAACAATGATGGAACTAACGGAAGCATTTAATAGGCAGAATAATGGAAAAGCACCAGGCCCAGATGGGCTCCTGGCAGAATTTTATAAAACATTACAAGAATCGTTGAGCACTCCATTGTTAGAAGTTATGAATGAAGCCATGTTAAATAAGAAAATACCTAAAACATGGTCAGAAGCTTATATCACACTTATTCCAAAAGAAGGGGCTGATCCATCACAAATTAAGAACTATAGACCTATTTCTTTACTGAATGCAGATTACAAAATTTTTGCTTCCATTTTGGCAGAAAGGCTCAAAAGATATCTAAATAACTTTATTCATCCTGACCAGAATGGATTCCTGCCAAGGAGACAAATTAGGGATAATATGAGGGTAATTCTGGACACTTTGGAATATTACGAGGCACACCCTGAAAAACAAATGGCTTTGGTATTTTTAGATGCCCAAAAAGCATTTGATAATGTGAATTGGAGATTCATGTTTTTGTTATTGGAACAGATGGGCTTTGCTAGAAAATTTATTCAAGCAATAAAAGCCATATATGATAAACAAACGGCAAGAGTGATGATAGAGGGAGATTTTACAGATTCTATTAATATAAGAAAAGGCACAAGACAAGGTTGCCCATTATCACCTTTGTTATTTTTATTGACTTTGGAAGTGCTGAATAGAAACATTAGAAAGGATCCAAATATAAAAGGAATGAAAATTAAGAAGGAGGAATTTAAATTGCAAGCCTTTGAGGATGACTTGGTTTTTATTTTGGAAGATCCTCTAGGAACAGCTTTAAAGCTACTGGAAAAGATAGAGATTTATGGTGAGATGGCCGGCTTGAAAATAAAGATAAAAGAAAGATCTTGACAAAGAATATGTTATTAAAACAAAGAGATGAATTGGCAGATTTATTGAAAATTCAAGTTACGAATAAGGTTAAATATCTGGGGATATATTTGACGTCAAGATGTACTACATTGAAAGAGAATAACTATATTAAACTTAAACAACAGATAGCATTTGATTTGAAAAAATGGGAAAATCTACAACTGTCATTGATAGGTAGAATCTCAACAATCAAGATGAATATTTTACCCAGAATTTTATATTTATTCCAAACCATACCAATTAGGCTTGGTAAAGATTACTTTGAAGATTTAAATAAAATTGTGTTGAAGTTTATATGGCAAGGTAAGAAAGCCAGAATAAAATTAAAACTTCTGCAAGATGCTAGAATTAGAGGAGGTTTTGGCCTTCCGAATTGGGAGTTGTATTACCAAGCGGCAAATTTAATGTGGGTTAAGGATTGGATAACATTAAAAAAGACTAGATTGTTGACACTAGAGGGGCATGATTTATTACTGAGATGGCATGCTTTTCTGTGGTATAAGGGAACTAAATCGCAGGGCTATTTTAGAAGGCATTATATAAGGGAGTCTTTATGGTTGAATTGGGCGAAAATTAAGAGAAAATGTTATTTGAAAATCCCAGTCTGGTTATCAACTATTGAAGCCTTTTCTTATCCTATAATATATGAGAAGGAACAAGCAGTTAGATATGGGGAAATATTGGATGAAAAGAGTGAACTTAAAACAATGCAAAAACTAGAAGAACAAGGCATAAAGATGAATTGGTTTTCATATGCACAAATACATTCAAGGTATCTTATAGATTCTAAAGCGGAGGGATTTTATGATAAATTGACTGATTTAGACAGGATCTTGACAGGTACTGATGAAAAAATGATTAAAAAATTATACACTTTTTTGTTGGAAATTTTATTAGAGGAGGAACAAGTTAAAGAAATAATGATTGTTTGGGGGAAGAATTTTGGATATGGGATTGATTTGGAGAAATGGGAAAAATTGTGGTCTCAAAATTATAAAATGGCAATGTCAACAGCTTATAAAGAAAACTTGTATAAGATGTTTTACAGGTGGCATTTTCCCCCGACAAGAATTGCAAGAATGTTTAAGAACAAATCTGAAAAATGTTGGAAATGTCATCAGATACCTGGCTCATACTACCATATGTGGTGGACTTGTGAGGACGCTAGAAAATATTGGACTAAAATCCGCATATGGTTGGAAAAAATGATAAAGACACATATAGACTTGAAACCAGAGATTTTTTTATTGGGAATCTTACCTGATATATATAATAAAAATTTGAAGTATTTGATTGTAAATATATTAACAGCGGCTAGGATTGTATTTGCTAAGAACTGGAAGAGTGAGAAAATTCCATCAGAAGAAGAAATTATTAAGAAAATATTGAATTGTGCTGAAATGAGTAAATTGACATTTGAAATCAGAGAACAAGAAGATAAACAATTTTATGAAGTTTGGGATCTTTTTTATCAATGGTTAGATAATAAAACATAATGATAGAATATTCGATTTAGCATAAAAAAAAATTTTTTTTCTTCTTGATATTATCTTTATAAAACATTATCAAGGTAGATTTGGTATAATCTTATGATTTATTGCAAAATAAATTAAGCAAATTATAGTTATCTTGTTAAAATATGAATTAACAAAATTATAAATGATTTTTTTTTAGTGATGATATTAGGTTATACAATTATTGATTGATAATATGAGCTATTATGTAATATAATTATACTAGTGACTAGGAAATGGATGCACAAAAAAAGTGGTAAACCAATCGATGCACTGTATGTAAATTTATGAAGAAGGATATTTTTATGTTTTTTGTGTGATGTTTATGTTTATTTTGTTATGTATGCTTATGCTTGTTATTAAAAAATAAAAAAAATTATTTATAAAAAAAAAAGATTTCTTTTATTTAGGAAATGAAAGAAATTGCCATCAAATTGGAAAAGTCCATAGTACTTCCGGATCTGACCCAACCCAGAATTACCCCACAATATTACAAGTTAGAAACAACCCCCAAAAGTCACATTCTCCAATAGAAGTAATTCAACATTGCTTGATGTCATAAATCTCCACCTCCAGGGCCCAAGCGAGGACAGCTTGTTTCCCATGGGAAGAAAGATCACCCATCCAATACACTCTCTTTATCTCCACTACTCCCCCCTTAGGAATGTGGCAAGCCCCAAACCCTTCCCCCCATGACTGCCAAAGAGAAAGTAAGAAAAAGAATATATACTAAGATTAACTAAAATGGCTACAGTTATGTCAATTTTGGGATTGACAATGTTACAACGTCTTACCAGTTAATGAATATTTCAGCTTTAACAACAACATCACAAGAGCACACAACAGATATAAACTAAATGTAAACCACTGCAAATTCTATTTCAGGAAGTATGATTTCAGCAACAGAGTGGTCAATGTCTGGAACTCACTACCTGATTCTGTTGTCACCTGCTCAAACCCCCATTCTTTTACCCCCAAACTAATCTCTATTGACCTCACCCCATTCCTAAGAGTTCCTCTTTCTTGTATTTAAACTTATGTTTATTCTTGTTTCTGTTATATTGTAAGCTTTTGACAATAAATAAACAAATAAGTTCTAAAGAAGTTAGCATGAGAAATGTTGTTTTGCTTCAACTAATTATAATCATGGGATATTGTCTCAATGGAATCAAAGCAACAAAATGTTGTTCTTGCATGAAGTTATAAGTTTCTATATACTTATTAATTTAAATGTTTCCATAAAATCTATTCTTTACCCTGTGGGACAAAATATTTCTAAAAATCTAATAAGTCTTATTTTCTACTTTGAGGTACTCCTCCTTCAAGTGAATTATAATGCTATTAAAGAACTAAGCACATACTTTACTGATATCGGCATTTTGGTACATCTTGTTCTTTTTATTTGTAATTGTACCAACATTTCAGAAAAATACTACTTTGATTCTTAATGGAGACAGTGTTAATATGAATTACTTGTTTTACCATTCATGTGTTACCCCCTGCCCCCAATCTTATACTCCAAACAAAATTCTTTGGGCAACTTTGAACAAATGAGAACTAAGATAGAACATAACATTAATGTGATTTTCTATTATTCAAAATAACATAAGATAGATGTTATATCGGTAGATCGGTCCCAAGAAGAGACGCAAGGCAAGTGACTTTTAAAAGCTCTTTTTATTGTAAGGTAGATCTGCTTGCCGGCTTGGAGCGGTGGTGGCTTATGTTGATCTTGCCCAGGATACTGAAGCCAATGACAGTCGTTTGAATCACCCGCAATTGCCTCAGCCAATCACGGTTGCTTCGTAACGGCCAATCAGTGCTGCACACTCGACCAATCCGAATGCTGTGCGTTTTAGCCAATCAGAACACAGGGTTACAAGAATGCAAATACAGAACAATAGAACAGTCAGATAAAACAAACAACATAACTAAATTGTGCTTATGAATCTGTTCAGTTGATTTGAAGTACAGGCTACATTATTTGTCTTCTTACTTCCTGATTATTCTGGTTCAGTGTGGTACCTCAAGGTTCTGTCTTGGGCTCAGGATTCTCCAACATCTTCATAAATGATGGAGGGATGAGGGGATTGAAGGAACACACACCAAATTTGCAGATGACAGCATGTGAGGGAGAATTTCTAACACTTTGGAAGGTAAACTCAAGATTCAGAAGGATCATGGCAGACATGAGGAATGGGCCCTATCCAACAAGATGCAGTTTAGTGGTGGAAATAGTAAGGTCCTGCAATTAGACAAGAAAAACCAAATGCACAGGCATAGAATAGGCAGTATCTGGCTCAATATAGTGCCTATGATAGGGATATAGGACTCCTGGTGGACCACCTCTTAAATATGAGTCAGCAGTGTGCTGCAGCTACCAAAAAAGCCCATGCAGTCCTAGGCTGCATCAACAGAGGGGCAGCATCAAGATCATGGGAAGTGATAGTACCACTCTATACTGCACTAAAGAGGCCACACTGGGAATACTGCATCCAGTTCTGTCATCATGACACAAAAAAGATACTTGGGCCTTAGCAAGAATGCAAAGAAAAGAAACAAAGGGGATAAAGAGTTTGGAGGATAAATCATACGATTTATATTCAAGGCAAATACAACAGGCAAAAGCAATGTTTTGATGTGATGCCACAATCCTCTTTGTTTGATATCAGTATCTTGAACTTTTTAGCTTTCACCAATTTGGTACCCTCAAGGTGGCTTTGACTGTTACACCATTATCTTCAATCCATTATTCTAGGAAGGATAACTCATACATTGAATCACCCTGCAGATACAAATTGTTCATGTATATGCTTGTAAAGTTTGCTCTCTGCTCTCTTTGGTGAAGAATCTCTGAAGAATCTCTGAAGATGAACCATCCAAATCCCCAAAGGCAGTTCACATCTTCTAATATAACGTCATGTCATATCTCCAGAGACAGTATAAATGTTTGAGGAAGAAAGTGACAACTTTTATTTGAAGTGTTAAATTGCTATAGTGAACTGATCTTCTCCCAGATGATATCAGTAGATAGCAGGTAGTAAACCAAATCTATACAAAAACCAGTCATTTTCAAGACATCTTATATCATGCTGGAAGGACTTTCTGAAAGGTAGTAATGTATGCTGAAAATTTTACAAAATAATAATTATATGAATCCGATAGGAGTAATGAAGCGGATATTAAGAGCATTTCTTTTTTGGTGTTTACTTTTTTCAACATTTGTGGTATGTTCACAGGTATTCATTATGAATTTTCAGAGTTGTGATTTATTTAGATATTATATATATATATATATATATATATATATATATATATATATATATATACACATACATATACATACATACATACACACACACACACACACACACACACACACACTTAAAAATATATAGCAAGAAAACTGCTAATATTAAAGATAAAAAAAATTGTAAAATGATTTTTGTGTTCCATCTCCCCAGGATTTTATCATTCAAAATTGATCCCCAAAGTGTTATTGTCTTAGTAGTATATTAGTATTTTATTAATACTTCCATTGTATTTGCTTTATTAATATTTGTTTTGTAAGACTGCCTTTAGGGCATTTTAGGTTATCAGGATAAAAAAAGGAAAATACTAAAATAAGAAACTACCTATTGTTCAACAAGATTAATTTTAAGGGGCACATAAGATGTTTTAAAAATCCATTAAATCTTCAAAAAAGGGTGTGTGAAAAAGAGATTTTATTTGTGATTGTACTGTAAAATTCAACGAGGTGAAAAGAATGCTACTTATGGAGTTTACTTAGAGGTCCATATATCTTACAATGAAATAGTATATGAATGAATCAGTTTAAATAAGGCAATTGAATAAATTAAAGGAAAGAATTAAAATGGATTTGTCTATTTCATTTAAATTGCACTAAGAACCATAGTTCTTTGCTATGTTTTAAATTATTTGAATTTATTTATTTATTGAATTTATTTGAAATTATTTAAATTATTTGAAACTTTTATCACACAGCATTGAAAAATATGGTTTTAGAAGCAAAATTTAAAGAGCTCTGGTGACATTGCTAAAACTTTAGGAAAATCTCATCTTGCCCACCCATGGATGATAGTTGCTTGATACCATTTTGCCTTCTTCCGATTATCTTGGGGTTTTCTTAAATACAAAAGACAAAGTGGTGAGAAATAGAAAAAAAAGCATGGGCTTCTGTTTTAAAAAGAACAAGAAAAAATATTCCAGAAAGATTTGAATGGGGGGAGAAAATATGTAGAAGGCTTGCATATTTTTTCCCTCCTTATCATATTTTTCTCTGAATCGTATCTTCCCAAAGATTCATCTCATAAAAGCAGCTCTTCCATTCTTATAACCCATATTTGTGTTCATCGTTTAATCAGCAGTCCAAAACAGCTTACACTAATTTTATCATGTTTTGAAAATTGATTTCACTTTTACAGGAAACGGAAAAATGGGGAAATGCAACCACAGCGACCGAATTTGTGCTTCTTGGGCTCTCTACAAACTTCAAAGTTCGTGCTGGATTGTTTGTCGCTTTCTTGGTTATCTATCTCATTGCTGTAACCGGCAATGGCCTCATATTGATGCTGATTATCGTAGACTCCCACCTCCACACACCCATGTATTTTTTCCTTAGCAACCTCTCCTTTATTGACATCAGCTATATCACCACCTCTGTCCCACAGATGCTGGTCCACTGCTTCATGGACAGGCCTACTATCCCACTGGGCAGATGTTTTGCTCAGATGTCTAGTGCTCTTCTTTTAGGTGTGGTGGAGTGTCTTTTGTTAGCTGTAATGGCTTACGACCGCTTTGTGGCAATATGCTATCCTCTGCGCTACAACCTGATCATGAGTCGCAATGTATGCATACAGTTGTCTGCAAGTGTGTGGGTCAGTGGCTTCCTTTTGATTATTATACCCTTTTTCACCATGCAAGCAACTTTGTGTGGGCCAAACATGGTGAATCATTTCAAGTGTGAACTGCAGGCAGTGTTGAAAGTAACTTGCTCTGACACCCATGCTAATGGAATTACCCTGATAATTACCAGTGTCTTCACCCTAGCATTACCCTTCTTCTTTATCCTGGTGACATATGGCCGTATTGGATTCACTGTTTTGCGTATCCATTCGACACAAGGTCGGAGGAAAGCCTTGTCCACCTGTGGATCTCATCTCACTGTAGTGAGCATTTATTATGGCACCCTCCTGGCCATGTATTTGAGGCCTCAGGCAAAGACATTCTCCAATAGGGAAAAAGTAGTGGCAGTCTTTTATAGCCTTGTGATCCCCATGTTAAACCCCATCATTTACAGCCTGAGGAACAGGGATGTGAAGGGAGCCTTCTGCAGACTGGCTGGGAAGAAAGTGGAGGAACCAGGTTGATAGATCTTCCATAAGCAAACCTTATTGTGAGGTTTTGTCATTCAAGAGAGGATTTTATGTCGTGTCATTTTCTAAGCCTTATCCTATGTCAACTCTGCCCCTCTTTGTCCATGTTAGCTAAGGCTGATGAGTATGAAATCACTAAAGAATTGAACTGCATGCAACCAAAACAGTGATGGATTTTTTTTTTAATGTATGATAACTGCAGCAATACTGTTACAAGCTCAAAGGTGGAAGGGTTGACACTACCCACAAAGGAAGAATGGCTTGTGAAGATGGTGGAAGTTGGCTAAATTAAAATCTGATTAGTGGAAAAACAATATAAGTGCCTCGAAACCTCTCTTAGATCTTTTCCATAAAACAGAAAAAATTGCACTCATGATTTGTGATTTTGATGATTGGAAAATCTGGATAATAGAAATAAGTGAGGTGTTTTTGTAATTATAATTAATATCGCAGTTGCACTTATATTTGTGGCAGAGGAAATTGGAAGCCTCTATTTCTTTTGCTTCTCTTTTCTTGCACTTTTTCTTTTCAATTTATTATTCCTTCTTTCCTTTGCTTCTATTTATTTGTGATAATGTTTATATTTTCTCTCTCTCTCTCTCTCTCTCTCTCTCTCTCTCTCTCTCTCTCTCTCTCTCTCTGCGTCTATATGCATTTCATGTATACATATAAATAATGCAGCAACAACGATAGAATATTGGTGGAGTTGTTGAAGTCACCTCAGTTGTTTAATATCTCCCTCATCCCTCACCCCAGCAACTTCAATTATGGTTTGACTAAGAAAAACTGTTCTGTGATTCTGATCTGATGCAAGTAAAGAGGTAACTGAGTATTTTCTTTCTTAGAAGGGGTTTGTAAAAAATAAGGGATCTTTAAAAAAAGTAGGAACAGTGAAGTGTGCCATTTTAAAGAATTGTTATTACATGGAACATGATTTCCTAAAAAGTCACCAAGGTCTTAAGAAGATAAAACAAAAATGTCTAAATAATTTATTTAAGAGAGGTTAGAACATAAATGCAATTTTTTTTTATTTAATAAAGAACCCCTATGTAATTAAATTATAGAGGAACAGTTTGGTTGATGTACTGCTTTAAAGAGAAACTACTTACTGTATTTCATACTTTGTGTTCATAGCATAATCCTGTTAAATAAAATTTTAATTACTTGTATACACATGTCTACTTTTTAATGTGAATATGTTGTTCTGATTTATTAAAGCTTTATTCACGCAATCTTTGAGACTAGTCAATCTTTCCCAAACATTTTCCCTACTGTAGACATTATAACCTAAAATGAAAAGGAAGAGCCATGTTCCCATATATAGCATTTCAGCACAGAGTTACATGTTATAAAAGAAATTGGTCTCTTCAAAAATAATAATAATAAGTGCCGTTTAAGATGCGACATGGATTTTTTTGAATCCCACTTCCCATCTTATGTCCTTGACTGGCAGCTATTATCTCCACGGTCTTAGTAAAATTTGAAGATGATCTTCGGACAAGAAGACCTGTTGAAACCTAGAATTGTTCTGTCTTATCCAGGATATATGGCATCTGTGACTTCACATAGCATTATGGATTTATAATTAGACTACTATTTGCTTGCTTGTTTGACACATTTATTTGGCCATCCATTTCACACAAAGTGGTGTCCAATAAAACCTACAAATAAAATATTCTACAGAACCAATTACAAACAATAAACTCATGTAAACAAGACCATGAGAGGGAACATATTGTGTACAATGCAGCCAACGCATCGGCTCCCTTTTATCAGGGGTTCTCCAGACCTCCTGGAGGAAAACAAAATCATTTGAAAGATTTTCCAGCATGTCATCATAATTGGGCATAACCTTGTCTCCAAAGAGATGCTGTTTCAGAGGTCAAGGGCCACTACAGAAAAGGCTCACTTCCTCCTTTCTGCATATCGTGGCCTTCTAATACTAGTGTTCTTTTGTTGGTTAGGTTCACCCAATCCTTTATCCATAGTAGGGTGGCTGCCGTATGGTATATTTCCCAGTTTGGCAAGGCTAACCCTCCTCTGCTTTTCAAATCTTGTAGGGCTTTTACGTTAATCCTAGCTTTTTTCCCCTGCCAAATAAAATTCAATGTTATCTTGTTTAGTTCCGTAAAAAAATTTTTATTTAGTTTAATTGGTATTGTCTGGAATAAATATAGAAATTTTGGCAGAATATTCGTCTTAATCAAAGCAATCCTGCCCAATAAGGAAAGTTGTAAATTGCTCCAAAAATCTAAGTCTTTCTTAGTTTGTTGGAGAAGTTTATCATAATTGTTTTCTTTTAACGATTTGCTTTGTGGAGTTAGCCAAATTCCTAAGTATTTAATTTTTTTGTCACTTGTATTCCCATTGTTGTCTCTAGCTCTTTATTCTGGTCTCCTGTTAAATTTTTAGTCATTAATTTTGTTTTTCCCCTGTTTATTTTAAATCCGCGACTTCTCCAAATCGTTCTAGTTCTTCTAATAAGTTGTGTCCTTTTTCTATGGGCTCCTCCAGAAAAAAACCAAATCATCTGCGAAAGCCTGTACTTTATATTCTTCTGATTTGATCCTCAAACCTCTAATTCTCAAATTTTGCCTAATGTACGTCAGAAGAGATTCTAGAGCGAATATGAAAAGCAGAGGGGAGAGAGGGCAACCCTGTCTTACCCCTTTTTCTATTTTTATCGGGCCAGTTTGTTCCCCATTTATTAGAATGTTTGCCTGTTGAGTGTGGTAAATTGTAGTGATGACATTTTCAAATCTGGTGCCAAGATTCATATTATATATTTTTTGAATTAAGAAATGCCAATTTAGATTGTCGAATGCTTTTTCAGCATCCAAGAACATAAGTGCAAATTGTTTTTCCGGGTGGGCTTCATAGTATTCTGAAATGTCTATCACTGTTCTTAAATTATTCTTAATTTGTCGAAATGGGAGAAATCCGTTTTGATCTTCATGGATATAAGTATTTAAAACCTGTTTTAATCTATTGGCTATTATAGAAGAGAATAATTTATAATCTGCATTCAGGAGCGAAATTGGTCTATAATTATTAATAAGTCTGTGGTCAAGGTCCTCCTTCGGGATCAGCTAAATTAAGGCTCCCCTCCACGAGTCCGGCATCTTGGCTGCTAACAGTACCTCATTAAATACATCCAGCATCAGTGGTCCAATTTGTTCTATGATAATTTTGTAAAGTTCTACCGGTATCCCGTCTGGTCCTGGTGCTTTATTGTTACTTTGCTTCTCTATTGCTGACTTCAGTTCGGACCATGTTATATTTTGGTTTAATAATTCTATCTCTTCCTCTCCAATTGCTTTGTCATTCGCTTCCTCCAGGTATTTCATTATTTTATCCTCAGAGACTTCTTCTTTTTGTATAATTTCCCAAAGTAATTAGAAGTGATCTCTTTTTCTTCTCTATCTCCTCTTGCATATTGCCCCCTCATCCATTAATTGGTGTATCAATCTTTTTCTTTCGTTTTCTTAAGTTTGTGGGCTAACCATCTCCTGGCTTGTTTGCATGCTCAAAGTAGATTTGTTTAGTCATTTTCAAACTAATCTCCAATTTTTCTTGTTCCAGTAAATTTAGTTTGTGTTTAGTTGTTATTAACTGGTTCTGTATTCTTTGGTTTTTGGGGTTCTTTTGTAATTGGGTTTCTAAATCCTTAATTTCTTGTTGTAAGTTACTTTGTTGGGCATACTTTCTTTTATTTCTCATAGCATTGTAAGAGATTGTTATTCCTCTTATAAATGCCTTTAATGTGTCCCATATATTTTGTTTCAAGTTAGATCATTATTATTTTCCTTTAAGAAGAAGTTCAGTTCTTCTTTCAATTTATTAGTATATTCTTCTTCTTTTATTAAATGAGTGTTAAAAGTCCATCTTTTCTTTGGTTTTCTTCTACCCCTCCAGGTTATTTGAATTGGGTTGTGGTCAGCCCAATCATTTGGTAAGATTTCGCTATCTTTGATTTCATTAAATAATTCACCGTTTATCCAAGCCATATCTATTCTTGTCCAAATTTTGTGTGGGTTAGAATAATAAGTAAACTGTTCTTTTTGGGGATTTAATTTTCTCCAGATATCTACCAGATTCATTTCATTCAACATATCCTTACATGGCTTAGAGAATTCTCTATTTCCTTTTTGTTCTTACTCCTATTACTATGATCCTTCCGATAGTCAGCAATAGAGTTAAAATCGCCAATCAGAATAATATTACCATTTTCAAATTCTGTTATTTTTTGATGGAGATGTTTAAAAAATTTACCTTGATCATCATTTGGGGCATAGATTACTACCAGTAAGAGTGTAATGCCATTAATCAAGATTTGTACCACCAGAGTTCTTCCTTCAGGGTCCGCCCAGATTAACTCCACTTTTAAGTCATCTCTCACATAGATTGCAATACCTTTCTTTTTGTGTTTATCAGCTGGTGCTGTAAATAATTTTCCCAGTTTCGGACAATCTAGGAATTTCTCCTCACTTTTCCTAATGTGTGTTTCTTGTATGCAAATTATATCAACATTTTGTTTTATTAGTTTGGTTAGAATCCTTTTCCTTTTAGCTCTTGAATTTAGGCCATTTATATTAATGGAAAGAATTTTCCTTCCTTCGTCCATTTACTTAAGTCTGCCTCGCTTTTTGTCTCGTAACTCTACGGCTCTCTTCTTGTGATTGATATGGAGTTGTTTCTTCTCTTTCTCGTTGTAAGTTGTCTTTCCCTTGAATTTGGACAGGTCTTTCTTCTTTGTTCCTGTGGCGGTTACGATCTTCCTGCATATTCCTTTGGATTTTCTCCCTAGTGAGTTGATCCTCCGTGGTTGTTAGCTGTTCTAGGAAGTTTTGTGCTTGTTCTATTGAATCTATTTTAATTTTTCTTCCCTTCCACGATATTAGCATCCCTTCTGGGATTAGACTTCCTGTCTCAGGAACTTCTCTGGAGTTTTTTTCCCTTCTGTTGCTGGTACTCTGCTTGTGTGAAATGACCATTCAAACTTACAATGGCACTGAAAGAAGTGACTTATGACCACACACTTACGGCTGTTGCAGCATCCCCACGGTCATGAGAGTCCAGGCAAGGAGATGCGTTCTTCAATGTCAGTGATATTGAATTGGCCACACCCAGCCAATAACAGGACCACCAAGCCATGCCCCCCCACCTAAGCCACGCCCACAGAGCCAGTTGTTAAAAATTTGAATCCTACCCCTGAGTAGATGTAATTGGGAAGAAGTCGTCCCTAATACTAAATATACATTTTATTTCCTAGCTAATGATCACAACACCTAGCTTTTAACTGGTCAACCACACACAACCAAGCAATAAGAAATAAACCATAACAAAGCTAAGTTTTGATAAGTTCTCTATGACATTATTTCACCACAATGAAGACATTTCAGAGTAGAAACCACAAGAACTGGTAGGTTACAACTGAATTATTCAAACAGTACTATCAGACATTTTTCAATGAAACAGGGAACTCTTCCTTCCAGTCTGCTATTTTTAAAGTTGAAGATATACTAGAAGCAAACAGTTAAACTTTTGGTCTAGTGAAAACACAAGACATAGACAAGGTAGTACAGCAGTGGATGGCTGTAAAAAAACAATGATGGCACAGTCTTATATGGGATATGATGATGGTCCATCTTCTGTAGAATGAAATATGTTCCTCAGTGTAGGAGGAGAAAAGTCTTCTGCACAGTATACAATAAAGTGACTTTATTATTTTTCAGATGAAACATTTTGATTGCCTTATCCAAAACCATTCTGAGTATGAACGGTTACAGGAATTGGGTACTGTACATCTAGTCTAGTGAAAAGAAGGCCTAGGGGGTGACATGATAGCAGTGTTCCAATATTTGAGGGGCTGCCATAAACAAAAGGGGGTCAACTTATTTTCCAAAGAAGCAGAAGGCAGGACGAGAAGCAATAGATGGAAACTAATCAAGGAAAGAAGCAACCTAGAAGTAAGGAGAAATTTCTTGACAGAGAGAACAATCAACTAGTGGAACAGCTTCCCTTCAAAAGTTGTGGGTTCATCAATGGAGGTTTTTTAAGAAGAATTGGACAGCCATTGATCCAGAATGGTATAGAGTTTTCTGCTGGAGCAGGGGGTTGGACTAGAAGGCCTCCAAGGTCTCTTCCATCTCTGATGACCTGTGTTCTAAGTCCATTGACTTCTAAAATTCTTCAGAGCCAACTATGAGTTTGGTTTTAACTTATTCCAGAGACACTTGACTCATGTTTTTCTTTCATCACAAAGCTCACTCAAAGACATTCAGGTATTGTTATTGCCTTCAACCCAGACTTTCTGGATTTGATGATTCTGTTATTTGGAAATTCATATCTGTTAATGGTCCTAAAAATAGCCATCTGATCCCATGTCCTTGAATTATTTTACTAGGTACAAATTACCAGATTTTTTTTTCTTCTTCTATTTTTAATATTATGCTGTTTATACAGTTAACGTTAATGGTGCTTCTGTGTTCATATTCACATTTGAAATTCTTTTTTAAAAATTGATCATGCTGCTATTAGCATTTGTGATATAACACACAAAATTCTTTTGAGGCTAAAACCTGGAATAGCATTATATAGTTGCTGTCATGCCCCTGTCAGAGTCTGAATCCAAGGAGGAAGACGAACAGCTGACAGGGAGCGGGAGTGTGGCTCCGTTGGCTGTGGAGGAAACGGTGGAAGGGCAAAGTCCAGCTGTGCAGAGCAGGGAAGAGGTAGAACAAGGGAAAGGGAATTCAGAGGAAGACCCAGGCCCACCCCTCTTTATCCTAGGACACAAAGGGAGGAATGGAGAAGAGAGCAACATGGGTTGCATGGCTTAGGGGGGAGGAAAGGGCCCTGATTCCCTTCATTAGACACACCTGGGAAGAGAGTTTAAAAGAGATGCAAGCTGAGAGCAGTGTTTTCTAGGAACAAATGTGAGTTTACCTTGTATTGACTGTGGTTATCTGCATTCCTGGAATTCTCCGAACTGGGTTGATTTACTGCTATTCCTTCATGTCTGGAATTTCTTCTGTTGCCCTGCCAGATTAATTAACTCATCTTGCCTTGAATTGGACTTATAGTTAAAGTTTTTGTTGACAATGTTTTGGACTTGAATCTCTGCAGCCAAAGGCTGTTCATGGGAGAGTTTTTCTCCAGACCAGAAGGTAACCAGGACATTGGGGGCAGAGTTGAAGCTAATAAAGGGACTCCTACTTATTATTTGACTGTATTGCCTTGGTGCCATGCCCCAGGTCATCACAATTGTATTGAGCTCTTGGAGGACTCAAAGGGCTTAAGGTAGGACTTAAGTGGTATCTCAGCTACCAACGACAAATGAATGAATGAAAATTCATTTGAATGGATTTACCTTTGGCAAATCAGTTTCTGTTTTATGCAAAAACATCTGTTTCTGTTTTATGCAAAATCAAGCAGCAGTTTACAATTAATAGAAATGTATTTTCTAAACTACAGTAATCTGATTACAATTCCCTTAACAGTTGTTTCATATCTCCTTAGGACTGCAATTTCTCAGTCATAGTTCTAATTTCAGTTGAATACAGAGGCAAAAAGTTCTTTGTTTTAATTCAATTATATTCAAGCCAATTTTGCAACAAAGAAACTAGACTTGACTATAAGTCTTAACATCCCCAGCACATCTTGTACTTTGAATAAGCTTACAAACTTTTTAATTATATTTTGTAAGTTGGTTGGTACACAATGAAGTATATGCTTGTTAAATTTGTTCTATGTTCTCTTTGGTGAATAATCTCAGGAGGTGACCATCCATGCCCACAAAGGCACCTCACATCTTCAGTTATGACATCATAAATCGGAATATCTCCAGAGACAATATACACATTGCAGGAACAACACTGCAACTCTCACCTAAGCAAGCACTGATTACTACAGTGAAATTATCCTGTCCCAGATATTGTGGGATATCTGTTGTTTTAGGAAGTGTAATTTTATCACTATCAGAACCTGTCCATATACAAATGGATAGTGTGTAAAGAGTATGACATATGGGTTAATTGGATTTAGATATCAGGGTTCAAGGGAAATGATTTGCAGCTTGCCACTTTCCTTCTGCTGATCTCACATTACAGATCATAGTCCTGTTGAAGAAGCAGCAAATAACAAGTGATATCTCAGCTACCAGTGAAGACACTGGGTTAGTTCTTTGGCTTTGGACTTTTTGAGCAGATCATATTTGTTCCCTTAGAGAGAAAGAACCTTTGAGAGCTGGAAGACAGGTATGTATAACATTTCAGGGTGGAGGTATGTGAAGGTTGGGAGGAATTCTGGAGACCACAATCCAAACCTTAAAGATGACTAGAAGACAAAAGTTAGTTAGTTTATACTATTTATACGGATGCTCATTCTTGGGGGCATACAAAGTTAGCACATAATTTAACACAACATGCAAGTCAAAACCTAATCTCAATTTATAAAAAAAACATTAGCCAGTAGATGAACCTGTTGTTTGAAGGAAGAGACACGGAGCACAATGTCACTGATAATCTAGTGGGGCAAGCAGGAACAATGGGGCTATTCTTACTGGTGCTAAGACAAAATTATATTTCAGTTCATTCAATTGTGTTAATTTAACAGTTAATATGATTACTGCCCCCATGTATTAAATTATTATACTTATTTTCCTGTTGGAGATTTTAGAGTTGGAGTCCCAAAGGTGCTTTCTTAAGAGGCAAGTGGATTTTCTTATTTTTTTTCTTTGAAGATGTTTTCCTTCTCATCCAAGAACCTTCTTCAGCTCTAACTGGGTAGTAGCGAGTGGATTTAAATCCCTTTCAGACAGCTGGTCATTTGCATTCTTTTAAAGAGTTGTTGAGATCACTTGGAGGTTTACTTGTGTCCTCCAAGTTACCTGAGTATTGCAAATGCCTGTTATGTTATGCACTTGTGATGTGGATGTTTTGTTTCCCCAATGTACAGATCTGTACATGTCTCATTGCATATACCATGTTGCTCAATTTGTGTCTGGGTGTTTTATCTTAGGGTGGACAACCTTGTGATTTAGTATATTTTTTCAGTGTGCGTATATGTTGTGTTTGTATATTTCTGCAACATATGGAATATCTGAATATCTGAAAACCTCAGGCAGATCTTCAAAATCTGTATTACTGTTGATACAGTAGTGGTCTAACAAATTTCCTTATCTTTCAAACACCTACGAAGGGATTAAGCTATTATGTTTACAGACCGTGACATAATAAAATAAGTACCCCCAAAAAACGCATTCACTGGCAATTGTTAGCCATCTAGAGAGGAATCTGCACCCAATGTGACAATCCTTTGTGATTGTTACATTGGGTGCAAGTTTACTAGATTGATAAAAATGATATAAAAGAAAATGATTTTTTATCATCTAGTAAATAATGCAAACAAAAACTACCAGAATGCTCTATAACTTTAGCTAGAACGATCAGCTAAAAGAAGATATCTGTGTGGGAATAGGAAATCTAGAAGACTATGGTCTCTATGGCTCACAAGAAGTCTTAAAGTAGAACAGAAAAAATATGTAAAAGAATTATATACTTATGTTTTCACCACTAGATGTATCTATATCTCCGTCCTGGTATCTACTGTATCCCTGAATCATTCCTCCCTAAGCTAGCTTTCTCTTTTAAAAACAGTTCTCCCATTCTTAACCCCCATGCTTATGTGGAATATTTATGAAGAATTCCAGAAGAACTGACAATATCTTTACCGCTAAATTTGTTTCACTCTTACAGGAAATGGAAAAATGGGGAAATGCAACCACAGTGACTGAATTTGTGCTTCTTGGGCTCTCTAAAAACTTCAAAGTTCGTGCTGGATTGTTTGTCCTCTTCTTGGTTATCTATCTCATTGCTGTAGCCAGCAATGGCCTCATATTGATGCTGATTATCGTAGACTCCCACCTCCACACACCCATGTATTTTTTCCTTAGCAATCTCTCCTTTATTGACATCAGTTACATCACCACCTCTGTCCCACAGATGTTGGTCCACTGCTTCATGGACAGGCCTACTATCCCACTGGGCAGATGTTTTGCTCAGATGAGCATCAGCGGCTTATTAGCTATCACTGAATCTGTTTTGTTAGCTGTGATGGCTTACAACTGTTTTGTGGCGATATGCTACCCTCTGCGCTACAACCTGATCATGAATCGTAATGTATGCATCCAGTTGGCTGGGAGCCTATGGGTCAGCACCTTCATTATTACCATTGTCCCCTTTCTCACCATGCAGGCAACTTTATGTGGGCCAAACGTGGTGAATCATTTTAAGTGTGAACTGCAGGCAGTGTTGAAACTGGCTTGCTCTGATACCTGTGCCAGTGGAATTAACATGATAATAACCAGTGCCCTTACCCTAGCTTTACCCTTCTTCTTTATCCTGGTGACCTATGGCCGTATTGGATGCACTGTTTTGCGTATCCATTCGACACAAGGTCGGAGCAAAGCCTTGTCCATCTGTGGAACTCATCTCACTGTAGTGAGCAATTATTATGGCACCATCCCGGCCATGTATTTGAGGCCTCAGGCCAAGACATTCTCCAATAGGGAAAAAGTAGTGGCAGTCTTTTATGGTGTTGTGATCCCCATGTTAAACCCCATCATTTACAGCCTGAGGAACAGGGATGTGAAAGGAGCCTTCTGCAGACTGGCTGGGAAGAAAGCAGAGGAACCAAGTTGATAGATCTTCCATAAGCAAGTCTTTTTTATATATAGTTTTGTCATTCTATAAGAGAGGACTTTGTGAATTGTCGTTCTCCAATTATAATCATATATCATCCCACAGCCTCCAATTCCTCTTTCCTTATTGCTCATGCTGGCTAAGCCTGAAGAAATTGTGGTAGCAGCAATCTGAAGACCAACCCTGGAGAATCACGCTTGGACTGTATGGTCATCAAAACTTTCCAGTACTCTTGACCTCACAAGCTTATGGCCTCCTCCAAATTTTCTTCTTTCTACCAGATTCAGCCCTTTCTGGCTTCTATAATGAGAGTTCTAGGTTTATCTTCTCTGAGGGAATGTAGACTTTGAAAAGAAAACTGGCAGAAGGCTCAGTTTGTTGCTGGTATAGAAATAAGACAGGGAACTTCAATATAGTGCAATATACTTTAAACTACATTCTATATCTGTATTGTCAAGGAAATATGGTGGTACAAAGCCACATTGACTGTTGGTGTCACCTACCACTGATGTGAAGTCCCACCTACTATGATGCAAATATTTGCATTTTTAGAATAATTAATCTAACATTTTATGTACTTAAAAAAATGTACATTTTAGGTATTGCTACATTAAAATTAAAAATTCACCTTTAAGTAATAATCTTGTCTACTGCATGTTAAGTAGCACCTCTGGACAGTTTATGAAATTTATTAAGAGTTCTGACAATTGGAACTACTACAGCAAAACGTAAGATAACTTATCACTTCCTGTGTTCTTTCCCAGAGAGTTTTTCTTAACATTTTTAGGTAATTTAATAACTGGCAAAATCAATTTATGTAGTAAATGAATTTTCATATATACTGTACATATGCAATAAAATATATTAAGAATACGAAAAGTCGATTCTTTAAACGTTGTTAAAATGTCAACTGTTTTCTTGTAGTCTTTATTTTCACTGGGACGATGTGGGGTAGTGCCTAAATTTTGGCACCCTAAATCTGTCTAACCAGTCTTAGTTTAAAGCTAGCCCTGGCTTATTTAAATAATTATTTTTAAATAACACTTGGATTGATGATATTCAGCTTGTTTTGATTGAATTAATTTTAAAAACCTCAAATAAACCTCCCCTTTCTATTTAACTATTTGTATCTGTCTCTATCTTTTGATAGCAGAAAGACTGCATAGAAGAGGCGAACCCAAATCTAAAGTCCCTCAGGTTTCCCCCTAGTAAAAGACACATTTTCCCTCCTCCTGCCCCTTTCAGACCGTCACATGGCCCAATCAGGTCACCATCCAAAGTCCATCCGGACTCACATCCCATCTCCTCACACCTGGTGGGGACGCCCTTGGTTCTCAGAAGAAAGAGTGTCATTTTGGTTACAAGGCCCTCACTATCTCTACCTCCCCACTCCCATTCCCACAACTCACACAGCCACTGCTGTGGCAAGAAGACGCCAAGAAAAATGGGTCCAGGGCTGATATATACAATGAAACTTTACTATGTAAAATAGGATATCATCTATTCCAGGCGTCTCCAACCTTGGCAACTTTAAGACTTGTAGACTTCAATTCCCAGAGGAGGCTGGGGAACTCTGGAAGTTGAAGTCCACAAGTCTTAAAGTTGCCAAGGTTGGAATCCCCCAATCTATTCCAAACTAAAACCGGAGCAACATTTTGCAATGTCAGTTCCAATATCTTGCTTTATCACTGAGGGAAAAAAATGTGTCCATGTCAGTTTGCTTGCTTTTGAAAGTCACCAAGCCCAAATATGACAAAAAAATCTAAATCAAGATCATAAGCGTAATTGCACTTAGCAATTATTTCACTCAATGACTGTTGCCAGTCCCAGTTGTAGTTGCTAAATAAGGACTTCCTGTATTCCTGGCTTTAAGACGACTACCAGGGGTGGGATTCTACCAGTTCACACCTAATTGCTAGAACTGGTTGTTAACAGTCTAAGCAGTTCGGAGAACTGGTTGTTAGAAGAAATTACTGGCCTAATCCTGTAAAGGAAGGCAGGAAGGAAACATTCTGGTGTTGCTTACAGAAACTGCCTCACCGTTAACCCTTATTACATTCTTGGCAGGACTAGACTTCCTGCCTCTGGAACTTCTCTGGAGTATTTCCCCCCTCCTTTGCTGGTACTTTGCTTGTGTGGAGTGACCATTACAATGGCACTGAAAAAAGTAACTTATGACCATTTTTCACACTTACGACTGTTGCAGCATCCCCACAGTCATGAGAGGCCAGGGAAGGAGATGTGTGCCTCAATGTGAGTGATAATGAATTGGTCACACCCAGCCAATAACATGACCATCAAGCCACGCCCACCAACTTAGCCATGCCCACAGAACCGGTTGTTAAAAAAAATTGAATCCCACCCCTGACTACTACGACTATCTCAAGACATGACCTCTGTAATTCCTAGTGGTGGAACAGAATAACAGAGTTGGAAGGGACCTTGGAGGTCTTCTAGTCCAACCCTCGGCTCAAGCAGGAGACCCTATACTATTTCAGACAAATGGCTGTCCAATCTCTTCTTTAAAACCTCCAGTGATGGAGCACCAACAACTTCTGAAGGCAAGCTGTTCTACTGGATAATTGATTCCACTTTTACAAAATTTCTCCTTAGTTCTAGGTTCCTTATTTCCTTTATTAGTTTCCATCCATTGCTTCTTGTTTTGCCTTCTGGCATTTGGAAAATAGGTTGACCCTCTTTTCTTTGTGGCAGACCCTCAAATATTGGAACATTGCTATCATGTCATCCCTAGTCCTTCTTTTCACTAGACTAGACATACCTAATTCCTGCAACTGTTCTTTATAGCCTCCATTCCCCTAATCATCTTTCTTGCTCTTCTCTGCACTCTTTCCAGAGTCTCAACATCTTTTTATATTGTGATGACCAAAACTGGATGTAGTATTCCAAGTGTGGTCTTACCAAGGCATTACAAAGGGTACTTACAGCAAAAGTGAACATTTTGCAATTGAAAAGGTTGAGATGGTAGTCATGACAACATGATTAAAGCCCTGACTTTAGTACATGTGTGAATAGGATAGGATAGGATAGGATAGGATAGGATAGGATAGGATAGGACAGGACAGGACAGGACAGAACAGAACAGAACAGAACAGAACAGAACAGAACAGAACAGAATAGAATAGAATAGAATAGAATAGAATAGAATAGAATAGAATAGAATAGAATTCTTTATTGGCCAAGTGGGATTGGACACACAAGGAATTTTTCTTGGTGTAAATGCTCTCAATATACATAAAAGAAAAAATACATTCGTCAAGAATCATAAGGTACGACACTTAATGATAGTCATAGGGTACAATAAGCAATCAAATCATGGAAAGAGTCAATATAAATCATAAGGATACAAGCAACAAAGTTACAGTCTTACAGCCACAAGTGGGAAGGGATGGATGATAAGGAGTGATGAGAACATTAACAGATTAATGAGAAGAAATATGGATAATATATACACAAGAAGGAAGATTTTGATAGTGTGGTCCACTATTTTCATTTTTTTTACCTGCTCTTGTGGATGATACAGTTTCACAACCACTTATAACATTCAATGTATATACTCGCTTCAGGTTTAAATTCTGAAAAATTGAGTTGACATCTTGGCAGCAAAGGCAGCTATAGTTAGCATCACCAATTGTACATTAATTCCCAGAACAAATTGCTCGCTCTCTCTCCCGCACCCTCTGAAAAATAAGGTAATGATTGAGACTTTACATTAACAAACAACATAAGAAGTTTTTTTAAAAAATAAGTGAAGAATTTATTGAGATCATTTATTGAGAATTAGGACAGTAGGGTTGATAGATAATGTTTAAAATTAGGTCCTGTAGAAACCAAGTCTATCACTACAGCCCCCTTTTTTTTAAATTAACAGGTTCCATAGCCTGAAAAAATTTGAAGACACCTGCACCTGTACATTTCCGGATAATTACTCTCCTGGACCCTCATCCCACTTCCCGTCAAAATGCACTTCCTGTCTCATCTCTATCCCCTTTCTCTGGCGAAGCCTTCCCACTTAGTTTTGTTTTTTCACTGACTCAGTCCCCATCGATTCTTCTTCTTTTTAATTGCATGATATTTAGAGGGGGAAGTCTGCATTTTGCTAGAGAAAATAATAAGGGAAGGAAGCATATCTATCTCATTAAACGGGACGACTACTAAATCATGGACGTGAGTAATAAGTGATGTATGCTAGAAGTCTATTTTAAAACATTCTTTTAAAGATAAATAGGAACATGACTTCTTTCAATATGGTTTCTTAGTGTGATGTTTTCCATATACAGTGGAATTAGAACTCTCAGCAACCAGCCTGACTAATGGTTATATTGGCTGAGCATTTGGGGAAATGTAGTCCTAACACAACTGGAAGGTTGTTAATGTTGGGGAAAGTCTGAGATAAATATTCAGGAAAACAATATTTTGTGACGATTCAGTTCGTCATTTTATTACAGTCTTAGACCTATACAATTTTCAGGGTCTCATAGTCATTTCCTAAAGTTTTATTCTAAACAATCTAGATTTTTTAAATGCTACTATTAGAAATTGGTTGTGAAGCATCTGAATTAGAAATTCTCTCACCTAAATGATGCTCAAGGCTGAAATGTCTGAAATTAATTTTATTGCAAGATACCGATTAAGTTCCAGTTTTCAAAAACTTTTCATATTACTTTTTCAACCTTAGTTGCTTCTGCACAAAAGACTACCATTTGAGTATTTAGCACAAATGGATCCCTTAGAATGTTTATTACTAAATTAGAAGTAAAGTAATTTCTCTCAAGTATACTCAGAGAGACAGCTACCAAGAAAGAGGCTACAGATCTTGGCAGTCAGGATGCAAGCAGATTCTCTGGGATCAAAGCATAGATAAAATCAAAAAGTTTGGGATTGGTTCAAGAATGAAATCTACTGCATTGAAGTATCCAAAAAAAAAAAAAAAAAAGAGCAAACCCAAGCAACAGTTATTGATTTAACGTTTCTTCTTGGTTAAGGAAAAATTAGATCATTTTCTCCTGGCGGTTGGCATGTCAATGTTTCATCAGTTTATGTTTCCCATGGAAATAAAGTTCTTTTCCCATAGTCTCTTAAATGCACTTTTGACTTCTTTATTCCGAAGACTGTAAATCATGGGGTGCATCATGGGTGTCACATTGGTGTAGATCAAAGAGACCAATTTGTCGTCATTCAGAGAGTAGCTGGTCTTTGGACGGATGTAGATAAAAATGGCACAGCCATAGTGGAGGAAGGCCACAATCAAATGAGCAGCACAGGTGGAGAAGGCCTTTTTCCGGCCCTCAGCACATTTGATCATGAGGATGGAATGGGCAATAAAGACATAGGAGATCAGAATAAGCAAGAACGGAACAAGTAAAATCATCGTGCAGACAAGGAACACAGCCACTTCTTTGTCATGTGTGTCATTACATGCCAGGAACAGCACTGGCGGGATGTCGCAGAAGAAGTGATTAATATTGTGTGAACTACAAAAAGGAAGGCTGAAAATCAAAGCAGTGAGTCCCAGTGAAACTGTGAATCCACTGATACAAGCTATCACCAAAAGTTGTTTGCAGAGATCCTTGTTCATGATGAGAGTGTAGCGCAATGGGTGACATATGGCCATGTATCTATCATAGGCCATCAAAGCCAATAGAAAGCATTCAGAGCCCCCAAAAGCAATGAAGAAGTACATCTGTGCTGCACAGGCAGTCAAGGATACACTTCTGCTTTTGTTCAGGAAGTTGGCAAGCATTTGAGGCACAATGACCAGAGTGTAACAGATCTCAAGGAAAGACAGGTTGCGCAGGAAGAAATACATGGGGATGTAAAGGGCAGGATCAAGTAAAGTTAGGACCATAATGGCCAGGTGTCCTGAGAGTGTGATGAGGTACATTAGAAGAAACAAAGTGAAAAGTACAAACTTTAAAGTTCCATTGGTATTGAATCCAAGGATAACAAAATTATCCTCCATGCTATTATTCTTCCTGTTCACCTCCATCCTACAACTTGTAGTCAGAGGCTGATATTCTTAGGATACAAAATCTCCTTCACATTGCTCTCAGTTTCTACTAATGGGTTTGTTTTCTTAGCAGAAATTCAAGTGTGAATTCTTTTCCAGTGGGAATTCTTTCCCACTTCCCTATCTATTCTGAAGAGTTATTCTCCTAGTCTTCTCTTAGCCCAAACGCTTAGTTTTTGGTGATATGCCATGATTGGCTAAATATTGTCACCTAATGGGTCCTAAGAAGAAAACACAATAGACATTAGGAAAAATAAAAAGGATGTAGACATGTCTGCCACCAAGAATATTCATATTTGTTGCCCAGGATCAGAGAGAAATGTTTGTCACTTACCTTTTCAATTGTCTTTACATAGTGTCTATAGAACTTTTAAAGAATGTTCAAAGTTGTTTTGCTTAAATAGGCCTAAATGTATGAAGTGATTGTTCCAAAATTATTGAAATTCAGGTACCTCAGAAACATAATTGTATTTTTCTTTAAGAGCTCATTATTCTAGTAGGTGCTGAGCCTAGGATTTCAAGTTATAATTTTACATTTTTGTTTGGTAGGTTTTGAAAGATTATCAGCAGAGATTCCATAGAAAACTTCAAGTATTCAGGGGCTGATTAAAGGACCATATGCAACTTTCTAATGCATTATACAAATAATTTGAGTCACAATTGAGATCTTCACCCTTGAATTTTAAGGATCAGATGTAGGTGAAAATGGTACAACCATAGTGGAAGATAACCATTTGGTGAGCAACTCAGGTAGAGAAGGCATTTTCCGGCCTTCAGAGCACTTGATCTTAAAGATAAAATTGCCAATAAAAATGCAGGAAACCAAGATAAACAGGAATTGAATGAGCAAGGCAGACAACAAAACCAGCCACTTCATTGGTGTAGGTGTGACCACACACCCAAACCAAGCATTGCTCAGATATCACAGAGGAAGTGATTGTTATATGAGCCACAGAATGGAAGACCGACAATCAGCATAGTGAGTCCCATTGAGATTGTGAATACACTAGCATAACCTGTTGCCAAAAACTGCACACCATTTCTGCTCATGATAAAGGTAGATAGCACAATGGATTGCATACCGCCACACAATTCCACATCCCCCAAAGCAAGGAGGAAATGTATTTGTGTAGCACATGCCTTCCTATTGTCAATGCATCCATCAATCCATATAAGAAGGACAACGAACACAAAATAGCAACAAGCTGGATATTAGTAAAGGCAGAAGTCAACGATGAAGAATTATACTGATTATTCAGGAATATTTTTGAGGACGGTGTTAAATAGTTATTTTTCTTGATGTTTTCAAAGTAATGCTGTAGTATCTTAGAGGAGAACATTCTTTTTAAGCAGACGTACATATGCTATGATTTAAGTGATGTTTTTCCAATAGATTTTCTCAATCCTAGTTTAAACTCATAGTCTAACATAGATAATGTGCTGTCCCAGCCAGTCTATGGGAATTGGATAATTACTGTAGTTATCGGTCACTAAATTGACCCTCAAAGGGTGGGGGAGGTTTTCCTCATTCTTTGTCTGAACTCTCTAACTCATGGCAGCTTCTTTCTATCGCTACGAGATGGGTTAGGAGATAACCATCTTTTACTTTTCTGCCTTCTGCACAGAGGTGGATTTGAAGCTGTGCAGATGCAGATAGATAACTCAACAAGACGGCCATAACAAATTACATTTATTGGTTCATCAGGTATCCTCATAACTCACGTTTGTGATGAAGTTCTTCTTTTATGACCAATCCTTTGTATATCTGCCTTGTACTAAAAGATGGTTATCTCCTAACCCATCTCGTAGCCATAGAAAGAAGCTGCCATGAGTTAGAGAGTTCAGACAAAGAATGAGGAAAACCTCCCCAACCCTTCGAGGGTCAATTTAGTGACCAATCAGGATTACAGATGTGGCCACGTGACATGAACTACATTCCCCAGGAAACCTTTAACTACATTTACCATGATGCATTCCCTTCAGGGGACAGCTCATAATTCCTAAGTAACTGTCCAATTCCCATAGACTGGCTGGGACAGCACAAATAATGTAACTCTCTGCCATGCATTTTAGCTTCCCCTTTTCTTCTTTGTTTTCTCACTTTAAGATTTGGGGAAATTTGCTTACTTAGTCCATTGGCACTGTACTTTTTAATGCTGACAGATGTAAACAGATACATGTCTTTCATAAGGAGTTTATAGGACCCTGCTGGAGAATAATGCAAGAAACATTTCTAAAGGACATGGCAATTGGCTTAAGTGATTGATGTATATTTCTAGCACTTCAGAAAAAAGGATTTAGGGTACAGGCAGACCTTGGCGTATAACTACAATTGAGCCCAAAATGTATGTTCTTAAGTGAGACATTTGTTAAGTAGGTTTTATCCCATTTCACTACTTTTCTTGCCACAGTTGTTAAGTGAATCACAGCCATTGATAAGTTAGTAACCCAGTTGTTAAGTGAATCTGGCTTCCCCATTGACTCTGCTTGTCAGAAGGCTGCAAAATGCGTTCGCATGATCCCTGGACACTGTCATAAATATGAACCAGTTGCCAAGTATTTGAATTTTGAACTGATGATCATAGGGATGCTACAAAGATTGTAAGTGTGAAAAATAGTCATAAGTCACTCTTTTCACTGCCGTTGGAAATTTGAATGGTCACTAAATGAACCATTGTAAGTCAAGGACTGCCGGTAACTACTTTTCATTTTTCCCAGATCACCCTTTCCCAGAATTCCCCCCCCCACACAAAAAAAAATCCCTCAAGGGGGTTCAACGTTCAAAAAGATGCTTAGCACATTTTGTGTAACCTTCTGGGCCAGTTCTGTGCCCCGATGATACTTCTACTGGAGCAAGGGTTCCCTTTGAAGCTCTGTTCTCCCAGACCAGTTCTAGAAGGCTGCTAATTGCAGCAGACACAATGGAAATGCTTCATCTAGAAAAAACAAGCAGGGGAGGAGATGGAATGAACTAAGCCCAAATGTCTTAAGAGCCTCCTCTTCAAATTGTATCCTCCACACAGAAAGAACAATTAAGCTTTTATGAACACAACTCCATATTAGAGCCGTGGTTGCACTTCCCACAATAAACTAGTAAAGTGATCGTAAACTGAAGATCCAAAAAGTATCAGCTAAATATGAATATGTTGAAAAGTAAAGGATAGATTATGCCACAGTCAGTGCTCCTAATGGTGGGTGGGACAGATGGACAGACAGATTTGTGTGTGTGTGTGTGAGAGAGAGAGAGAGAGAGAGAGAGGAAGAGAGAGAGAATGGAGGTGGAGAGAGGGGGGTAGTAAAACCACACTTACAATATTGCATCCAGTTTTGATCACCATATCATAAAAAAGATGTAGAGACTCTAGAAACAGTGCAGAAAAGAGCAACAAAGATTATTAGGGGCCTGGAGGCTAAAACATATGAAGAACGGTTACGGGAATTAGATATGTCTAGTCTCATGAAAGAAAGGACTAGGGATGACATGATAGCAGTGTTCCAATATTTGAGGGGCGGCTACCACAAAGAAAAGCACCAGAAAGCAAGAAAAAGAGGCAAGCGATGGAAACTAATCAAGGAAAGAAGCAATCGAGAACTAAGGAGAAAATTCCTAACAGTGAGGACAATTAACCAGTGGAACGCCTCACCGTCAAAAGTTGTGGGTGCTCCATCATGGAAGCTTTTAAGAAGAGATTGGACAGCATTTGCCTGGAATGCTAGTAGTATCTAGAGGGTGCCAGTTTGAGGAACAGACATTCAGAGAATATTGAGGAAAATGGCATGTTTCAGTTGAAAATCCTGTGCATATTCTTCTGATCTTTTGCAGTCAAATATGCCTATTCTTCTTTCTTGTTAATTCATGTATTCATTACACTTATATCTTTCCTTTAGCAGCTGATGGAAGGTCTTTCCTAATTCTATGTCGGCAATAACAACCTCTGCAAGATAAATTATGCTGAGCAGCAATGATTAATCCAAAAATAATCCATCACTTCCATGAGCCAAGTCTTTAACCATTACACTATACTATAATCATTCTACTATACACAAAGAGCATTGAAGCTAATTACTGGTCATTACAAATGAACAAACATCACAGTGACTGCCTCATTACAGAAAGCATTAGTACAGTCTTGGAATCCATTCCGTTTTTTTCACCCTCTAAAAGGAAGCAGGGTGGCCACAGACGTTATTGTTGGAGAATGGGGTCCAGCTTGAGGAGAGATCATTGAATCAGATTCTGTCACATATAACAGAAAAATATTGTGTTTACAGGAAAGAAATGAGGTCAGTAGAAAACCCAGGACTTAGTTACTTACCATTTATCAGGAAAAGATTCAAGAGGAAAAATAAATCTTGGGAAGAAAATGATCTTGTGCCTCATAAAGAGTTGTCAGGGTAAGAGATAATAAAGAGGACTTGGAGAGGGAATTTCTAATGCTCTAGTTCTACCTCACTGCCCCTAGTGACTGGCACATTATGAGGTAATGCCTCTCAATCACATCCTCTGTGATTATTCCCTTCTCACGATTGTTTGAGTGGTTACAATGGCCAAGCATCACTATCATGCTCATTTGCACTATAATCACCAATTCCTCTGTTTTATCTTCTACCCACTGATTGAAAATTAGGTGCAGTAAGAGAAACTTCAACTTGACCCTATTCTTTACAATGAAAGTAAAAGAAGTCCACTATCTCAGCTTTTCTAGGAGAAGAGAGATATTCTCCTCTACTCAAGATATAATATAAAAGGTGACGTCCTGTCATTTATTTTTCCTTTGGCTTGTCAGAAGCCAAATGATTTTTACTCATTTTTTTTCCTCCAAGAAGATTCATAATTCTACTGATCAGACTTTAACAGCTATAGGGTTCATTTCTCAGGCCCAAACAACCTTCAGTAGAAGTTGTTAGCCTGGAGGTAATATAAGAGGAAGGCATCCCTTATTCTAAACTCAGACCATTCGTAAATAGCAATAGCTGTTAAGGTTTATATACCACTCTATAAGCAGTTTACAGAGTCAGCATACTGCCCTCAACAAACTGGGCTCTCATTTTACCTACCTTGGAAGGATGAAGGATGAGCCAGTCATGATCAAACTCATGGTTGTGGGCAGAGTCAGCCTGCAATATTGCATTCTAACCACTGCATCACTACAGTTCTAAATAGAAGAATATGCCGATATTTCCTGCAAATTTGTAAATACATGACATTTATTTAAGGGCTCAAAGGGTGACATTTCCAAGTGCTAATTTTCCAGAAATCATCATCATATACCTGCACAAGAATGAGCAAGGGTGAGGGACTTTATCTCTCCCCCACCCCTCAAAAAGTATTACTCTCTAAAAAGTTGGAAGAAGTGTGTCACGTAATACCTTCAAATCCCACAAAGCCAGAATGTTCATTAATTGATCCTGGACTAGTTTCTCCCCGTTAACCTAACTGATAGCATTGTGAAGATATGTATTTTTAAACAATGTTTTTTTCTTCAAAGAATGAGAATTGAACGTAGGCCATTTAGTTTTTGGTTTTGGTTCATCTGAGAAGGACACTTCTCTTACAGCCTCTTTTACAAGATATATACAACAAAGGCAGAAAAAGCACTAAAAGTGAAAATGGTTACTATCTTTTATTTGCATTAGACATTGAAAGGGAATTCTACACCTATTTTTATAAACTTGAATAGATGAGATCCATAGTAGAGGCCTGATAGCTCAGTGTCTTTTGGCTGAAAAATATGGTGGGTTTTTTGGTTTTCTTTCCTTACACCAACAGCCCTTTTCTTTCTTTCAATACCTTTTGGCCATTCCACTGCACTTCTTCAATTCAAATCTTTATCACTGTCATAGACCAGCATAGGGAAAGTGAGATACAGTCAATACATCAAGAGCCTAAAAATATAAAAAAGCTAGAAAATATAAAAGATGTATAAATTAAAAATTAAAGGTATATATAAAAAGCAAGAATATGAAGTTATCTTCAAATTATTCTTGAAGGATATTCAAGGGCCTTTCTTGATATGTCAGTGATGGGAAAGTCAATCATGCTCAAGAAGAATCTCTTTTTCTCCACAATCAAAACAAACATTTTTCACTCCCGTCAGTCTCTCCAAAATCATTTTAGTTCAGCTAACGCATTTGATCAGTAAATCTAGGACTGGGTTGCAGTGGTTTCTGAAACAAAACAGTTCAAAATTGAAATCTTATTAGAATATTATAGACAGGGATGTGATTCTGCCAGTTTGGACTGGTTCGAATGAACAGGATGTTAAATTTACATCTGGTTCGCCAAACCAGTAGTTGAACCAACTAGCTGGCTCCACCCAACCCGCCCCGCTCAGGAGTCTCCATGTGACCTGTTTCATATGCAGGTAAGTGCAGGATCTATGTGGAGACTCTGGGAGGGAAACGGGCCTGTTTCCGGCTTCCAGAGGCCCTCCGGACACTGGGGGAAGCCGTTTTGCCCTCCCAGAGGCCCGAGGGAAGCCTCCTGACCTTGGGAAGGCAAAAAATGTCTGAACCAGATGTTCTTGTAGGCCACACCCACCATGGCCATGCCCACCCAGCAACCAGGCAGCAAACCAGTTGCTGGGATTTTTGAATCCCACCCCTGATTGTAGATATGAACAGAATACATAAATCCTGGCACTAAATGCTCATCTTCAGGCCAAAAACCAGGGATAGAAAGTAGAATGTTGAACTATATTTATTTATTTGTTTATTTATATCCTGCCTTTTTTATTATGTTTACAAATACAAGCAGCAAACCTATCCAACACATCTTCTTCCTCCTATTTTCTCAGCAAGAATAACCCTATCAGGTGTGTTGTAGAGCGGCGGAGGAACGAGGCTGAACCAGAGTGAAACGTAAAAGGCTTTATTGCAATGAATAAAGGGTTGCCGCGTCTGCCTTCTCGCTAGGCAGGCTAGCTGGCGGCAACGGAGCTGGCACTGCTCGACAGCCGCCTTTTATAGCCGGCTGTCAAACGGTGCCAGCCAATGGGAACGGCTGGTGCTCCCGCTCAAACAGCGGACCTGGTTGGGGACTCCAACCAGTCCCAAAGACATAACACTCCTTTCCCCCAGCTGGGAGCATGCGTAGTCCTGCAGGTAAGTTGGTTGTCTACGCTGGCGGCCAGAACGTCGCAACCCGGGCAAGCTGCTGGCTGGCGTCAAGTCCTTGCCCCCGGGAATCGTCTCGGAGGTTGTTGGGAAGTGGGTTTGGTCAGGTGTGGTGCTCTGTAAATTAGGTAAGTCCCCATGTTTGGGCTGACCTTGGCAAGTCGCTTGGTCCGGCTGGCAGACAGGTTCGCTTGGCTGTTGGTTCGGTGTCCCTTGTTGACAGCTCGGGCCCTCCAGCAAACTCTCCTGGTCGATGGGGTAGATCGGATCCTGCAGGGAGCTCCCGACTGGGTAGGCTGGTACCGGCAGGGAGTCCTCGGTGCTAGGAGGTTGGGCTGGGTTGGTATCAGTTGTGCTTCTCCATCGCCTTCTGAGCTGGTCCACGTGCCTACGCCACAGGCGCCCATCTTCCAGGAGGACCCTGTAGGATCTAGGACCTGTGACTGACACAACTTGACCTGGTACCCACAGAGGATCCCCTGCATAATTCCTGGCGTACACCAGGTCATGCAAGGCAAAGTCCCTGACCAAACTGTCAGATCCTAAAGGGGTGTCCGAGCAGTAGTGGGGGTGCAACCTGTCCAGGGTGGTCCTAAGGCGTCTCCCCATCAAGAGCTCGGCAGGGGATTTATTTGTAGCGGTGCACGGCGTCGTATGTTGGCTCAGGAGGTAACGTGACAGTTTGGAATGCCAGTTTTCCTGGCCAAACCTGGCAAGTGCCTCTTTTGCTGACCTGACTGCCCTCTCAGCCATCCCGTTACTAGCGGGGTGAAAGGGGGCTGTAAGGATGTGTCTGATGCCCAAGTTGGCAACGTACATGCTAAACTCACATGACGTGAACTGGGGGCCATTGTCAGACACCAGTGTGTCAGGGAGCCCATGGGTAACGAAGAAGCGGGTCAGGGCCTTAACAATTGCTTGAGTGGTTGTTGAGGGTAGTAGGGCCAAGTCTATCCATTTGGAATAAGAGTCTACTACAACCAAGAAGGTCCTGCCATGTACTGGTCCAGCCAGGTCGATGTGCAGGCGAGACCAAGGACCACTAGCACTCTCCCACTTGGTAGGCATGGCTGCTGGTGGGGCAGCCCTGGTTTCTTGGCAAGGTTGGCATGAGCTTACCCAGTTGGAGATTTGGGCATCCATGCCGGGCCACCAAACGTAGCTGCGGGCCAGAGCCTTCATCCTTACGATGCCCGGGTGGCCCTCGTGAAGTACCTTCAGGATGGGTACACGAAGAGTGGCTGGGATGACTACCCTTGTCCCCCACAACAGACATCCTTGTAGTTTCGACAATTCCTGCTTACGGGTTTTGAAAGGAGCAAAGTCAGCGGTGTATTGTGTTTCCGGCCACCCCCTTCCCACCCAGTCCATAACTTGGGCAATTATTCTGTCTTTTTTTGAGTGCGCAGCAATGTCCTCGGCTGTAACCGGCAATTTAAGTTCGTTAACTTCAAAAATGGCATGAACAGGTGCTGGGTCTTCGACTGGGACTGGTAGGGGGCAGCGACTAAGGGCATCGGCGTGACTCAAGTTTTTTCCAGGGCGATGCACCAACTTGAATGAATAAGCGGCCAGGAACAAAGTCCACCTGGTCATTCTAGGTGATAGTACCTGTGGGGTTTGCTTATCCCCTGATAACAGCCCCAGGAGTGATTTGTGGTCGGTTATAAGTTCAAAATGGTGCCCAAACAAAAATTCATGAAACTTTTTTACTGCAGCTACTGCAGCCAAGGCCTCCTTATCAATTTGGCTGTAGTTCCTTTCTGCAGTAGAGAAGGTCCTAGAGAAGAAAGCGATTGGTGCCTCGGAACCGTTGGGAAGCCTGTGGCTCAGAACAGCCCCAATCCCAAAGGGGGATGCATCAGCAGCTAGGACCAGGGGAAGTCGTTGATCAAATTGGATTAAGACTGCATCAGATGTGAGTAAAGATTTGACTGACTTGAAGGCATGGGCTTCTTTGGGTCCCCAATGCCAGGGGGATTCTTTGTCTAACAGTCTGTGTAAGGGTTCAGCAATAGATGCTTTGTGCGGGAGAAATGAGGCGTAAAAGTTTAGTAGCCCCAGAAAGGCTTGGAGCTCCGTCTTGTTAGTTGGTGTAGGCACCTCATGGATAGCCTTTACTTTGGACTCGACTGGGTGAATGCCAGAGGCATCTATCCTATACCCCAGAAAGTCCACTTGCCTAGTGGCGATGGCGCACTTCTCCCTTTTAAGTTTGAGGCCATGCTGCCTAAACTTCTCTAGGACTGCTCTGACCCTCTGTATGAGCTGAGGTCGGTCAATTGCTGAGACTAAAATGTCATCGAAGTAAGGGACAACCCCTGGGAGACCTTGGAGAATCCTTTCCATGAGGGATTGGAATATACCCGGGGCTACACTTATGCCGAATTGGAGGCGTTTGCACTTGAATGCCCCTCTATGTGTGACTATGGTTTGTAACTCTGCTGTCTGATCATCCACAGGGAACTGTTGGTATGCCTGGGACATATCTAATTTGGCAAAGATGGTGCCGGGTTCGAAGGTGTGTAACAGGTGTTGAATAACAGGGACAGGGTAGGCGCTGACCTGTAGATAACGATTGAGGGTGGTCTTATAGTCTGCGCAGATTCTTAAACTGCCATCTTTCTTGAGTGGGGTGACTATGGGGGTTTCCCATTTGGCAAAGTCAGTTGGTTCTAACACCCCTTGCTTTAGTAACTTATCTAATTCTAAATCTAACTTGGGACGGATGGCGAAAGGCACTCTGCGTGGCTTAAGGCGAAGAGGAATTGCCTGGGGGTCCACAGAGAAGGAGATGGGGGTGCCAGAATAACAACCCAGCTCGCTGCTAAAAACATCAGAGTAATCTGAGAATAGGGTGTCTACGTCAGAAGTTGAGACAGCATGGATCCCAGTTACACTAAGGCCGAGGGAGGGGAACCAATCTAGCCCCAACAGACTGGGGAGGGCACCATTAACAACCACCAAAGGCAAATGGCCTTTAAAGGCTTGGAATTGAACTAAAAACTTGCCTTTCCCAAGGACAAGAATGTTCTTGCCCTGGTAGTCCCGCAGTGTCAGGTGGCATCTCTGCAGCTTCTTCTTCGCAAATCTGGGATGAATCCTCTTTAGGGTTTCCCAGGAGATGATTGAAAGTGCAGATCCCGTGTCTACTTCCATCCTGCAGGGCTTACCTTCTAAAGAAACAGAAATACTGATTTTATTTAGTCTGGGAAGTTTGGTTAGCGTGGTAGCAGGTATAGCAGTCCTCCACTTGCCTTTGGAAAGTATTAGGTGGTGGAGGTCTTTGAGGAAAGGTTCGCCCTGCTTGGCAGAATCTAGCGAGGTGGCCTTTCTTTTGACAATTCAGGCAGATGGCGTTCTTAAACCTGCAGGATGCCCTAGAGTGGGAGCCCCCGCAAGCTAGGCAAATGGGAGGTTGCTTGGGGGCGAAGTTGTTTCTCTGTCCTGCTCCTACCTGTGAAGGCTTTTGTTGCTTAAGGCGGTTAATGTCTGTTGAGTCTATGGGGTCTTCTTCAAGGAAAACTTCCTCTGAATGGATGGTGGAACTGCTGGGTTTTACAGGAGTTCCTTGAATTTCAGCTGCTGATTGGGCAGAGAGCTCAGCAGCTTGGGCTTCCTCCACGGCTAAAGCTAGGTTTAAGTCCTTTCTTGCTAGCAAACGTCTTTGAAGCCTAAGGTCTCTAACCCCACAGACGATCTGGTCTAATAACATGTCTTCTAGGTAGTCTCTGAAACCACACTGTAAGGCAGCTGTCCTGAGAGCTGCCACATACTCATTAATTGACTCTCCCTCAGCCTGTTTTCTGGTTCGGAAAGCATATCTCCTGGCTATCTGGGATGGCTTAGGTGAGTAGTGGTTGGAGAGGATCTCTTGGAGTTCATCCCACGGAATGCTCCTGATAGCGCGAGGAGCAACTAGTGCTGTAGCGGTGTCAAAAACCGCAGCCCCACAGTAGCTGAGGAAATAGGATTTTTTCCTGTGCTCAGCAGCATCTGCTAAACCGATGGCATCGAGGAAGTAGCTGAAACGGTTTTTGTATGAGTCCCACGTTTCCTCGGCTGGCTTGAATGGCGGGAATGTCGGATTGGCATTCATTTTGGAAACGGCAGGGCTCGTCCCTTCAGTCTTGATTCAAAATTCGCGCTCTTAGAAGAGCGCTTGCGGCTGCGCTTATCAGGCGGTGTCTGTCTCTCCGGCTACGGAGGCTTTTTGAATTTCGCGCCCTTTGTGAGCATTGGCGGCTTCAGCGCCCGTGGCTCGCTCTATGTGGCTTCAGCTCTTCGGAATCGCACTACTGGTAGCCTCTGATCGCATCCCGCCCTCGTCGCCAGTGTTGTAGAGCGGCGGAGGAACGAGGCTGAACCAGAGTGAAACGTAAAAGGCTTTATTGCAATGAATAAAGGGTTGCCGCGTCTGCCTTCTCGCTAGGCAGGCTAGCTGGCGGCAACGGAGCTGGCACTGCTCGACAGCCGCCTTTTATAGCCGGCTGTCAAACGGTGCCAGCCAATGGGAGCGGCTGGTGCTCCCGCTCAAACAGCAGACCTGGTTGGGGACTCCAACCAGTCCCAAAGACATAACAAGGTGGGTTAGGCTGAAAGAGAGTGACTGGCTCAAAGTCACCCAGTTGGCTTTCATGGCTAAGGTGGGAACTGAACTCACAGTCTCCCACACTTTAGCCCGGTGCCTTAGACACAGATCAAAATGGTTGTATTATATGCATCATTACCCCTTCCTGCCAAACATTTTTAAAGAGCAGGTAGCAGCTGTGGCCAAGAAAGCCTTTACATCAGTTGTACATCAATTGTGCACATTTATTGACCAAATGAGTGACTAGTTATAATCACTCACATCTTAGTCACCTCTAGCTGGACCATTACAATGTGCTCTATCTGAAGCCGCCCTTGAAGACAGATGCAGTGTTCCAAAATGCAGCACTATGAGTAGTCAGTGTACTTATGTAATGAGTTGCACTGGCTCCCAGTACATTCTCTTTTGAGGCAAGCAACTTACGCAGAAAAGGAGTGAAATTAAGAGCAAGTGAAGAATCCAATAAATGTTTTGGTCTGGTGTTTTCCTTATGATAGAAAAACAGTTAAAATGGCTGATAGGAAAAACACTGAAACTGGAGAAAGATTAGCAAATCAAATTCATTTAGGAAATATTGAGTGATGGGAATGTATAACTTGAAAGAGGCATTATTCGAAAACAAATAATGTAATAGCTAAAGTTCTATTATTGATAATGGAACAAATGCATTCTTTGTTTCGTTTCAGAGAATTACATTACAAGACACCTTTTTTAGTAAGAAAACAAAGCCTTCTTAATGATCTGAGCTATTTGGAAATGAAATAGAATGTGTTGAAAATGATGGACTCTCCTTTATTTCAAGTTTTGATGGATGGGCATTATTAGGGATGCTACAGTAGTTATGTTGCAATGCCAGCAGTGGCCAAGGTCACTCTTGAGGTTTCTTCCAAATTTATAATTCAGGATGAAACAGGATAATTCTTGAGCTTACAGATCAGGACAAAGAAGCAACGTCCTCCATTAGAGGGCATGGCTTCCAAACAAGCTTGGTTTTCAATGTTTGTTTGAAAAAAATATACTGCTACCAAGCATCTGAAGCTAGTATGCACATCATTCTAGAATTCTCCTCTTCCATTTCATCACAAATATCAAATAGTTACATCATCATGCTGTGTTCCAAAGTTACTTTCCACAATGGTTCGAATCAATGCTGTGCCAGGAAAATCCAAGATTACTACACCCCAACATAGAGCTGGTCCAGCCTGAGACTTGAGATATTGATAACAACGTGGGTTGATGTCTCTGGCTAATTTCTCAGGATTTGTGAAGAGGCCATTACCAGAACAAAAGGTAAGGTGCAGGACATTTGGATCACCAGTGGTTGTCAACTCAAGATGCTCCTTTACTTGCTCCCATTTGCACTCAGGGCAGAAAACATGCCATACATCACTAACACTCAATTCTTCATATGGAACACCTAGCACCTCTTTCTCAAGTTCCTCCAAAATAATAATCTTCCCCCGAGCTTGCCTTAAAGTGGGAATGGCCTCCTTTGTCCAAATTTTATTCTGGCCTTCTTCAGCTAAATAACGTTGGAAGCGAGAAGCATAATCTACATTGGGAATAAATGGGAGTTCTTCTTTAACCCGCATAAGTACTGTTTCCCCTGGGTGTTGATTGAGGAAGCTTAAGGTTCCTTCCAGGACATCAGAAAAGTCTGCTTCCTGGAAAGTGTTGACATGGTAAATAAGGAAACGGCCATTTTCCAGCTTACAACGAATATCCAAGAAACGCACACCAGCTGCTAACTGAGCCTCAAGTGGCCAAGTTTGACAACGGATATTTAGGCCTCCAAGCACGCTCATTGAGTCATGGGTGCCAGGGATGGAGATTTTGGAAAGAGAAAGGTGGTCAGGTAAGCCAGACATCCAGTCAGGGAGAGAAGAATCAGGCCAGAAGGTATTGTCAAATGCCTCAGTTTGCTGCCTCTTTCCACATTCCATAGTGTCCATCTGGAAAGGAAAAAAAATATCATGATAGTTTGCAGAGCCTGCTATAATGTCAGTTAAGTTAGGTTAAGAAAGATTTGCAACTGAATGCACTTCTACTGGCAAGTGATCAGCATCTCCCAGCATACCCGAGGGCAGCTGACTATTTAATCAGAGAGTTCCCATTTGTCTTGCGGTGCATCTTCAAATGTAGATACCTGATCAATGTACCAGCCCGTGGGGTCGAGAAGCTACAGTATTCCCAACCTCTACATTCTCTACATTCCAGATTCTAATGTGGAATCAACTTTATTGATTTTATTGATTTCTATAGCTGCCCATCTCAACAAGTGACTCTGGGAGGCATACAACATAAAACATAAAAACAATTAAAAGAGTATAAAATAAATGTATGGGATATAACATGGGATGGGATTTATGAAGTGTAAAATGTAGGATATAATATACATTATGGAACTGGTTCTCCAAAACACTAAGCTGGAGAAGATTGGTATATGATATCTAATAAATATATCTATATAACAATATCATGTATGACTTGAAAACAAACTTTTTTAAAAAATCAATTGGATGGCTAATTATGCCAATTCTTTTTTATTCTCCATTTGGAATTGAGAACTAACCATGCCTCTTTTTATGAAAGATTGTGAATTAATCTGCAATGCAAGAATCACAGTTCTGGAGAATATCCATTGTTCAATACTGAAGGTATTTGAAGATGTATAGGCAAACATCAGGTACACAGATAGTCAATATTAACAGGACTGGTATAATCTTCCTCCTGTCAATTAATTCACACTGCTATAATTATCACCTGTCACATAACACAATATGGGCAGGGCAGGGAAAACTATAAAAGATCTAAATAAAATATTTTGAACACTTAAAATATCAATGTTGGGAATATTAGAAACATAATGCTTTAGGAGGGGTTGCTAATTTTGAATTCTAGAAAAATAGTTTCTAACTTGCATTAGAACCACCAAAATGTGATGAAGTCTCAGCAGTTGGCAACAACTTCATTGGGCTCAAAATCCAAGCTGCATTGGACTCAGATGGAAGACCACCAGGAAATTGCAGGGCTACATGTCAAATGGGGAAGTTCAAACAAAAAATCCCAGCAAAGGTTTAAAATGAAATATTGCCAAACACATTGCATACTTGTATTCATTTATTCACCAGGAGTGGAAATTGACTTGAGGCTATCTTATATACATGTACATATCCACATATATTCCAACAATTTATGCGTGTCTCATCTACAGAAGCACCACCTAACTATGCAAAGTTCAAATTCAGTGCCATGGCTTTCTATAGCGCAGTGTTTTTTAAAAAAAATCTGGGCTTATTGCCCTTTTTCAAATCTTATCTAATATCGTTGCAATCTACGTTCAGCCAAGAGGTTTCAGTGTTTTGAATTAAATCCCAACTTCTATCTGAAGCCTACTAACCTACCTGGAAATCGCGTTCCTCTCTTATCTGTCTGTCTTCCAGCTTCCAAAATTCAGAGGTGGATTTACTTGCTAGGCTGTTATAAAATAATCAACAAACCATCATTAGGTGGGTGTCAACTAGCACACTTGGGCTGGTATAACTGGTTCCTTTTTGACAGCTTATGCCAAAACCTGTCAGAGCTTTGTAATTATCTTGAAATATCAGGTCAACGCCTTTTTATTTTATTTTAATGATTAACTTAATCTTTTCCAAGTTGGCTGGATTGTAAACAGCCAGGAGATACTTCGGTTAGAATACAATTCATTGTTTCAGAGAGATGGCATGTAGTGGTAGACCTCAACTTATGAGCACAATTAAGCCCAACATTTCTGTTACTGAGACAGTTGTTAAGTGAATTTTGCCCCATTTTATGACCTTTCTTGCCACAATTGTTAAGTGAATCACCACAGTTATGTTAGTAACAGAGTTGTTAAGTGAATCTGGCTTCCCCATTGACTTTGCTTGCCAGAAAGATGCAAAAAGTGATTATATGATCCCAGGGCTTGTAAACATGAACCAGCTGCCAAGCATCTAAATGTTGAACATGTGACCATGAGGATGCAATGGTCATGTGAAAAATGGTCAAAAGTCACTTTTTTCTGTTTTCCACACTTATGATGTAATGTTGTAACTTTGAACGGTCACTAAATGAACTATTGTAAGTTGAGAACTATATCATTTTAGTTGCTTTGGAGGTTCTGTCATGGAGGTCCTGAGCACCAAAAGCTTGTGAAGGACAGAAGGGGGAAAACTGTAAAAGGTTGCTTTAAAATTAACGAGCAGCTATCCAAACATTGGGCTGACAGTTTCAACAACACCAATATGGAATAACCATTTAGATACAGGACTACATAACTTCCCAGACGTTAGTGCATGTTTTCCAGCCTTCTCTCCCAGATTCAATCTGAATGTGTAATATTCCTTATATAGGACTTGTTTCTCTAGAATTCATAGTAAATTTTTCACATATATAGCTACATCCATTTTTTTTTCATTTATCAGAGACCACAAATTTTTGACCAAGATGATTAAATTCCAACACTTAGACCATCATTTTTAATTTGTAATACTTGAAAGCTTATACACTTTTTCCTTTGTTCACCTTGTTTTAAAATTTTGAATGGTTATTCATCTCATTAATATTAAAAATATTTGATCACTGATGATTGTTCTACATTTAATTTATGAAGAAGCACCAGTTGCTTGGACCTGTTTTTTGATACTGTTTGATCTTGTTTTTTATTCCCATTGGGCCATTTATTTTGGCCCAGTCTTTGGTCTGCCTGTTCTTGGTCTTTATTCTCCTATCTGTTACCAATAAACTTTCAAACATTCTGTTAGCATCATCAGAAAAGTATACAAAAGCTTTGCTTCCATCCACAAAGACCTTCAGACAAAATGGAGTTGTCTGTTTCTATCTAAATTTTTTGTCCTGAAGAACTGTTAAAAATCTCACGAGTCTACTCTGTATCTACAAAACACATGATAAAATCTCAAAATTGTATCACCAACTTTTAAGGCACTTTCTTTTATTTTCAGTTACGGTCTTTATAGCCTTGAAATATGTGAATTTAACGTATTTATTCCTTGGCAATTTTCCCCTTTATGCTACCCAATAATTTATTCTATAGATATCTTCCATTTCCAGAGTGTATTTATATTGAGGTTAAGCTCTGCCTTGAATAAATCTTTTCCAATATTCTCTACAGTTTAAATTATGTTTATGGATTTCAACTCATTCTAATTTGGCTTCCAATTAATTTCTAGCTGACAGTTCCGAAGATCCTATCTGCAATATTTTTTTTTATTTCTTTACATTTTAAAAACATCTCTTTCAGTGAGCAATGTGGCTCCAGGTTTTTACACTTCAATACAAACATATTCTTAGTATACACTGTATTTATCTTTCACATTCAATTCTGTATCATATTATTACTTCCATTTTCCCATAAAATTTATACTTGTTACATTTTCAATTTATATCCTTTTTCTTTAAATATTTTCATGTCTTGTTTTATAGTCTAACATTCTTGTTTTTTATTCTAAATTCATTATACCTTTATGCTTTTATCTGTCACATTTGCAGTTCTATTACATACTTTTATTTCGTTATTCAATAAGTTTCATCTTAAGTCTAAAAGCTTACCCCTTTAATTACCAGAGTATGCCACCCTTTTCTTATAGATCCCTCAATTTATTCCCCTTTAATCCATAATCAGAATTTACCATATGATCACTTTATAGTTATCACATTGATTTAATACCAGTCCCCTACTATATTTCTCAAACACAAACACACACAGAGAGAGATATATAGATATATATTGCTAGATTCCGCATGGTATTCCTTCCCTCAATTACTTTCTAAATCATTATTTAAAATATATTGATCTATTCAATTATAGAAACTGACATTAATCTTTTCATTAAAATCCTCATAATTCATTTTAACTGTATTCATTTTGTATTTTTATTTTCCTGACTTCCAATTTTCACATTTATTTCAATTATATCCATATATAACAATAATCCTTAAAAAAGAAAGCAATTTTAAAAAGATCAGTTCCATTTGTTTTTTAAACTATATTCTTATATAACATATTACCTTGCAGAATCCCTTTTCTTTAATCTTTATCTACCCTTTATCTCTATGTCTCATAACTAAACAATTTCTTTTCATTTTTGTTCGATTTTCATATCTCCTTATTTTCTGATTCTTTTTCTTTCTATCTTTTTTTGCCTTCATTTTCTCCCTCTGCTTCTCACTCCAGTTTTTATCCTCCTCCTTCTTTAAAAGATTATTCTGTAATTCCCTTTTCTGTTGTTTCCTTTTCCTTTGTTTGGCTTTCCAAACATTTCCCTTTTTAATTATCTCCTCAAACCTTCAAGTTTTATTTTCCATTTTTTTTCCTTCATTTGTTGTTCCATTTGTTCATTAAAGCTGGCTTCTCCTTTAATCGGCTCCTCCCCTTCTGGCACTCCTTGTTGTTCGTTCTCCAAAATTGCCATTTCTATTAATTGTAAGGCAATACAGCATGATTCGTTTCCTTCATGTAACATTTCCTTTATATTTCTTAGTTCCATTTTAAGTTCCAAGAGAAGTTCTGCCATTTTTATACACTTCTTTTATATTTTCTTTGTTTGTCCCTTTCTTTAATATTTAAGTCCAAACCAGTTATCCAGTAATTTAATTCAACTAGCGTCTTTGCTGTTTATTTCCAACTATCAGCTTCTCTTTGAGTTTTTCTAAAATCATCAAATAATCCAATATCCATACGTTTAAATTTGTGCCAAAATCACCAAACCCAGAGTAATTTCTTCATGTTTTCCCTTTTATCTTAGAATTCTGTGTTTTCGCTTTTCAGGGTTTCAATGTTAGTGTAACAAAGTTTCTCTTATTTTGTATCAATTTCCAAGTTTAAAAGAACCAGACACTTTTTAAAGTCACTAAAATTTTCCTTTACTATCAGGTGGCACTCTCCGTTCCACCCTTTCTTTTCACTTTCTTTTCCAATTTAAGGCTTTTAAATTTCAATAGTTCGATAGATCCAATTATCAAATTTCCCCCCTTTTTGACACCTTCAAGTTCAGCCCTTAATTCTGCCTGTCTAGTGCCAAAAATATATATTTATCCAATTTAAACAAATTTTTCTTCTATTTTCTGAGTTCCTCCTTCAATTTAGCTCTTTCAAAGTTCAAAGCCACTTTCCTTTATATCCAATTTTTCTCTTCACTTTCTCTAGCTGCCACTAATGCACTCTTTCTTAAAATTTCTTTTTGGTTTAATTCCAGGGTACCTTAGTGTCCATATGTCAGTTTGCCTGGTCTCCACACTGCCTGCTTCTTCACTGCTCCAGCACAATCTTATTTCCCAAATAGCCTTCCATCTTCAGTGTGGCCATTTCTGACCACTACTACAGCCCATCTTCAGAGGGAGTTTACCTGATCAAGGGAGATGCAGCTCCCCTCAACCTGACAGGTGGACTCGCCCTTCTTCAACACCCCTACAGGATGGTTCCAGCTGTTCAGAGCCCTTCAACAGGGACAGCAACAGATCGAAGCAGCACACAATCACAGACTTTGAACTGTCCATGATGAAAACGCCACCAGAAGTCCCCCTTCTTTAATTTATTTTGATGTACTACCTAAGTCATCATTTGAGCCATGGTAGCACAGTGGTTAGAATGCAGTATTGCAGGCTAACTCTGCTCACTGCTCACTGCCAGGAGTTTGATCCTTGAGTGGTTCATGGTTGACTCAGCCTTCCATCCTTCTAAAGTTGGTAAAATGAGGACTCAGTTTGTTGGGGGTAATAGTCTGATTCTGTAAACTGTTTAGAGAGGGCTGAAAACAGAGGTGGCATTCAGCAGGTTCTGAGCAGTTATGGAGAACCGATAGTGGAAATTTTGAGTTCGGAGAACCAGCAAATACCACCTCTGACTGGAGATTTTACAGTATCCTTCCCCTGCCACACCCACCAAACCACACCCACAGAACCAGTAGTAAAAAATATTGATTCCCACCACTGGCTGAAAAGCACTATGAAGCAGTATATAAGTCTAGGTGCTATTGCTATTTTACTGTATTTAATATGAGTCTTGAGAGAATGAAATGTTTCTAAATGTTGATGTATTTGCTGAATTCATTGTGTGCAGTTTTCTAGTAACACATTATTTAGATTGAATAAACAGAGGAATCAAGCTGGACTAATTCCAATTTGGGAAGATCTATTATGTTTCCTTTTATTTATGTTAGAAAAATAATGATGCTTAGAATTTCTATCCATTTAAAAAATAGGTTAAAATGTTAAGAACAAGAAATTAAAGAAACTCTTCTGAACTTCCAAATAACATAATGTATGAATGGTAGTACAATAGTACAATATGAGAGTACAATATGAGAGGAAAATAGTAGCTTTAACATACAAATTAAATTTCATTTTAATTCTGAGCATTTCATTTAATTTTGTTCTTTGTCCTGGAGCTCCTTTTCAATGGCTAGAAGAAAAAATCAAAAGTTAAAAAAAAAGAACATAAATTAACAGTGCATGTCTGATCACAAAAAATATAATCATTTCAATTTAATTAACTTCCATTAATCTGTTTCCAAGTTAAGAGTTCTTAGCTGTAAAGCTGCATTGAAGAGTTTAATAACAAAGCAGTGTTCCCTTGACTTTCTTGAAAAAAACTAAGAACTGAGATAACTAAGATTTTACCATGTGTTCTATCGCCAGAACAAAAGCAGACTCACGACCGGAGTTGAATTCAGCTTTTTATTAACTGTTAGTAACTTCAACTAAAGTTGAGCCGCGGCAGCCCTTTTATAGTGGCTGCTCGCAGCTCGCAACTAATGGCATTTATTTAAAACTCCCGCCGCTTAGGCAGCCAATCAGAAATGTTGTTATCTACCAATCGCTAGGCGGCAGTATCTGTCCAATAGGAATGCAGTATTACGAGTATGCAAAGCAAGTACATAACACCCCTCCCCTCTTGGTTTGATCCAAGGTTACATGATGTAGTCGCAGAAGTAGGCGGGGCTGTTGTGGGTCCTAGTTGACCTGCACAGTTCAGTCTCTGCGTTGACTTCGGTCGGTTCAGACAGGCTCGGCATCTCTCCTGTTCTTCTCTCTGGAACCTCCTGGAAGGGTGAGTCAGTCATGCTACTCCCGCCGTGCCTTGCTGGTTTGGTTGAGTGGGCATTGTCGCTCCCTTCTGGCATGCTCAGGCAGGTAGAGTCGGCTCAGCTGCTTCTTCCCTGGTTTTCCTCCAGCTCTCTTCTTTCGAATTTGCCAAATGGTAAGTAGTTTTTATTTCTTTTGGGGTTTTCCATTTCTGGTTGGTGGTTTGTTAATGGAGGGTTTTCCTTTCCTTTATTATTTAAGGGTTCCCCCCCCCCCTCTGGTTTTATTATTACTGTCTGTTGGGTTTTGTGGATGTGTTTGCTCTATGTTCCGGGGTGTGTCAGTGTTGCATTCGATGTGTCGAGACCGTAGTTGGTCAATGTGTCTTTTCCATGTTATGCCATCAGTTGTCTCTAGCTGGTATGATCAGGGGCCTGTGATTTGTGTTATTGTAGCCGGTAACCACAATGGGTCTCTGGTAAGATTTTTCGCGTATACCAGGTCGCCTGGTATGAACGTGCGGTACTTACTAGAGGAGTCTGGTAGTTTCTCAGGGTTGTAGGTGGGGTGTAGTCTGTCCAGATATGTGCACAATTTTCTGCCCATTAAAAGTTCAGCTCTTGTTTGTTGATGTGCATGGCATTATATGTTGAATGGTGAGCATAGTGTTGACTTTGTCTTGCATGTCGCCTCCTTCAAGTTTTTCTAATGCTTCTTTCGTATATCGAACCATGCGTTCCGCCCTTCCGTTCGCCGCCCAGTGAGCTGGCACTGTCAGAGCATGTCGTGTTATGTCTCACCTTTACAAAGGTGGTGAGAAGTCCAAATTCCAATTGAATACAAACAAGCAAGCAAATCCAGTAATTATAGAGTTAATTCCTTGAGCCTATAAAGTTCTTGGCAGTCTCACACACGCTGTCTGCCAAGTCCGACAAGAAAGCAGGAATATAAATCACACAAGCTATCACAACACAGAATAATCCAGAGCTCCTCTGAATAAGTCGCACGTTGTCCCGTACGAAACTCTCAGAGCGAACTCACCCACTTTTATTCCCTATGAGGTGTGTCAGTCCCTCAGCTCAGTCTCTGATTCGTCCCTTCCTCCTGTATTGCAGCTCACACTTTTGCCTGCGACCCTGCCTCGCATCAAGCCAGCATTCCTCTGCTTGATTCTCAGTCAGAGACTGATATGCTCTCCTCCTTTTCCTGATTAGCCTCAGGTTTTCCCTCTTGGTTATCTTCTGACACCTGAGGCACAATCAGGGAGGAAGGCATTACCAAAGAGGAAGGTTCTGGGGAGGAAAGCATTTCCAAATCCTCCTCTTCCCCATTGTCCGAGTCTTCATCCTCTAACAATGCAGACTCAAACCTCAGAGCCATAACACTATCCCTCACCTCAGGGCCCTTCCCCCGAGTCTGACGATTAGGACGTGGTTTCAATGGGAACTGTTCATGGAATCTCTGGATAAGGTCCAGGGTGTGGAACGTGGAAGCATCCACCCAGGAAAGAGCCTCCGGTCCATCCCCCAGTCTCTTGATGAAATATTGAAACCGTCCTTTCAGCCAGCGAGAATCCCGAATGCTGACCACCATGTCATCAGCAGCGGGATCATCATCGGGTACAGGTGGAGGAACCGTAGCAGTGGGAGAAAGGAGAGCACACAAAGGGACGTCAGGAACCAGAAGGGAATGGTGGAAGACAGGATGAATGCACATGGAGCATGGTAGGGTGAGCCAATAAGCAACAGGATTGATGACCGCCTCAATAGGGAAGGGACCGATGAATCAATGGTTCAACTTCTTGATCGGATGGTCGATGCGTAGATGTTTCATAGATAACCACACCTGGTCTCCCACAGCCAGCAGGGGCATCGCCCAGTGAGAGCGATCCGCGAACCTTTTATAGTCCTCTTTAGCCCATAACAATTGCTGTCGAATCAATTGTTGAACAGAATGCAGTTCCAACAAGAAATCCCTCAGGAACCAGGGAATCCAAGAGCGACAATGGAAAAAAACTCCAATGAAAGTCCACAATCACGTAAAAAGGTGTCATTTGGGTGGAGGTGTGCTGGGAGTTGTTGAAGGCAAGCTCCACCAGAGGGAGATAAGTCACCCAATCGTTCTGCCGGTGGTTGGCAAAACACCATAAATATTGTGCGAGGATGCCAATCACCTTCTCTGTGCCACCATCAGTCTCCGGATGGTGCGTCGACGATAAGCACACCTGCACCTGTAACGCGGTCATCAGGCTCTTCCAAAATTGAGCGGTAAATTGGACACCGCAATCCGAAACTACCCTGTCCGGCAGACCATGAAGACAGAACACATGCTGCAAAAATAACCGGGCAGTAGTATGAGCCAACGGTAATTTCCGACAGGGGATAAAGTGGGCCATTTTGGTTAACATGTCGACCACCACGAGTACCATCGTAAATCCAGACAAAGAGGGCAAATGTGTTAAGAAGTCCATGGAAATTGCCCCCCATGGTCAGTCTGGAGTCGGCAGAGGTTGAAGAAGACCAGGAGGTGCACCCGTCGTGGCTTTTGCTTGCCTGCATGGTACACAGAATGCTACAGAGGCATGGACATCGTGCTGGACTTGAGGCCACCAAAAAGTCTGTGTGACAAGATGAAGGGTCTTAAAACACCCAAAATGGCCGGCAGCAGGGTTGTTGTGACATTGAGTCATAATAAGGGCTCTAAGCAGCCCCCTGGGCACGTACAACCAGCCCCGATATCAGAGTAAGCCCTCTTCCAAAGTCCATGGGGAGTCAGGTCCAATTTCCCCCATCCTCTGCTGCGACCAAGCGTCCAAGCACTGCCTCTTTTGCACCCAAGTCCACGAATCCACCGGTTCCTGGACAACGGCCAAAGATTCTGCTGGCAGCACTGTCCGCAGTGGGAGTGGGTCCTCAGGGCAAAGGTACTCAGGTTTGTGGGACAGGGCATCTGCTCTTTGACTGTGACCACTGGGAATATAGGTCACAGAAAAGTTGAACCGGGCAAAAAATGACCACCGGATCTCCCACTGGTTCAACTTCCTCACCATGGACAAGAGTTCCAAATTACGATGGTCCGTCTGAACCTCCACCTTGTGCCGGGCCCCCTCAAGATGATGTCACCATGTCTCAAATGCAGCCTTGATAGCCAGCAACCTTTTTTCCCAGATAGTATAGTTGCGCTCGGAAGGAGTGAGTTTCCGGGAATAGTAAGCGCAGGGAAAAAGAGGTGCGCCATCCACCGGGGCTTGTAACAACACAGCCCCAATAGCCACGTTGGACACATCCATCTCCACCACAAAAGGACAATGCGGATCAGGATGCCTCAGGACAGGTTCTACAATGAAGGCCTTCTTGAGAGCCTCAAAGGCCTGTTCCTGCGGGGGCCCCCACTGGAACAGGACCTTCTTTCTAAGGAGCTGGGTTATGGGACCCATCAGCTTGGCAAAACCCAGGATGAAGGTCCGGTAATAATTAGCGAACCCCAAGAGACGTTGAATATCCTTCACTCGATGAGGGGGTTCCCAGCTACACAAGGCCTCCACTTTACGCGGATCCATGGCAATGCCTTTGGGAGAGATGATGTGCCCCAAGAACTCTATGGAAGTCTGGAAGAAGAGGCATTTCTCCAGCTTCGCATAGAGTTGATGTTCCTAAAGATGTTGCAAGACCTGACGAATGTGTTGAAGGTGGCTGTCCCTGGACCTGGAATAAATCAAAATATCACCCAGGTACACCACCACGAACCAATCGAGTAAGTCCCAAAACACATCATTTATCAGGTGCTGGAAGACCACGGGGGCGTTGGTCAATCCAAACGGCATCACGGTGTACTCAAAATGGCCGTATCGGGTGCCAAATGCCGTCTTCCATTCGTCCCCCTCTCGCATCTGCACCAGGTTGTAGGCCCCTTGAAGATCGAGCTTGGTGAAGACAGTAGCCTCCCACAACCGCTCCATCAACTCTGGAATGAGTTGCAAGGGGTAACTATTCCACACCGTAATGGCATTCAACTGGCAGTAATCGCAGCACAAGCACAAGTCTCCCGTCTTCTTTTTAATGAAAAGAACGGGAGCCGAAAGAGGGGACGACGACAGCCGGATAAACCCCTGGGCCAAATTCTTTTCCAAAAAGTCATGAAGGGCAGCCAATTTGGGCTCAGACATGGAATACAGGCATCCCTTGGGTAGTGGGACATCGTGCAGCAGGTCCATGGGACAATCATAGGGTTGATGCAGGGGTAACCGATCCACCTCCTTCTCACTAAACACATCTGAGAAATCAGACAGTTCAGGAGGTATGGAGACGGCGGGGGTGGCGATGTCCTGGCCAGCACAGGTGTGTCGTAAATGGTTCACGCACTGGAAACTTGGAAACAAAATGGCATTCTGCGCCCATGTCACCTGAGGATCGTGCAATCAAAGCCAGGCCATGCTGAGGACTAAGGAGAGATGGAGGTCCGCTGTGATATAAAAACTAATTGCCTCCTCATGGTCCCCAATGATCAGGCGCAATGGCTGGGTAGCGAAGCAAATGGGCCCAGCATGAAGTTCCTGCCCATCAATCGTCTCTACCCTTATTGGAGGCTCCACCAGAACCAAGGGGACATCAAAATGAGCCGCAAAGGCCTGGTTCATAAAATTAGTCATGGCCCCCGAATCCACCAACACAATCGCAGGAGTCCCCTTCGATCAGGACGGCAAGAAAACCCAAGTGTCTAGTAGTAGATACCGAGGGGGCCCAGAATCCAGGAGTCTCTGTGTGCGTTCGTGGGTTGTCAAATGAGGTTAGACCGCATCCAACTCCATCGGCTCCTCGGCCATTGCCACAACACTGTGGGAGACCAGGGGCACTGGTTGTACAGAGCGCTGTGGCATAGATGTGGATGGTTGCTCCTGGATGGGGCATCGAGTCTTGCGCCGTTGAAGTCGGGCATCAATGCACAAGCATTGCACCACCAGAGCATCGAAGGTTGGGGCCGGTTCCATGTGAACCAATTCATCCTGTAAGTCCTCTGACAGGCCATTCTGAAAAGCGTCCATCAAAGCTGCATCGTTCCAAGTAGAGTCCAGATAGATCAGCCGAAATTCCGAAATGAATTCCTGCAAGGCGCGTTTCCCCTGGCAAAGTTCTTTCAGGTGTCTGGCTGCTGTATGAACCCATATGGGGTCCTCATACATTAAGCACAGGTGACACCAAAACCCCTGATAATCTGTTAACAACGGACTGTCCTGTAATAATAAAGGAGTGGCCCACCTGGCAGCTGAGCCCAAAAGAAGGCTTATTACAAACCCCACCCGAGCCCGGTCATCAGGGAAATCCTCCGGCCTCAGAGCCATAAACAATTGGCACTGTCCCATGAAAGCCGGGAACATTTCAGGCTGCCCAGAGAACTTATCCAGCACAGCCACCGGGCATTTCCTACGAGGAGGGGCAGGAGGAGGAGCATGAGCCTGCAGCAGAGCGAGTTGATTAGTCAGCTGGGTTACTTGCTGTTGCAAAACCTGGTTTTTGTTCTGCAGCTGGTGGAACTGCTGCTGCTGCTGCTGCTGCTGTTGATCCATCTTGGTCAAAAGGTGGTTTTTGTTAAGGTACGGGACAAAAATGTTATGTCTCACCTTTACAAAGGTGGTGAGAAGTCCAAATTCCAATTGAATACAAACAAGCAAGCAAATCCAGTAATTATAGAGTTAATTCCTTGAGCCGATAAAGTTCTTGGCAGTCTCACACACGCTGTCTGCCAAGTCCGACAAGAAAGCAGGAATATAAATCACACAAGCTATCACAACACAGAATAATCCGGAACTCCTCTGAATAAGTCACACGTTGTCCCGTACGAAACTCTCAGAGCGAACACACCCACTTTTATTCCCTGTGGGGTGTGTCAGTCCCTCAGCTCAGTCTCTGATTTGTCCCTTCCTCCTGTGTTGCAGCTCACACTGTTGCCTGCGACCCTGCCTTGCATCAAGCCAGCATTCCTCTGCTTGATTCTCAGTCAGAGACTCTGATATGCTCTCCTCCTTTTCCTGATTAGCCTCAGGTTTTCCCTCTTAGTTATCTGCCGACACCTGAGGGAGGAAGGCATTACCAAAGAGGAATGTCCTGGGGAGGAAGGCATTTCCAAATCCTCCTCTTCCCCATTGTCCGAGTCTTCATCCTTTAACAGTGCAGGCTCAAACCTCAGAGCCACAACAATGTCGTATACCAGCTAAGGCTGTGAACTGTGGGACATTGTCTGATACTAATACATCTGGTAGACCATGAATGTCAAAGAGTTTCTTTAGTTGTTTAGTGACGGCTTCAGTCGTTGTTGAATTCATGATGCTGACCACTAACCAGTTCGAGTAGGCATCGACGATGATTAAAAATGTATTTCCCTTTGTGGGTCCGGCGAAGTCTATGTGGATCCTTGACCAGGGGCCTCTGGGTGTCTCCCAGTCAAGGACCGGTGCTAAAGGGGTGTAGGTCTGGACAACTGGCATTTATGACATGTTCTTACCCAGGTTTCGATGTCTTTGTCTATTCCTGGCCACCAGACATAGCTTCTGGCCAGGAACTTCATTTTTACCATGCCCGGGTGTTCTGTCTCACCTGTATCCATCGAGGACTATGCAATCCCTCATGGCTTCATCCATGTTGAGGAATTCGCATGCTCCTTCAATGTCCCTTACTGCTGCTACGAAGTCCCCAATACTCTCGCCTTCTCGTTGATCCCTTTTATAAAATTCCTGTCTTCGAATGAGGTTTGACACAACAGGCGCGTAATGGGCTCTCAGCATCCGATTCAGGTCCGGCCATGCCATCTGTTTGACATCGTTCGGTTTTGCCAATGCCTTCACCGTTTAAAAAATGGTCGGACCGCAATGTGTCAGGAATACAGCTCTCTTCCTCTGGTCAGTGATTCCTTATAGTTCGTTGCTTTCCAGGAACATCAGGAACCTGTCAATATATGATTCCCGGTCTTCTTCGGTTGGGTTGAACAGTGCAGGTGGCGAGTTGTTGCCGGCCATCTTGTTGATTTTTCGGCTTCCGTTGCCATGTGCTTACAGTCTTTGTTCCTTCAACCCCACCCTCGTCGCCAGTGTTCTATCGCCAGAACAAAAGCAGACTCAAGACCAAAGTTGAATTCAGCTCTTTATTAACTGTTAGTAACTTCAACTAAAGTCGAGCCGCGGCAGCCCTTTTTATAGTGGCTGCTCGCGGCTCACAACCAATGGCATTTATTTAAAACTCCCGCCGCTTAGGTGACCAATCAGAAACGTTATCTACCAATCGCTAGGCGGCAGTATCTGTCCAATAGGAATACAGTATTACGAGTATGCAAAACAAGTACATAACACCGTGTTTCTCATATAAGGCCGGGTCTTATTTTTTTTTGAGCCCCGAAAAAATGGCTAGGCTGTCTTTTCGGGGGGGCGTGACTTAATTCCCCCCCTTGCATCTTAGGGTGGACAGCGACGGCTTGGATGTTGTCCTCGGCATTGGTGGGGCACTTTGTATCAGGGTCAACGCAGGCAGCACCATATCCACGTGTGCAACAAAAATACTTCCTAACAGCAAAAAAAAAAAAAAAAAAACCACCATTCCCCCCCATTTTGCATGTTTTAATATAGGCCTTAATTTGGGAGGAGGGGCTTAATTTCATTTCATGCCTATAAAACATGCTGGGACTTCCTATTGGGGGAGGCCATATTGTTGGAGAAACAGGGTAAAAAGTTGCTACATTCATTAAATTAACTTTATGGCAGTTACAGTAGCCATCCTTGCAGATAAAAACTACAGTTCTATGCTTCATTAATTACTTGAAAAAAAAATTTCTAAATTTATCTCATTAAATTCATTGAAGCTCTCCTCTGTATGAGAGACTCTGGGTGGCTTGCAAACTCCAGGCAATCTCGGCCATAAAAGAAACATTACGGAGAGGGGAAATTCATCGGTTATTCCCAGAAAATCCAAAAAAATCAATTATTTGGAAGAGGGATATAACGTCCTTTAGGACGGTAAACCCGTTCGGAGTAAGAGCCACCAGCAGCAACAAGACCCTGGGGGGAAAAAAAAGGCGAACGCCCTTCAATCAAAGCGGCAGGACGATTCTGCGCATGCGTCCCTTTTGCGGGGAGCGGCACGCAGGAATCCGCCTCCCCCTGGGCTTCTCTCCGAGCCTTCGTTGCAAGGTGAGTGATTAGCGCTTCCACCGCTGGGACAGCCGTCAGCGAAGCCCCCTCCCGTAGGTGACCCGTCCAGACGCCTGAAATGCCACTGGCTAGGCTGGCGCGCAAACGGGGCGCGGTATTTCTGACTGTAAAGAGTTTGTTTGTTTTCTCTCTCTCTCTCTCTTTCTCTAATTAGGTTAGGTAGGACGCTTCCCACAGCAGCCCCGGGGTGGTGGTGGTGGTGGTGGTGGTATAGTTGCTGGGTGTTTTGCCTGAATGAAAATGAGAAGGACCCCGGGAAGAACAGCGAGGAGAAGGCGGAGAGAAGGGTTGTTTGCCTGGCGCGCGAGCGATATTTCCCTGCGGGCCCCCTTTCTCGCGGGGGAGGCAACGGAGTTGTCAAAGAAAGACAGCGAGGGCTCTCTTCAGTGACTTTTATTTTATTATTGTTATCCTTCTTAAAGGAAAAGTAGCTCCTTGTTTTTAATTGCAATGTGCCTGCCCTGTTGTAAATGACAGCCCGGAGCAATTTCTAGAGATGGTTGCTGAGCAACAACAACCAAGCAGCTGCAAGCTGGTGGGGAAGGATTCTGGGATATGTAGTTCAACAAGATCTAGGAAACCTCTTGGTTCTTTGGGCCCTCTTCAATGTTTTTTAAAAATTGTGTAATACAATGCTGTACATTTTGGAGAAAGATGAAAAATGTATGTTCTTCACATATGGGAAGGTAAAAGGTAGCAATTTGCTTCCAAATACACAGAATCTTATAGCTATATACTGGTTTGGACTGTTCTTATAATCTTAATATAACAGCCTACGCCAGTACAGGTAATTCTCGACTTACAACAGTTTGTTTGTGACTGTTCAAAGTTACAACAGCGTTCAAAAAAGTGACTTATGACTGTTTTTCACATTTATGACTGTTGCAGCGTCCCCATGGTCATGCGATCAAAATTCAGATGCTTGGCAACTGGTTCATATTTATGACGATTGATCACAGTTATGATCGTGTGATCAACTTTAGCAACCTTCTGACAAGCAAAGTCAATGGGGAAGTCCAATTCACTTAACAACTGTAAAGATTCATTTAACAGTGACAAAAAAAGTCATAAAATGGGGCAAAACTCAACAAATGTCTCACTTAGCAATATAAATTTTGGGCTCAATTGTGTAAGTCAAGGACTATTTGTGTATAGCTGTGATATTGCCTAGTTCATTGACAGCATAATCTTATCCTTATTTTCAGGTCATAGATCTTTCATATGGCATGCCATGATCATATGATGGCCTGGCAGTAATTATAAAAGTTGATTTTGCTTTTGGTGTAACGTATGGTTTTGCTTTGATTTGTTTTGGAAAAATTAAACACTACTTTACTCCAACAACTCTGTGTTTCCTTTTTTATTATCAGTTTTCAAATAATTGATTTCTTGTGAAGTTGAAGCTGCAATCCTGTACAGTTTTATTTGGGAGAGGAGCTGTCACTGAACCTCATAGGACTTAACATCTGCATTATGTAAAGAACTGAACTGTAAATGACATTTTTTTAAAAAAAAAATGTTGCTACTTCTTGCCAACAGTATGGCAGTTTCCAGTTCAGAAGAACAGAAGAAACAAAGCTGTTTCATCTTGGGTGCTTCTGGAGAAACTGGGAAAGAATTGCTACTTGAAATCTTAAAGCAGCAAAAATTCTCCCGAGTGACCCTCATTGGCCGCCGAAAGCTAAATTTTGAAGGGACTCTTTACAGTAATGTGGTATGAAACAAAACATTTTTAAAAAGTTTATGTTTTTATCCCCTTTCTCATTCCCTTTAGAACTGGATAGAGATTGAAAGCAGGGTCTCTCAAGACCTAATTTGCATTCTAAATGCTAACACATGGATTTTTGTTATATATTATTATAGTCATCCTCAACCTAGTGCTCAAAAAAACGTGATGTTAATCTATGCTACTTGTAAATCCAGTCTTACCTCTCAACATTCCTTGATGGTAATGTGAATGAAATATATTTATAGTCATAAATTATATGTTACATATTTTTATTTTATACTCTATAACAATAGGATACTTTACAAGTTTCTCAAAAACATAAGTAATTGAGATTATTATTCAGTACTCTATTCACTATATAAAACAGTCAAGCAATTTTAAATGCCTACCGAATAATTATTTGTTTACCAACATTTGCTTGACAACTGTCTCCAAATGGTTAAAAAAATAGAAATCTAATTATGTGGGACATAACATAGTACATAAATAATGTAAATAATATAGTGCCGTAAAGAAAACTGTCATATAAAAAAGAACTGGGGGAACCAAATTGTCTTCTTCAATCTTCTATCTGCTAGCTAGACAATAATATCCATCATACTAAGTTACTTGTATTTCAGGAGACTGGAGCCTCTTTTTATATGGTGTACCTCTTAATTTAGGTTACTGGCACTTTTATTTCAGACACTTCTATACTCCTTCTTTCAATTAAATCTAAGTGGTTTACATATAGATATAAAGAATAACAGAGTTGGAAGGGAACTTGAGGGTCTTCTAATCCAACCCCTTGCTCAAGCAGGAAACCCTATTCAGACAAATGGTTGTCTAATCTCTTCTTAAAAACCTCCAGTGTTGGAGCAGCCACAACTTCTGGAAGGAAGTCATTCCACTGATCAGTTGTTCTGTCAGGAAATTTCTCCTTAGTTCTCTTCTTGATTAGTTTCCATCCATTGCTGCTTGTCTTGCCTTCAGATGCTTTGGAAACAGACATAGATATACAAAACAATATAACAAAATATAGTAAAATGGAAAAGAACCATGTAATATATAATCAATACTGTAATACAATTTAACACAGTAATTTACCACCAATATCATTACTTATCTCAGATACATGAACTTATTCAATTCTTCAATTCTTAAATGCTCTCCAGAATAACCATAACTTAACTAGCTTCTTAAACATCAACAATGGCGGTGCTTTTCTTATTTCAGAGTATAGCTTATTCCACAAGAAGAGAGCCTAGCAGAAAACATTTGCTTCTGTCCTCCCTCTTATCACACCACATCTGGATGGAAACTTCAGCATTCCTTCTTTGCCTTGTCCAAGTTGTGCATTTTAATATGTGCATTTTATTGATTGATAATTTATCAACATGAGTTGAGATTTCGTTGTTAGTCAGGAGATGTTCTGTCTTCATTTGTTTTGAAAAGCAGGGAGACACACATATTTCATTTTCTCCATTGGAGTCTCCCGTTCTTTCTTTCATGTCTGATTTTTTTGGGTGTCTGTTTCCAGGCCCAAGAAGTTGTTGACTTTGAGAAGCTAGATGAATCTGCTGCTGCCTTCCAAGGACATGACGTAGGATTTTGCTGCTTGGGGACAAGCAGAGCCAAAGCTGGAGCGGTGAGGAGGAAAAAGGGGCTATACCTGGGTTAAGGAGGAATTGAAAAAGGTGGAAGATTGAGAGGAAGTTAAGAGGTATAAAATATATTCTAGAGTGAAATTTGCTGGTAAGTCAGATTCCATAGATTGTTTCAGTCTTTCCCAATTTGGCATTCTCCAACTATATTAGACTATAGTTTGGGTTACTCTGGGGACTGATTGTAATTGGACTTCAATATACCTGGAGGAACCAAACTGGAAAAGGTAAGTTCCTTGGGATCTGTGAGACAGAAGATTGAAGTGGGTGCTTGGCATTTTGAGGGAATGAGATGGCCTGATGAGGAACAGGTGTGAAGACTTTAGATTAAGTTGGACTCTTCTCTGTTTCTTCCAAGGAGCTAGAAGTATATATCACCGTAGCTTAGCTTTTGCCCATGGTAGCCAAATTTGCATGCCATCTTTTCCAAATTTCATAGTTAAGGCGGAATTTTATCCAAGTCACCCAAATTGGCTGTTTACAAGTTCAATTTTTTTAGAGTTATCTTGCACCTCTGATGAACCAAAGGTTGCACTTAATTTGAGTGCATAAGAAAGGTGGAGGAGGATCCAACACATCAAAAAATAAATTTGATCTCAGTTAATTTGCATTTATATTTACATTTCATTAAGCATGAATATAATGTTATTTTCTGATCAGCATGTGTTTAATTTTTTTCCTTTTTTTCCGCATTAAAATTAATATCAATTTTTGAGGTGCCTGATTGTCATAAACATGGTTTTGGAGATGAAACAGCCCTGAAGTCTCAGGTTGGATAATTCCTTATATGTCGTTTCTTGATACGTCAAATAGGCTCTAACTTATTCCAGGTCATTGGAAAGGCGAGACTTTTTCAAATACATAAATGCTATTTTCTCTACTTATAAATACAGGATGGATTTGTGCGTGTTGACCGTGATTATGTTGAACATGCAGCAAAGCTAGCCAAAGCTGGTGGCTGCCACCACTTTATCCTAGAGTCCAGCAGAGGTGCGGATAGCTCTAGCAGCTTCCTTTATCTGAAGACCAAGGTATGTCTGATGGGCTGCAAAATGAGATAAGCAATGGGTGAGGGAACCACCTGGTTTTAGAGTTCTCCTTAGGTGAGTCCCTAGAAGCCCAGGTTCTGTTTAATCTTGATATACGAAATGCCAGATCTTCCATTCTACTGCCATTTGGGATTAGATAGAGAAAGAGGCTTCTTATTTAATGTATCCTCCAAGGAGGCCATGATTATATACTTGTTTTTTACTCTACTCTTAATTTAAGCCTGAGGAAAACTCCCTGTGAGATAGTTTGGCAGAGCTGGGTGTTGAATTTGAGTTTTCCCAAGCATAGACTACGACTCTAATTCCATATTAGGCAACCTGATGCCTTCTAGATACATTCAGTGACAAGCCTCAATAGCCCCAATTAATATTGCTTCAGCAGAGGAAGCAAGTCCCTTCTAGAAAAATGGCTCCAGGAGATACTATTATTTATTACAACTGTTATTTCATGTTGTTCAAGTAATATGTGCAAAAGAAAATGCTGCACTATGACCTGCAGCATAATGTAGGTGCCAATACTTTTTCACGAGAAAGGTGTTTCTTGGCTGAGGATCTGTGGTTTTTCAAATTCTAGCCATTACAGAGCCTGCAGGTTACTTTCTATCTGCAGCTTATAATTCTAAGAGTGAAACCTGATAGTGCTTAAGAATAGGAGGTAAATCTCCTCTGTCAAATGAGGATTTTCAGGATTCCTTCCTTCTGCCTTATTTGATGTGTATACTTTTCAGCTTCTGTGTACTTCTATGAACAAGACAGAGATTTCATCCAATGAAGGTTGTTTTTTCCTTCCCTCTTTAGGGTGAAGTAGAAAACAGGATTAAAGCACTTGAATTTGACCGATTCTCCATATTTAGACCAGCGTAAGTATATTGTATTTGTGAATCATGAATCTGAGGGAAGGACAGACTATCAGTAGATGGGCATGTTGAAAGATGCTCATTCCATCACATAGGAAATTGTATTAGTTGTGAGTGTTGCTGATTAGTTAAGAAGTTTCTTGTGACAAAATTAGTTAATTGATTCAACTGCTCATTTAGTTGTTGCTTAAAAAATTCATAATCTTACCTCTTGTGGGTTGTTAAAGAGTATAAGAATATATCAAATGAGCAGCATAGATGTAGAAAGGTTACATTGCAATGTATCCGATTTCAAAATGTTGCTTTGATCTCTAACTATGGAAGTATGAGTATACTTCCATTCACACATGGTTAGAAAAATTGGTCAAGACTAATACCAGTGATGATTTGAGTAGATTTGAGAATTTAATCCACAGGCATTATTTATGCAGAGTCAGATTCAAAAGCTAATTTTGTATATAATTGTGGGTGCCGTCCAAGCTACAATGCTGTGAAGCAGATTAATGTGCAAATGAGTAAGTGAATGAGTGGCTACCCTGTTTTGTTTTTTATTGATGAGCAGAAATTTAAGCACTGGCCCTTCCAAAATTTGGCAAATCCAAAATTCATATTCACATCATACTGCAGGTCACAGAGAATCATTTTCTTTCACCTGTGGTTGTTCAACATATTATTTGAACCACACAGACTAATAGAAGGAATTAACAACAGCCTCTCTCAGGGCCATTGCTTTCTAACTGAACTGAATAGGCAGCTATCATGGTGTGGCTGTCCTTTTCCAGCCTGAACAGGTATCTGTGCCCTACTGAAACACAATCTAGTTAAATACGGTTTCTCTATAGTTGGTTAGTTTTGGCACTCCCAGCAACAGATGTTGTCTTCTCAAGAGGTCTTATTTCTTCACCATCTCTCTGGTCTTGAACGCACCCCATTTCCCAATCTTGAAGAAAAAGAAGTAAAATCAACCAGTAAACTGCCGAGTGCACACAGGATTTTTTTCTGTTTGCCAGTAGTGTACAGATTTAAATGTTTTACAATAAAGCAGGGCATAATTTTTCAACAAACCTCTTAGAGCTTTATTGAAATCTGCTTTTTTCCCCTCTTATACAACCAAGGCAATGCATTGGAATATTTCCATTCATACAAATGAGCCAATATATTGCTCTGGGACAAAAATCAATTCAGCTAGAAGCACCATCCTAAGTATTAGTACCATATAATGTTACACTTGTAATCAAATGTTTAGTATATTGTATTGATAGGTAAGCAAATTTTACTGAATATTGTATCAATAACCAACAGTAACTCATTATAATGATGTATTTCATGTATTAAAACCCACTATTCCTATCTCATTCCCCTGTGGTTTGCTTCGCGATTATCTTACTTCACACTTTTTTGTTGCAAATAAAAAAATATTACCTTCTTGTTGCTGCTATGTTGAGCAACACAATCCTCATATATAACTAAGAAAAAATAAGTTCCTTTTCTGCCTCCCTTTCCTAGGGTGCTGCTATGTGATCGCCAGGAGTCTCGGCCTGGAGAATGGGTGGCCAGGAAAGTCCTAGGAGTGGTAGCCCATTTCTTTCCCACATATATGACTATTCCTACCACGACAGTGGCCCGAGCAATGGCCAATATTGCAGTGATGCCAGCAAAAGATGGGCAGAAAGTGGAGGTGCTGGAAAATGCAGCCATCCATGCCCTTGGTCAGTCAAAGTAATTAACGGAGAAGGAGGGATGTGTTTTGGATAGCTTTATAATAAAGGGGTTTCACTGATTACCCCAAGACAAGCTTTACTCATATATTTTTATACTTTGGAGGATCTCTGAATAATCAATAGCTATGAATTGCATTTGACATGATTGTTGCATCAGAAGCATGTGATGCCAAAATAACTTTTAAAAAAGCCTTAATGTCATTGGTGCTGTTTCTGAAGCTTTAAACATATCCTGCCTCTTAATAAAATTAATTAATTAATTAGCAATGGAATTGTGTATGGCCTGTTGATTCAACGCTAACATGCTAAAAGTTCAACTTAAAAATGCATTGTGGAATGAAAGAAGATTTAAACTTTATTATGGTCAAAATCCAGGAATATCAAGCAGAATGCAAAAACATTTACCCAGTATATTTTTACCCATATATTTTATAGGAAATGTTAGGACGAATTTAGGTTAATCCCATTTCAGGCCTTATATGCTGTTGCAGAGATTGGCTTATTTGTTGCCTAGGTGCCTGTCTAATACACCAATCCCTCATTTAGTGACCAAGTTCCATTAAACAAAATGGTCATTAAGTAAACACATGACTTACTTGAGAGAAGAAAGAAAGAGATGCTACAAAGTCCACTACTTGCTGCCATCTAAAATTCTCATATTGTTATACCAATGTTACTCTCACTCTGATAGGGTTTGTTGTCAGGTGCACAAAAATTGTAAATGGGTTGCCTTGTGATGAAATAGGTGGCAAATAAATTTAATAAACAAATGTAAAAAATAGTGGAAAAAATATTTTAATTGCCATTGTATTTGTGAACGATCACCAAGGCAGACGCTAAGCATAGAATGGAGATAGTAAAAAGATCAAATGATTGTGTTTTGTAGATCAAGGAAAATATTGATTTTAAAAGGTTTTAAGTCCCAAAGGTTCTTTTGAAAGAAGCAACTGGACTTTCCTCAAAGACGTTTCACTTCTTATCCAAGGAGAAGCTCTAACAAACTGAAGAAGCTTCTTTGATAAGAAGCGAAATGTCTTCAAAGAAAAACCAGAAAGTCCAGTTGCCTCTTGAAAAAGCACCTTTGGGACAACCATGGCCTGGAGGGCTGAGAATCTCCATAGATAAAAGGTTTTAAGCTTCACATCCCTATAATATCATGGCTAAATGTTTTGCTTATACCTGATCTGCCCAGACAAGTTCACTCCTGCCAGAAAAAATAGATGTCAAACTATATTAGGTAAGCTACACTTCACAATTCATATCACAGAGCAGATCATTTCTCCTATCTCATTAACCACATCATCACCACTCCTGCCAATGTGATCTTCTTTGACTATATCAAGTATCAAATATTTCAAAACTTCTGAATGCGAATGCAGGCTGTTTGATTGACATGTTCTGTTGTTAGTTCCCTGCCGTATTCCTATCCCAGTCTGCATGGAACAAATATAAAAATGACTGATACATCATGGATCAGGTAGAGATTTGGATTCATTAACATTATTAAAGTAACCTTACATCAATGCTGGTGATTTAAGGTTTTATTCCATAGACTTAGAAAGAGATAAGTCTTCATTACTTGGAAAAATCAGGACCCTGTAGCCTCATTTCCCTCCATTCATTTGAAAGAGTCCTACCTGCCAACCATGACAGCATTTCAAGATCAAAGAAGGAATCTCAGCTGAGCACAGAGAGGTGAAAGAGAAGTTGAGAAGGATCTGACTGTAGAGGACATAGGGAATAATAGCCTTGAAGGACAGGAAGAAGAGCTGCTAACGAGGCAATGGTCAGATAAGGGGCTTGAGCCCGGACCAAGAAAATAACTCGAGAAAACGTCTCAGACAAGCCCCTCCCTTGTTCATTGAAAAAATAAAGTGAGGGAAGAAAAAGCATATTCAGTTGTGCAAGATTTTGTTACCATAGCTGTTAAACTGAAAGTATATGACTATATGCAATCGGTTTCTTATTTGGACTGTATTGTTGGACACACTGGCTGAAATAAGCGAGATGTTGTTGGAGCTGAAAGTGTTTCCACTGAGCTGAATTTGAATAGAGTTCAAAGGCTGCCAGCTCAAAGACAACCTAAGATTGGCTTTGATGCCTTCCTGGAAAGGAGTGTGTGACAGTAAGTCATAATAGGAGGAACCCTCAGGATTAAATTCCTGTAGAGGAATCAACAGCAGCCTCTCCCAGAGCCATTGCATTTGTATTTTATCCAATTCCATTTTAAATTGTTTTTATCAGATTTTAGTAATAATTTGTGTCTGAAACTGCAGATATGGCCCAAGGGCTAATCAATAAAGTAAAGTAAATTCCTACAAAGCCCTGTAAAATCCAAGCCTCAGCAAACTTTCAGAAATAAGAAGTCTAATTCTTCGCCATTTGCATATGGACTGTAGGGACCCTGAATAAACAAAGATGAAGGGGAGAGGCAATCCACTAACTGGTTCATGAGACTTTTCTCACTATGCTTGAGACTGTCATAAGACAAACTTATGACTGATGTTCAACCATTTCCATCTTCCAAGTTACCTCATGGCCAGGATCTTCCTGCTGAACAGATGTTTCATGGCCTCTTTTACATCTTTGTTCCTCAGGCTGTAGATGACTGGATTCAGAAGAGGAATCACTAGAGTATAAAATAGAGAGACCACTTTGTCTTGATCTTGTGATCCATCCTTGTTCCTTGGTTGGGCATACATGAAGATGGCAGTACCATAGAAGAGGCTCAGAGCAGTCAGGTGGGAAGAGCAAGTGGAGAGGGCCTTTTGTCGTCCTTGGGTTGAGTGGCTCCAGAGGACATTCCACAAGACTCGGAGATAAGAAACAGAAATGGTGGTGATGGTTGCTATGGCAATAACAGTTGTGGAAACAAAAAGGATTACTTCAGAAAGCTGAGTGTCAGAGCAAGACAGCTTCAAGACAGCAGGGATATCACAGAAGAAATGGTTGATATGGTTTGGCCCACAATAGGACAACCGGAAAGCTCCACTAGTTTGGATGATGGAGCCCACTAAACCACAACTGTAAGCCCCCAGCACAAGGCAAATGCAATTCTTGTGAGTCATGAGTGAGGTATAGGTCAATGGGTGGCAAATGGCCAGGAAACGATCATAGGCCATGGCTGCCAGGAGAAAACATTCGGTTGTCACCAGAGTAGTAAAACAAAACATTTGAGCTGCACAAGATGGAAGGGAAATGTAAGCCTTGCCCTGTTGCAGCTGAGCCTCCAGTGCCTTGGGTGCAATGACTGAGGAATAGCAAAGATCCAAGAGAGAGAGGTTGCTGAGGAAGAAGTACATTGGAGTGTGCAGACGCTGTTCAGTTCTGATCAAGATGACCATCCACCCATTGCCCAGTACTATAAGTACATACAAGAGAAGGAAAATGCTGGAGTACAGAGGATTCAATTCCGGTTTCTCTGTAAAGCCCAGGAGGATGAAAGTGGTCACAGTGCTTCTATTTTCACCCTCTGAGGAACTGTGGCTGTGCCTATAAGATCTTCAGATGAAACCATAGACACAAACCATCACAATAAATAGGCATAAGATTAAAAGTAACTGCAAAACTTAAAATACTAACTAAGACACTTCCATAAAAGAAGGTGGAAGGAAAGCAGAAGCATTGGTAGATTTGTTTATGTAAGTATTAAATTGCCCATACATACACACACATGCCCAGAGATGCATACACACAAGCCAGAAAGCAAACAAGACACCATCAGTGCAATCCCTTATCTCTCTACAGCAGGGGTTCCCAACCCCCGAGCCATGGACTGGTACCAAGCCATGCAAGCTTGTGAAGCTTCACACATGCATGTGTGGGATTTAGACAGCATGTGAAATCATGATGCCACCACCACCGATCCATGGAAAAAAAATTTCCATGGAACTGGTCCCCGGTGCCCCAAAAGGTTGGGGGCTGCTGGTCTACAAGTAGTCTTCAATTTAATGATCACAATTGGACCTGGAATTTCCATCCTTAAGCGATTCATTGTAAAGTCCGACATCATCGCTTCACAAACGCAATCCTGGCAGTGCCAGTAGCCATTGTAACACCAGATGAACAGGTCATTCAGTGGGAAGCAGGAAGTTGAGGGACTCCCAAAGGAGTGCAGGGGTGCCACAGGTGGGGTGGGGAAGTCCTGGGAGGCTCAGTGCAGGCTGCGCATGGGTTGGGGGTGCCACAGTGTGATACAAGCTTAGGGAATCCAGGGACAGACAGTGCGAGGTACATGCAGGCATGTATACGAGTGCAAGAAGCTCAGTGAAAGAACGCACTGCAGCTCAGGGACTTCCTAGGGTATTGCAGCTCTGAAGCCTCTGAGTCACCATGCAGCACTAAATTTCAGCCACCCCCATCCAGAAGCTCAATGCAAAGCTGTGGTGCTCTGGGAAGCTGCTGCATCTCAGGAAGCATCAAAGGGCTACTTGATGCACTGTGGCTCTGGATCCACAAGAAGCCCCCAAGCTACACCATAGTGTAAAGCCCAGGCCCAGTATCACAGGGAAAGGGGGATCCTTGTACTTCTATGCAGTGGTGGGATTCAAAAAATTTACTATCGGTTCCCTGGGCGTGGCTTGGTGAGTGTGGCAGGAGAAACATACTGTAAAATCTCCAGTCAAAGATGGTATTTGCCGGTTCTCTGAACTACTCGAAATTTCCGTTATCAGTTCCCCAGAACTGGTCAGAACCTGCTGAATACCATTTCTGGTTCTATGGCATTTTGGGTCTGCAAGAAGCCCCTTGGGCTGCAGTGCAGTGCAGTGCAGTGCAAAGGCCAGCCCCAGCTCAGCAGTAGAAAGCAAAAGGATTTAATAAAGATATAAATCTACCTATTAGAATGGCATATCAATTTGAAGGTTTAAGTCAATACTAAAATAAGTAAAATCTTAAAGCTATAGTAATCAGCTGTAATAAAGACAATTCAAACTGTAAGTTATAGACCGTGGTTTTAAAAACTACCATAATTTCTGTTTTTCAGATATGAAATTAGTTTTGACACCAGCACATGCCTCTATAATTTAATGAACAATTCTTCTGCAGAAAGGATCATTCATAATTTCCAATAAGAAGCATAAAGAATCCTAGCAGTTGTTACCATGTAAAAATTTAGTTCTGTATTCTCTATAGGAACATTCATATTAATAATATTTAACTTAAAAAATTAGCAAGCTGAGAAGAGAAACTCACATTTAAATTTTGTTTCATTCTCTGACCAATCATTTTTCAAAATCACTGGGTTTATCACTAACTGGTATGAAAAAGTGATTCAACATGATTGTTACATTTCCAAATTGTATAATGAATTGCCTATTTTCACAATTAACAGTAGAGTAATAGATAGAACACCTTATACCATTTTCTCTATGTGCAGTATTGTAATGGACAGAAGGAATGGCCTTGGGGGACAGGAAGAAAAGTTGCTGCCAAAAACAGTCTGATAAAAGAAACTTGAGCCCAGAGCAGAACTAGAACCTAACAACACGTCCTAGACAAGATCCTCCCTGCTTCTTATGAAGACAAAGGGAGGAGGGGGAAGCACATTTCAGACTTGCAAGGTGCTGTTATTATAACCTTATAAAAAAAATAATATTACCTTGCATGATTTTGGTTTCCAAATCTGGTCTACTATGAATGGCTCACAAATATTGTCTGCAAATTTGATAGTTGATTTGATAGTTTGATAGTTGAGCATTGATGCTCCCATTGTTGCCTATCAATTATTCTATTTAAAACTATGCATCCACTTAAAAAATTATATAGTCTTTCTGATCTGTTCTTCACCAGCAACTCATCCATGTAGGTGTAAAGTTTAAAATGTAAGTCTACAAACTTTGGCATTACTTTATAACAGGGATCTTCAACCCCAGTCTGTGGTCCAGCACCAGTCTGCAGCATGCCAGAAACCGGGCCACACAAACAAGCGAAACCCCATCCTTTGAACGCAGGCAGCATATGAAACCACGCCCCCTCTAGTCCATGGAAAAACCTCTCTCTATGGTACCAGTTCTTGGTGCCCCAAAAATTGGGGGCTATTGCTGTAAAACATAATACTTGTCATTCTATTCTAAGCAGGTCTTGTATCATTTTCATTTTCCATTGCAAATAGTTTGCTAAATTTTGCCGTTGTAGTCCTGGAGAGGCTTTGGAAACCCCAGCCTCAGTTCCAACTTGCTCCAAGTTAAGACTCCAGATCTGTGGCTGCCTTTATAGACTCTGTCTCCAGTACCCAGGAGGAAAAAGTATACTAAGCCAAGTTTGCATCTTAAGTTTAATAATATTTTCTAAATGATGTTACTGTATAATAATAAATAAGTAAATGCTCAGCTCCCTCCAATCATCCCGACTCTACCACAAATTAAGGGATTACAGGGTTATATAAAAGGGAGTTACTGTATAATAGATATGCCAAAATAATTATGCATTTAGGTGGAAAAAAAACACCTAAAAGCTGTTTATCAAGTCTGAATTATTTTATGTGTATGTGTAACTAAGAATCAGGTATTTATTTATTTATAGATCAGGTAGTTTATTTATTTATACAATATCTTTGCCACCCATCTCATATCCAACGACTCGATGCAGTTTGCCACACAAATAATACAGTGAGGAGGACTAGGAAACTAATAGACTCCATTTTAAACTGGTATTTTGCAATCTACACATTGTTTACCAGAAAGGCTGCCAAAGGGGTAAATAGATGACAAGGGCAATCCAACAATGCTTCTAGCCATGCTGAGCCCTCTGTTTTTGCCTGCCCCATAAGGCCAAATGAAACGGTAGCAGCATGGCAAGAAGCCTTGCTATGTTTGGGTCAGGTTGGAAAGAGGTTTGATTATTTTAAGGAAATGAATTACATATAGCATTTGCTAACTTTTAGTAGACATGATTGGTATTTTAAGATAGCAGAAAGGAACGCAGCTCCAGAATTTCGGCTCCTCCTCCCTGCTTTCGTGCCTTTCACTTTGATTTCAGCTCCTCTCCTATTTTGGCTCCAGATTTTGAGCCAGCTTCACAGCCCAATCCTTCCTTCCTTCCATTCCTTCTGTTGGGAGGTTTTGTGGAATATTTTCCCAAATCCAGTTATCATCCTTTTTCTACCTCTTGATTTCGTTCCAGTGAAAGGTAAAAATGAAAGAACCAGGGATGATATAGGTAAAAATTGTGCAGCATACTGAATAAATGCCATACAGTTACTTTTCTACTCTACTGATTTCTTGAAACTCTTATGAATCACAGTTGTTAGAATTTGTTTTGAATGATTGGCAGTGGCAACTCACACAAACCCACTGAGTAGGGAGAGGATCTGTTGTGGATCATTTCAGATCAGTAGTCCTACAAGACTTCACCAGCTTATAAAACCTAGGGTGGGTTTAATTCAATAAATTTAAATTTAACAAAAATATATTTCTGGATCTGATTCCAACAAGAAGAAAAATTACCTATTCCAGCTTCAGAGTTGATATTTCTCTCCTATTTGGGGGCGGGGGGTTCACGTTCAAAATTAAATGAGGCTTTAGTTCTAGCAGGTTGAAACCTGCTCAATTTTTGATATGTTCTTATATATCTTGTTTCCACTTTTAATAAATCCAATCAATAGCAAGGCTGTGAGAGGAATGAAGCTTTTTGGTTATGGTAAAGGAGAAACCTTTTTACAGAAAATCTGACTGGTTCCTGTGTCCTCCCAGAAACTATAGGATTGCATTCTTAACTGGCTTTTGTTTGATTGATTTAAAGTCAGTTTCTTGTAATAAATATCAAGACTGGCTTTCAAAAGCAAACTGGAAAGATTTAACATTTTAAAAATCATTTTTGAATTTTAATAATGCATAACATTAATAACACATTCCAGCTAAGCTCTGTAAGATAAAGTTGTTTTAATGACTCACCTGTCCATGATTTCTCATTGAATGTTTATCAGCCAGCCGTAAAAGAAGAATCATGAGATCACTGATGGCAAGGAACAAAGGGGACAGGTGGGAGGATGTCACCATTTGAGAAGATAATGATGCTAATTTGGGAAATATAGAATGTTTCACCATTCAGCACTGACATTTTAGAAGTTTTCACATATATTAATGGATTTTAAAAAAAAATAGTGTGCACATTCTTGAGTTTCTATTGAGGATGGTTTGTTTTATTTCCATGAACTATTCTTCAAACATTTTACCTCAGAATAAGACTTTTTAAATGATGCATCCTGAAATCCCTCAGCAGTAAAAAGTGTCCAGATTAAATAACTCTGAAAGACCTTCTCCTTAATCATAGCTTTGGAGAGAGAGAGGAGTAAAGATGCTCAGGATATTAACTTCTCTCATTTCTAGTCATAAATCATTTCAATTGAATGTGGTAAAAGATGTAGCTGGACAATGGCTGATGGATACAGATTTTATCCTTGGTTCTGTGGGAGAGGATGCCTTTTATTTTAGAAGTGAAAGAAATAGGTGTTAATTTCAGTCCTTTAAGTTTTTGACAATAGCTTCTGGGAACAAGTCTAATGCAATTATTACCTGTGCAACAATTCATTTGTTTGTTTGTTTGTTCATTCACTCATTTACTCAATTTCTATAACCACCCATCTCAGTCAATTATTGTAAACAACTTGCAATTCAAACAATATATTACAATTAAAATACTAAAACCATTATAAAACAATAACAAGAATGAAAAACAATAAAATATCCAAATTAACAACAATGCATTAAGCTAGATAATATTTCAATCATCTGCTTGTTGGGTTATTTGCATACTGTGAAAATTAGACCATCCAGATATGAAGACCTCGAATAAGGCAATCCTTGCTTCATCTACAATTGGTTTTCAGGCAGTATTCATAAAATCATGAATTGGAAAGATCCAGTACGCTGCTCAGTGCAGGAATCCAAATTAAAATGTCTCAGATGGATGGCTGTTTAATTTCTTCCTGAACACATCCAAGGAAGATGGTTTACTGTCTCTCTAATTAGTCATGGTTTATTGTTTCTGCTGTTGATTTTGTGGGATTCATTGTCTAGTTTGGAAATAAACAATCACCAGCCAAAACTACCAAGAGAAAACAATGGTTATTTTATTCTTCACTTTGCAAAACAGGTGGACCACGCAGGTACAGTGGACACACCTTAAATCATCAATACATTCCCCTTATATTCTCTAGTAGTGTTACAAATTTACCTCCCACCTCTTCTTGGCTTAGTAATGAAGATGTCACAACCTGTCAAAAATGTCTAAAATGAATACGCCCCTGATTACATCTCCCACTACTCTAATTATATCTCCCCCTGCCCTTATTTACAAATTTCCTTTAATGGTCCTAATTCCTAGGGGTTGTCCTAGAGTGGCTATCATATCAATAAATTCTGGTTATGGCTGGTTTCTAGCATAGCAAAGGCTAGATACATACCATTCTCAAGCTTCAGCCTAGCTCATGAGATTAAAAATATATACAATGTATTTTCTTCACAGGCCAACATGTCTTCTTACAATTCTGTAAAAACAATACAACTCTGTTTCCCACAATCCATTCTTAATGTTAGGAAGTTTTTATGTTATAAAGACAAGTATTCCATGTCTGGTATTCTGGAATGATATGTGAATAGCAATTGTCTTCTGTATGACATTACTTCAGGGACATAAACAGTGCTCTCCTACTGTTCTTCTATTCCATGTTAATATTCCCAGGTTTATGAGAAAGAGTATGAAAGAGAGTTTAGTATAATAATGTGACTATGGCAATGGTGAAAGATATTTAAGAAAGACCACACTGTCAACATACACTGACTCTTAAAGCAATGCCCTCCTTGGGAGACCTACCTTAAATACAATGAGCTGTCAATGGGCAACAAATCAGCAACAAATGCATTTGAGAGAGTTTAGTTCTGGGCCTTGACTTCTCTGCTCTTTTGCAAGAGCTGTGCCAGATGTACAAAACTGTGATATATAACCTGGCCTGAAAATTCCGTTAATTGTGATGCATCTGTGAGCTTTTATTTATGATCTCATAGGAACTGGGGGATGGGTTGCCTGGCCTGAAAGATCCATTAACTGTGATGAGTCTGTGGGTGTTGGTTTGTGATCTCATAGGAACTGGTGAGGGAAGGAAGGACCAAGAGAACATTCCAGGAAAAGTACCAGCTCTGATTAATTTGTCATTTAAGAACAGCAGCAAATGACAACAATTACATCAAATTCACATCTAGGGAAAAGAGGGCAAATTCAGCTTCAGTCTGGCAATATTTATGTCAGACCCCAAATTGAGAACAATAATGGTGGTTCTTTAAAAGTTCTTTACATATGGACAAAACCTTGCAAGACTGAGCACTCTACTATCAGCATCTATAAAATAACCTATGAACAGGAGGGGCTGTCTTCACCTTCTTTCTATCACATAGAAATCTCAGATCTTGTCTGAGATGCCTCTTACTTCTCTGGAATGCACCTGCTCTCTCCCAGGGACCCAACTCCTACATAGTGGTTGTTGTGGTCCTTATATTGTATGTTGTAGATCATGGGTTGCCAACCTTTTGGACCTCAGAGACCATGAAACTCATAATTTAAAATCCTGTAGACCACTAATATGATTTTTGACTGACGGTGGCTTGCTGACATTGGTGAGAAAGTTGGTTCAATACTCCAGAGCTGCAGTAGTCACAGGACTGGCCCTTTGGTCATCCCAGAACAGCTCCTCCAGTCCATGGCAGGCCAGTGCACCCAGGTGGAGGAGCAGCTGCTCCAGGATGACCAAAGGGCCAGTCCTGTGATTACTGCAGCTCTGGAATATGGGACCAACTTTCCCACCAATGTCAGCAAGCCAACCTGGTGTGGATTTCTCCTCCCCACTGTTGGTCTTACCTTCCAGTTCCAGCTCACGTGTCTCTACTCAAGGCAAGGTTTGTGGTCGGCCGAAAGGTGGGGACAAGTGAGTGGGTGGGCCATGTGGATGGCACAGCCTTGTGTTCCTGCGCAGCCTGGATTAATTGATTTGGGGGGGGGTGCTTTGGGGGGGACATTTCTCTGCGGACCACCAAAATTTTCTCGCGGACCACCAGTGGTCCCCAGCCCGCCTGTTGGCGACCACTGTTGTAGATGACTCATCTTTTCTTCTGGGGTTGTTGGATCTTTTGGTCTGCTTTGGGTGTTCTTTTTTTTTTTTTGAAACAAATTTTATTAATTTTAACAAGAAACAAACAAGACAAAGCATCATCAAACACTAAAAAAAAAAACCGCTTTCCCATAGGTCTTTACAAAGCAGGTAACACATTATTTTATATCATCTTATTCATCTGCTATTCAATCATCACACTTCTATTTTCCTCTGACTTATTTTAGCTTTTGTTTTTTGTTTTTTTTAAAAAGAACAAATTTTGTTAACTTTACAAAACATACAAACGAGCAAGGCATATTAAAATAAAAAATCTTTCTGGAGGAACCAATAAAACATACCAAATATAATATTTGCATTTACATTATCTACTCATCTTGATATCCTATCCCAATTTCTCCTTTTCATTCTGTTATCCAGATTATATTTCTTACTAATCAAAAAAATTTGCCTTTTTTTTAAAAAAAAAAACAATAGACAAGACATACATAACATAAAACCTAAAAAACCTCATTTCTGAAAGCTGCTTGATCCCGGGTTAAAACTCTTTGCACAGACACAAATTCAAAAAAAAATATTTACTTTATATGTCAATCCATATCTTATTACCATTTTCAATTTTCTGTATAACTTCTTCCCTCTTTTATCTTTCTTAATCATATTCTATTTATCTTATCTCAATGCAATTCATAGTACTTAACATTTTTTGTCTGTTCTTTTAAGTTATCCATTCATCTTTTTTCTTTAAATATACTCTCCTGTAGACTAACTGGAGTAACACCTTTAACTCTTTTCCCTAACTTCACAATACTTAATATAACACTTAAATTATATTGAGATTCTGGTTAGTACATTCTAAAATTACACATCACACAAAAAGAAAAACTTTATGAAAAAAGCAAATAAGCTACAATTACAAAATATAAGCCTATAACCCACCAGAAATACCATAAAAGAGCAAATCATACGTACTAATACACATTCTACTCTGAATACACATAGAAAATCACACTTTTATGTACCTTCCAGAATCCCTTTTTCATTTAAATTACCCATTGTCTCTAAATAGTTTTTGTTTCTTAAAGTCTTGCTTCCCAGCATTAAGGTTTTTCACCCCCTCCTTTCTCATTTGTTTATTTTTCTTCTTGCCTTTTTTCCCCCCTTGTCTCTCCTCCCCCCTTTTCTTCTTCTGCTTACTCACTTTCTGTTGTATTCTAACCTTATATCCAGCTTTCATCTCATTTTTCTCTTTTTGGATTGTTTTCTCTACCCTTAAAATCCCCTTTTTCTTTTCCTCTTCCTCCTCCTCCCCAAAGTGAACCCGTTGCTCATCCAAAATGGCTTCTTCTTCTTCTTCTTTGTTCCAGTCGTCCTGCTGTGTAGTCAATTTTTCATAGGTGCGTAACGCCATCTCTAAAAATTGAAAAAGAGTGCCCCAAGAATCTTTTCCATCTTGCTCTTCTTTCTTGTATTTTTGGTATTGAGTTTTTAATTCATCCAAAAGCAATGCCATCCTGAAGAGAAAGATTTCTTCAAAAACAACCACCCAAATATTTTTAATCAAAAGTAATTCCAAAAGAATTTCAAAGTCACTAAAAAGTCCAAATGACTGTTTCTTTCAATACTTTTTTTTTTACCCTCTTCAATTTCTCTTTATGGGGTTACTGATTGATCAAAAGGTTCCCATTAAAATGTATCTTTCTTTAAAATTCTAGGTAGTCTCCTCCTTTTTCAAGCTCTGGTCCAAAAAGTTTTTTTCCTCTCCCCCCCTTGCAACAACAATTTTGTGCCGCGGCCCGGTACCGGCATCACAAAATCATCCACGGCCTGGTACCAGCATCAGCACGCATGGCAAGGCGAGCCGAGCAACTGGCCAGCCAGCCGTCCCCCGCTTGTCCCCGCCACCTTCAACTCCTCCTTTGTACCTGTGTCGATGGGCTTTGCGACGGCTTTGGGACGGTCACTTGGCTCACGTTGCCATGCATGCTGAAAGAATCCTCGCGCCGTAGTTTTGTTCAAAGCCGCCCCGAAACTAAGGCGCGAGGATTCTTTCAGCACCCAAATGCTGCTTTCTACCCGGAAAAGCTCACCGGAAGAACTTTTTCATCAAAACAAGATGGCGGTGCAGAGCAAACCGGTGGCCTGGTAGAAATTGTTCCACGGACCGGTACCGGTCCACAGACCGGTGGTTGGGGACCCCTGATTTATGCTGTACATATGCATAGACAGGAAAGTTGCATATTCTACTGTGTATTTTGGACTGAAAGTGGTTGATATTTTTTTATAGTAGTCATATTAAAATTACAATAAAAAGATAAAATTAATACAACACCAAAAAAAGGAAAGAAAAAAAGAAAAAACAGAAAGGAAAAAAGGAAGAAAAATAGAAAAAAATAGTAAATAAAACATATACCAGTACATATTTATTTACAATATTTTTTTGTATTTTTCTTCCTTTTTTCTTTTCTGGCCTTTCTGTTTTTTCTGCCTTTTCTTTTTTTATTGTTGTATTAATTTTATCCTTTTTAGTGTAATTTTTAATACAATTACTATATAAAAATAGCTACTCAACTACGTCAGTACACCATAGAACATGCAACTTTCTTGTCTTCTCATTAAAAATAATAATTGTCTATCCAGAGAATTGATGTAACAGAGCTTATTAGCAAGATGTTCCCTTAAGAAGTATACTTTATGTGACAGCACCAAGGGCCTTATTAAAACTTTTGAGGAAGTTTCTCACATAAGGTAGGATGGAGGAAGAGAAAACTTATTTAAAAGTTCTCAGGAGAGACCACTTTGTTTTAAAATAAACAGGCTGGTCCCATGAATGCTAGAAAGTCTGGTTTAATTTAATGAACCAGAAAAGAGTTATAATCTGGGGGGAAAAGACCCCCCCCTTTAATAAGAACATCCTAGGCTTGCATAGATGAAACTTTTAAAAACAAATAAAATGTCCAATTAGTATCCTATTTGGAAGCACTGACAGGATTTTATTTAGCAATTTTAATTGATTCAATGTTGCAAAATGTCTGAAACGTTCAAGTAGATTTTCACCTAAAGCATCCTTTCTTTGAAGGATGTCTCATTCCAATCCTCTCTTGAAAAATGATATAAATCAGTCTTTTCCATGGGAATTTGTTCTAGCATTGGGCCCTACATTTAAGCACATTTAACCATGTGTTTAATGAGGATTTTTTTAAGCATTGAAAAGAACTAGCTATTCAAGTGTGGCTGTTGTATCTATCTGATCTATAAAACACCCTGTGGAATATTGTGGCTTCCTGCCTACAGTGGGACTAGAATTCCTGGTCTCCCAGTTTCTAACATGGTTTCTAACCAATACACCAAGCTAGCTTTATCACTTTACATAAACTGTTAAAAATGTGATCAATTACAATGTTTTAGGCCATCTTTATGTAGAGCAACAATTCGTTTTTTCAGATCCTCAGAGTTCATTGCCATGAGGTGCCATGTTAAACTCCTCACTGGAATGGATTGCTTTCTGCACAAGTCTCAACCCATGTTCCTAACTTCCATGCAGTAACCTTTCCCAAGTGTTAATTCCTAGGTACTAAGTCAAGATTAAGCTTTGAAAGTAACTGGTAATGCAGAGGACATAGTTTTCTTGTCAACATTAAGAATGGTTTTCTATTGCCATTCTCCAGAAGATGTTTCAACTTCCTGATTAGCCCGTAGGTCTGACCTAGGATTGTGAAAGATCCTCTTGGTGGCAAGGAAACCAGGAGGGAGAAAGCAGCTTTTCTAATTAACTACATTTATTAAAAACCAATTTTCTGAAGCTCACCATCAGATATGATAAAAAAGGTAAGACTCAAAAGTGCTTTTTCAAAAGGCAACTGGACTTGGTTTTCCTTGAAGACATTTCCCTTCTTATTCAAGAAATTTCATCAGTTCTGGCAGGAGGATGGGGGGATGGAAAGATTGGTTCTCACAGGATGGGGGGATGGAAGGATCATATTTCTTTGCAATCATCTGCTCATTAGCACTCTTTCTGAGAGCCTGAGGTGACTTGGATGAGATGAGATGAAGTTTCTTGGATGAGAAGTGAAATGTCTTCAAGCAAAAACAAAAGAAAGTCCAGTTGTCTTTTGAAAAATCTCCTCCGAGACAATCATGACCCGGATGACCGAGAATCTCCATAAGCCTAAAGAAGTAAGAATTCTTATAATTTGCAAGCCCAAACAAGACTAAGCAAGTGCTGCCATCTGTTGAGACTTCTTACATACTACCAGATCACGATTCTCATTGTTTCCAGTTAGCATCAGAAATGTTAAGAACAAAGTTCAGCAACATCTGGAAATGCTAGACTGGGAAAGGCTGCACTATAACAAGAAAGAGGAATCCATGTGCTCTTCTATATGTAATTCAATTGCAACACATATCAGGTTGGCTAGTGTTAGGAGATGCTGGAACATGTGGTTTCAGCAACATCTGGAGGGCCATAACTTTCTCTTGTTAGTATTCCATCAGAGAAGTTTATTATGTTCAAGATTAATATGAGGGTTGTGCATAAAGCTGCTTGTTCTTTGCCCTTCAACCCTGATGGTTTCTTCCACACTAGCTGCTTTGTATTCTGAATCTACCCATGTGGAAGAGGCATAGGAAGCAAAGACCATAGAGAAGTGGCTGGTGGCTAAACTTGCCAATTTTAGTGACTGAAAGTTCAGCAAGGAAAAACCTCTCTGATATTAATCTACAAAGGAAACAGGGCTTGGATTATAAACACTTAACTGAGGAGATGAAATGGATGGGATAATGAAAATGTGAAAGAAGCAGCTGGTAGTCTTTACATGGTTATGTATAAATCAGTTGTGTGCACCACATTTATTCTGTTTGCTTCATAACTAACATACATAAAGTATTCCAGAATGAGTGGCTTCTCTTTGAAATGCCAAGCAAACAGTTTCAGGATCTTCCACCAGCAATTTTCTCACTGCTTCCTGAGAATCCAACACCTACTTCATTTTTTTCAATTTACATTTATTTGATTTGGAGAATAAGTCAAAGCACCCCTCCCTCATCTCTGTGACTGCCCTCAAGCACTGGAAGACAATTATCATAACATCCCTAATCCTTCTCTTCATTAGGCTAGGCATGTCTAATTCCCCCAACTATCATCATATGGTTTAGCCTCCAGTTCCTTTATTGTCTTTGTTGCTCTTCTCTGCACTCTTTCTAGGATCTCAACGTCTTTTGTTAAGAATTATGGTGACAAGACATGTGTGTGATATTCAAGTGTGGTCTTAGTAGTGCAGTATTAGAGCAGTACTATCACTTCTTGTGATCTTGATGTTATTGATGTTGCCTAGAATGGTATTGGCTTTTTTTGGTAGTGGCAGCACATTGCTGGCTCATACTTACTTGATGGTCCACTAGGACATCCAAATCCCTCTCACAGTTACCACTGTTGAACCAGATATTGCCAATTCTATACCTGCACATTTGGTTTTTCTGCCTAAGTGCAGGACCTTGCTTTTCTTAGTACTGAACTGCATCTTATTGGATAAGATTCATTGCTTTAATCTGTCAAGATCCTTCTAAATCTTAAGTCTATTTTCCAAAGTGAAATTCCCTCCAACTTAGTGTTATGTGCAAAGTTGATTAGCTACCCTTCTATCCCCTCCTCTGGGCCATTTATGAATATATCAAAGAGCCCTGGCTCAAGACAGAATCTTGAGACACCCAATTGCATCCTTCTCTCCAGGAAGATGTAGTTCCACTGAGGTCACACAGAGTGAAGTTGATCAGCCAATTTCAAATCCATAGGGTGGGAGTACTATTTATTCAAACTATCTTACCAAGAAGTAGGTTGTGGTTTACTTTGTCAAATGCCTTACTGAAGTCCGAAGTGTTCTTTTACTCATTTTTGGCCTATTTTGACCTTCTTTCCTGCTGTTTCCCACAATGCTGCTTTTTGTAGGTTAGACTATTTTTCTTTTTCTGTGAAGACAGATGCAAAGAAGGAATTAAGCAGTTCTTCTTTTTCCCTGCTGTCCATCACTGTCTTACCATTTTCTCCCATTAGTCGACCTGTCATTTGACTTTCTTCTTATTCCTTACATGTTGAAATAAACATTTTTTGTATTTTTTGGCATTTGTTACAAATCTTTTTTTTACAAGTTTTATTGGTTTTTAAAGACAAACAAAAACAAACAAAACATAAAAACATTCAACTTTCATAAGTGTACAAGCAGTGTGTCAGTTGGTTTACAAATTTTTTGTGCATCCATTTCATAGTCTCAATTACAGTTACATTGCATAACTCATATTATCAGTCAAAAATTGAATACCCTAGTATCACTATTAAACAATCATTTGACTGTAATTTTGTTCATTCATACTTTGCGAGATAACTATAATTTACTTAGTTTATTTTATAACAATTCATATAATCCTCCCAAATCTATCCTAAAGACATTTTATAGATATAATAACAAAAAAAGAAATACATCTTTATATATTCATTATTTTCTAAAATTCTACATATTCTATTATTGTATTTTATTATCTAACCATTGATAGAAAAGGTCCCAAATCTTGTAAAATTGTTTATCCTCTTGTTCTCTAATTTCAAATGTCAATCTACTCATTTCAGCACATTCCAATGTTTTCTTAATAGTTTCCTCCTGTGATGGTATTTTCTCATTTTTCCAATTTTTAGCAAATACAATCCTAGCCACTGTTAATACATTTACAATCAAATATTTTAAATCTTTACTGTATGTATCAGGTAAGATTCCCAATAAAAAGATCTCTGGTTTCAAATCTATGTGTTTCTTTGTCATTTTTTTCCAACCACATGCGAATTTTAGTCCAGTATTTTCTAGCATCCACACAAGTCCACCACATATGATAATATGAGCCAGGTATCTGATGACATTTCCAACATTTTTCGGATTTATTCTTGAACATTCTTGCTTTTCTTTTTTGGGGGAAATGCCACCTGTAAAACATCTTATACAAATTTTCTTTAAATGCTGTTGACATTGTCATTTTATAATTTTGAGTCCACAGTTTTTGCCATTTCTCTAAATCAATCCCATATCCAAAATTCTTCTCCCAAGCAATCATAGTTTCTTTAACTTGTTCTTCTAGTTTAATTTCTAATAAATATCCGTGTTGTGGCTCCGGGCTTGGATTCAGCTCCTGTGATTGATATGAGTTCAAGTGAAGAGGTTACGTCAGAACAATTTGAACCAGCCTGGCTTACTGATTGGACTGATAACCAGGATGAGGAGATGGACGTGACAAAGGACGACAGACCTGATGTATTAGAATTGTCAGGACCTTTGACCTCCTCTGGTTCCTTATCTGATCAACAGCCGGGAATGGCTGACAGGGAAGTTTTGAGAGAGTCTTCTAGTGGAGATGAAAACTTGGAAAATTTGTGGTTAAATGTAAAACATAGAAGACGGTTGAGAAGGCAAAATCAGCTGGAGCAAATGAGAAGAGCAAGTCAGTAAATTAGCACGTTGCCTCAATGAGTATAAAAGGACACAGCTGGGCTGGTACATTTTGCCAGGAACAAAGTGACTACTTGAGTGAGGACGTTACAGCAAGGAGCTCTGAGACTGGAGATTTATTGCCAGGACTGGTTTGCCGGACAGAGTAAAGATTTATGCTGTGGTTTCTGCCAGCCGTTATCTTGTAAGACTTCTTTCCGTTTGATTTAATTGTGAAACGGCTGCTTTCTGTTTTGTTCGTTTGAATTTTGAAGGGGAGTCATAACATATCCATATAATCTTTTAATCACCTTTTCATCAGTACCTGTCAAGATCTTATCTAAGTCAGTCAATTTATCATAAAAACCTTCTGTTTTAAAATCTTTATCATACCTTGAATGTATTTGTGCATATGAAAACCAATTCATCTTTATACCTTGTTCCTCTAGTTTTTGCATAGATTTAAGTTCACCCTTTTCATTCAAAATTTCCCCATATCTAACTGTTTGTTCCTTCTTATAGGATAGGAAAATGCTTCAATAGTCAATAACCAGACTGGAATTTTCAAATAGCATTCTTTAAATCTTCTCCCAATTTAACTACAGAGACTCCCATATATGATGTCTTCTAAAATAGCCCTGTGTTTTAGTTCCCTTATACCATAGAAAAGCATGCCACCCCAACAACAGGTCATGTCTTTCTAATGTCAACAATCTAGTATTTCTTAATGTTATCCATTCCTTAGCCCACATCAAGTTTGTAGCTTGGTAGTACAACTCCCAATTAGGAAAACCAAATCCTCCTCTAATTCTAGCATCTTGCAAAAGTTTTAACTTTATTCTCGATTTCTTACTTTGCCATATATATTTCAGTACAATTTTATTTAAATCTTCAAAATAGTCCTTTCCAAGCCTAATTGGTATTGTTTGAAACATAAAATTCTGGGTAAAATATTCATTTTGATTGTTGAAATTCTCCCTATTAATGACAATTGTAGATTTTCCCATTTCATCAAGTCTAACGCTATCTGTTGTTTAAGTTTAATGTAATTGTTCTCTTTTAATGTACTACATCTTGCTGTCAAATATATCCCCAAATACTTAACCTTATCCATGACTTGAATTTTCAATGGGTCTGCCAATTCTTCTTTTTGTCTTAATAGCATATTGTTTGTCAAGATCTTTGTCTTATCTTTATTTATTTTCAAACCAGCCACCTTGCCATATGCCTCTATCTTTTCCAATAGTTTTGGTGCTGTTTCTAAAGGGTCTTCTAAAATAAAAGCCAAGTCATCCGCAAAGGCTTGCAGCTTAAATTCTTCCTTTTTAATTTTCATCCTTTTTATATTCTTTTCATCTCTAATATTTCTATTTAGCACTTCCAAAGTTAATACAAATAGCAAAGGTGATAGCGGCCATCCTTGTCTTGTTCCTTTTCTTATATCGATAGATTCCGTCACTTCTCCCTCTATCATTACCTTTGCCGTTTGCTTATAATATATGGCTTCTATTGCTTGAATAAATGTTCTGGCGAAACCCATCTGTTCCAATAATAATAACATGAATCTCCAATTCACATTATCAAATGCCTTTTGTGCATCTAAAAATATCAAAGCCATTTGTTTTTCGGGGTGTGCCTCATAATATTCCAAAGTGTCCAAAATTACTCTCATGTTATCTTTGATTTGTCTCTTTGGCAGAAATCCATTTTGGTCAGGATGAATAAAATTATTTAAATATTTTTTGAGTTTTTCTGCCAGTATTGAAGCAAAAATTTTATAATCTGCATTTAATAAAGAAATAGGTCTATAATTCTTAATTTGCAATGGGCCAGCCTCTTCTTTTGGAATAAGTGTAATATAGGCTTCTGACCATGTTTTAGGTATTTTCTTCTTTAACATAACTTCATTCATGACTTCTAGCAATGGAAGGTTCAGCGATTCTTGTAATGTTTTATAAAATTCTGCCGGAAGTCCATCTGGGCCTGGTGCCTTTCTGTTATTTTGTTTCTTAAGTGCTTCAGTTAACTCCATCATTGTTATATTGCTTTATAACATTTTTTCAGTCTCTTTAGGTATCTTAGGTAGGTTAGCATTCTGTAAATACTGTTTGACTCTTTCCTCATCAATATTCTCTTGCTTATATAATTTCCCATAAAAGTCTCGAATAATTTCCTTCTTCTCTTTATTAACATGGCAAACTTGACCTTGGTCATCTATTAACTGTAATATTTTCCTTGATTCTTTCTCCTTTCTCAATTTATATGCTAACCATCTACCTGGTTTATTTGCATCTTCAAAATAATTCTATTTAGCACCTCTAATTTTCTGTGCTAATTCTTCTTTCTCTATTTGAACCATTTTGTGTTTAATTATGTCCAATTTTAGCTTAATGTCTTTTTTCTGTGGCATTTTCTGTAGCTCTTTTTCAAGTCTTTTATACTCATCTTCTAAAACTTTAGTGGCTTGCCTTTTCCTGATGTTCCTTTTCCTTGGATAGTCTATTATCAATCCTCTAACGTATGCCTTTATTGTGTCCCATACATTCTGAATTGAGGTATCTTCTTTTTTATTTTCTCTAAAAAAATTCCTTCTCCATCCATTGTGTGAAGTCCTTTTCTTTTAAAATAGTACTATTTAACATCCATCTCGATCTTCTTTTTTGTCCTTTCCATTTAATTGTCACTGGATTGTGGTCTGCCCGAGTACTTGTTTCAATATTTGTTTCTTGAATATTAGATAGTAGTTCTGTTGAGATCCAAATCATATCTATTCTGGACCATGATAAATGTCTATTTGAGTAAAAAGTATATTGTTTAGCTTTAGCATTTCTTTCTCTCCATATATCTTTTAAGTTTATTTCATCTATCATTTAAAAAAATGATTTAGGGAGAGTCTTTCTATTTTGCTTTGTTGTTGCTGCTGTATAGTCCAATTTGTTGTCTACAATTCCATTGAAATCTCCCATCATAACTATATTAACATAGTCCAGTTCAATTATTTTCATGTGTAGTTTTTTATAAAATTCTTCTTGTTTATCATTCGGAGCATAAATTGCAATCAGGAGTGTTTCCATATTATTGTCCATTATTTCCACCATTAATACTCTTCCATCTTCATCAATATGAATCAATTTTGCTGAGATGGTCTCTTTAATATATAAAACCACTCCTCTTTTCTTACATTGAGTCGAAGAAGTAAATATTTTCCCTAATTTTGGCTGGAATTGTTCATATTGTTTTTTAATATGTACTTCTTGTAGACAAATGATATAAAATTTTAATTTCTCTAATTTATGAAAAATTTTCCTTCTTTTAGCAGCTGAATTAAGTCCATTTATATTCATTGTAATCAGTTTTTTCTCTTCCATGATTATGCTTTGTAGTTAGGTTTGGTAGCTCTCTTAGATCTTGGTTCACGTTGTTCTTTATTTTCCACCTGTCCACCTACTGCGCCTTCTTCTTTTTCAGTCTCCATTTGATCCTCTTGGAATTCAATTAATGAGACCTCTTTTTCTGCCTCTTCCTCTCTCCTTCCAAAAAATTCTGCATAGAATAATTCTGCTTTCTCAATTGAATCAATTCTGTGTCTCTGTTCTTGCCATGTAAACATCAATCCTTCTGGAATTAGCCATCTATAATTCACCTCTTTTTTCAGTAACATTTTAGTTAAGAATCAGTATTCGCTTCTTATCTCTCTCACTTTTCTGGGTATTTGTTTTAAGACCACAATCTCCTTGCCCTTGTATTTCAGCGTTTTCTCTCTTGCCACTTGCAATATTTGTGTTTTAATGGCTTTTTTTTGTAAATCTGATATGAACTTCTCTTGGTAGGTTATTTCTCATCACATATCTTGTAAAAACTTGATATACTTCATCTACTCCATCCATCATCTTCTCTTCTGTTATTTCCAAAGCTTCAGCCAATATTTCTATCATTATCTCAGCTAGATTTTGTCCTTTTTCTTCCTCTATATTTTGAAATCTGAGATAAAATTCTGATCTGTCCATCTCCCATTTCAGCATCCCACTTCTATCTTGGTCAACCACTCATAATCTGGTATCAATGTCTCCAATCTTTTTGTCTCTTTGTTTATCTTCTTCTTCAATTTTTTGGAATCTCTCATCATACTTCACCATCATTTGTTGAATATTCTCCACGTTTTCATCAGTTTTCTCTATTCTCTTTTCAATAGTGTCTGATTTTGTTTTAGGTTCTTGGATTCCTTGCATAATCATCTGTAGGGTCACTTTTTCTTGTTCTTTGTCTTGCTTTAACATTGTCTGGATTGAACGTTGTCCTCCAGGTGGGGAGGTGGAAGTAGAAGTTGAGGAGCCAGAAGCTATAAATTTCCTGCTCATTTTAAACAATTGAAGATCTTCAGGTTCTTCTGAACCTTAATCCAATTATGAAGTAGCCAATTATAATCCAAGATGAAAAATAAAAATGGTAGAGAGAGAAAAGCCCAATAGTAATAAAAAGAAATGGAGAAAAAATTTCTTCAGGTTCTTCTGAACCTTAATCCAATTATGAAGTAACCAATTATAATCCAAGGTAAAAAAATAAAAATGGTAGAAGGAAAAAAGCCCAATAGTAATAAAAAAAAAAGGAGAGAAAATTTCTTCAGGTTCTTCTGAGCCTTAATCCAATCAATAGTTAAGTAAAAAGGAAGGGAAGAAACAATTTTTTTAAAAAAAGAACAAAAAAAGAAAAAGAGAAAAAACTCTTCAGGTTCTTCACCACCTTAATCCAATTAAAAGGTCTCAAAAATAAAAACATAAAAATGAACCAAAAGTATGGATGGAAAAAGCAAGAAATCCCAGAGAAGAAAGGGGGGGGGGGACTTTTGAGGCTTTCCCTTTAAAATTAAAAGCAAAAATGGAAATATTACAAAAATAAAGGTGTTTTTTTTTAAAAAAGAGTACAGTAAAGCTGGTAAGGAGGGGTAGCAAAACTTAAAAATATAAAAAGGACACATTGCACTTTATTTAATCATCCAAGGCTCTTATTATAACTCTCTTCTCCACAGACTTCAAAACCAAGCTTCAATTGTTGATAGAAATCCAGAAGAACACCTGCAACAACACTCTCCTGTGCTCTTCCCTCTATCTTATCACGTTGCAATGTCCTTGAAAGGGAGTCTCTGATCTTTCTTTCTCAGCTTTCTCAGCTTCGTCTAAGATATTTTCAAGCCTCTAGTTGGCAGTGTTACAAAGTTTCTTTACTCTCACTTTCCCCCTCCTTTCCCAGGCAAAACGTAATAGAAATTTAAAAAGAAAAAGTGTATATATATATATATATATTTCTTAAAAAGAAAACAAATATATATATATATATATATATATATATATATATATATATATATATATATGGATCTTTAGTTGTTGGTTTTCTCCTACGTAAGATTCAAAGTATCTAGGCACGTTTCGATGAAGTCTCATTCATCATCATCAGGCCTCTGTCTTTGGCTCTTGCTTTTCAGAGCAAGAGCCAAAGACAGAGGCCTGATGATGATGAATGAGACTTCATCGAAACGTTTCCTAGATACTTTGAATCTTACGCGGGAGAAAACCCGAACAACCAAAGATCCACATACAAATACCACGAGAACCTCAGAAAACAAATATATATATATATATATATATATATATATATATATATATATATATATATATATATATATATATATATATATAAAGAAAAGTAACTAAAGGGAGCCTCTAACCTAAAATGTTGCAAAGTCAAAAAGAGAAGAAAAAATAGATGTAAATAAGAAAGCAGCCAGTCCAGTTAGCAAATGCTAAATCGCGATAGAAGTCCAGCAATAAGAAAAAAAAATAAAAAGCCAAGCCTTACTTTGACGTTTCCGTTTAAAAACCACCGCTTATTCCGTTCTGTCAAAACTTTTACAGATTTTTTCTTTTCCTTAGGGTGTCCCTTTAAGTCTTAGAATAATGATTTTTAAAAAAAGTTCTCACCAAACCGACACACTTTCTCTTTCCAGTCTCTTCCGATTGGAGCTGTTCCAACTTCAGCAGCTTTAATGGCTGCCTCTCTGCCGCCGGCAAGAAGGGCTTCTCCTGGATCGACCAGGGACTTTGCAGTATCCCTGGGATCTACAGGATGCGCCCTTCACTATCACTGTCTCTTCAGGATGGTTTAGGTCCGTTGGGACCGTCCAGAGGCAAAGATATCGGCTGCAATCCCAGACCTCCGAGATTGCATGCTGTATCATCGTGACGTCAGCTCCGCCCTCACATTTCTTACAAATCTTAATTCATTCTAACCTTAGCTTTCCTGACATCATCCTTGCAGATTTGAAAGTGGTTGATTTTTTTTTATAGTAGTCATATTAAAATTACAATAAAAAGATAAAATTAATACAACACCAAAAAAAGGAAAGAAAAAAAGAAAAAACAGAAAGGAAAAAAGGAAGAAAAATAGAAAAAAATAGTAAATAAAACATATACCAGTACATATTTATTTACTATATTTTTTTGTATTTTTCTTCCTTTTTTCTTTTCTGGCCTTTCTGCCTTTTCTTTTTTTATTGTTGTATTAATTTTATCCTTTTTAGTGTAATTTTTAATACAATTACTATATAAAAATAGCTACTCAACTACGTCAGTACACCATAGAACATGCAACTTTCTTGTCTTCTCATTAAAAATAATAATTGTCTATCCAGGGAATTGATGTAACAGAGCTTATTAGCAAGATGTTCCCTTAAGAAGTATACTTTATGTGACAGCACCAAGGGCCTTATTAAAACTTTTGAGGAAGTTTCTCACATAAGGTAGGATGGAGGAAGAGAAAACTTATTTAAAAGTTCTCAGGAGAGACCACTTTGTTTTAAAATAAACAGGCTGGTCCCATGAATGCTAGAAAGTCTGGTTTAATTTAATGAACCAGAAAAGAGTTATAATCTGGGGGGAAAGACCTCCCCCTTTAATAAGAACATCCTAGGCTTGCATAGATGAAACTTTTAAAAATAAATAAAATGTTTAATTAGTATCCTATTTGGAAGCACTGACAGGATTTTATTTAGCAATTTTAATTGATTCAATGTTGCAAAATGTCTGAAACGTTCAAGTAGATTTTCACCTAAAGCATCCTTTCTTTGAAGGATGTCTCATTCCAATCCTCTCTTGAAAAATGATATAAATCAGTCTTTTCCATGGGAATTTGTTCTAGCATTGGGCCCTACATTTAAGCACATTTAACCATGTGTTTAATGAGGATTTTTTTAAGCATTGAAAAGAACTAGCTATTCAAGTGTGGCTGTTGTATCTATCTGATCTATAAAACACCCTGTGGAATATTGTGGCTTCCTGCCTACAGTGGGACTAGAATTCCTGGTCTCCCAGTTTCTAACATGGTTTCTAACCAATACACCAAGCTAGCTTTATCACTTTACATAAACTGTTAAAAATGTGATCAATTACAATGTTTTAGGCCATCTTTATGTAGAGCAACAATTCGTTTTTCAGATCCTCAGAGTTCATTGCCATGAGGTGCCATGTTAAACTCCTCACTGGAATGGATTGCTTTCTGCACAAGTCTCAACCCATGTTCCTAACTTCCATGCAGTAACCTTTCCCAAGTGTTAATTCCTAGGTACTAAGTCAAGATTAAGCTTTGAAAGTAACTGGTAATGCAGAGGACATAGTTTTCTTGTCAACATTAAGAATGGTTTTCTATTGCCATTCTCCAGAAGATGTTTCAACTTCCTGATTAGCCCGTAGGTCTGACCTAGGATTGTGAAAGATCCTCTTGGTGGCAAGGAAACCAGGAGGGAGAAAGCAGCTTTTCTAATTAACTACATTTATTAAAAACCAATTTTCTGAAGCTCACCATCAGATATGATAAAAAGGTAAGACTCAAAAGTGCTTTTCAAAAGGCAACTGGACTTGGTTTTCCTTGAAGACATTTCCCTTCTTATTCAAGAAATTTCATCAGTTCTGGCAGGAGGATGGGGGGATGGAAAGATTGGTTCTCACAAGATGGGGGGGATGGAAGGATCATATTTCTTTGCAATCATCTGCTCATTAGCACTCTTTCTGAGAGCCTGAGGTGACTTGGATGAGATGAGATGAAGTTTCTTGGATGAGAAGTGAAATGTCTTCAAGCAAAAACAAAAGAAAGTCCAGTTGTCTTTTGAAAAATCTCCTCCGAGACAATCATGACCCGGATGACCGAGAATCTCCATAAGCCTAAAGAAGTAAGAATTCTTATAATTTGCAAGCCCAAACAAGACTAAGCAAGTGCTGCCATCTGTTGAGACTTCTTACATACTACCAGATCACGATTCTCATTGTTTCCAGTTAGCATCAGAAATGTTAAGAACAAAGTTCAGCAACATCTGGAAATGCTAGACTGGGAAAGGCTGCACTATAACAAGAAAGAGGAATCCATGTGCTCTTCTATATGTAATTCAATTGCAACACATATCAGGTTGGCTAGTGTTAGGAGATGCTGGAACATGTGGTTTCAGCAACATCTGGAGGGCCATAACTTTCTCTTGTTAGTATTCCATCAGAGAAGTTTATTATGTTCAAGATTAATATGAGGGTTGTGCATAAAGCTGCTTGTTCTTTGCCCTTCAACCCTGATGGTTTCTTCCACACTAGCTGCTTTGTATTCTGAATCTACCCATGTGGAAGAGGCATAGGAAGCAAAGACCATAGAGAAGTGGCTGGTGGCTAAACTTGCCAATTTTAGTGACTGAAAGTTCAGCAAGGAAAAAACCTCTCTGATATTAATCTACAAAGGAAACAGGGCTTGGATTATAAACACTTAACTGAGGAGATGAAATGGATGGGATAATGAAAATGTGAAAGAAGCAGCTGGTAGTCTTTACATGGTTATGTATAAATCAGTTGTGTGCACCACATTTATTCTGTTTGCTTCATAACTAACATACATAAAGTATTCCAGAATGAGTGGCTTCTCTTTGAAATGCCAAGCAAACAGTTTCAGGATCTTCCACCAGCAATTTTCTCACTGCTTCCTGAGAATCCAACACCTACTTCATTTTTTTCAATTTACATTTATTTGATTTGGAGAATAAGTCAAAGCACCCCTCCCTCATCTCTGTGACTGCCCCTCAAGCACTGGAAGACAATTATCATAACATCCCTAATCCTTCTCTTCATTAGGCTAGGCATGTCTAATTCCCCCAACTATCATCATATGGTTTAGCCTCCAGTTCCTTTATTGTCTTTGTTGCTCTTCTCTGCACTCTTTCTAGGATCTCAACGTCTTTTGTTAAGAATTATGGTGACAAGACATGTGTGTGATATTCAAGTGTGGTCTTAGTAGTGCAGTATTAGAGCAGTACTATCACTTCTTGTGATCTTGATGTTATTGATGTTGCCTAGAATGGTATTGGCTTTTTTTGGTAGTGGCAGCACATTGCTGGCTCATACTTACTTGATGGTCCACTAGGACATCCAAATCCCTCTCACAGTTACCACTGTTGAACCAGATATTGCCAATTCTATACCTGCACATTTGGTTTTTTCTGCCTAAGTGCAGGACCTTGCTTTTCTTAGTACTGAACTGCATCTTATTGGATAAGATTCATTGCTTTAATCTGTCAAGATCCTTCTAAATCTTAAGTCTATTTTCCAAAGTGAAATTCCCTCCAACTTAGTGTTATGTGCAAAGTTGATTAGCTACCCTTCTATCCCCTCCTCTGGGCCATTTATGAATATATCAAAGAGCCCTGGCTCAAGACAGAATCTTGAGACACCCAATTGCATCCTTCTCTCCAGGAAGATGTAGTTCCACTGAGGTCACACAGAGTGAAGTTGATCAGCCAATTTCAAATCCATAGGGTGGGAGTACTATTTATTCAAACTATCTTACCAAGAAGTAGGTTGTGGTTTACTTTGTCAAATGCCTTACTGAAGTCCGAAGTGTTCTTTTACTCATTTTTGGCCTATTTTGACCTTCTTTCCTGCTGTTTCCCACAATGCTGCTTTTTGTAGTGTTGAAAGGCTGCTTAAAATGCCTTTCTTCTGAGGATTCATTTTCCTGCTAGGAGAGCTCCAGTGCAAGGATACAGACAACTGCTTGGAAGCTGGTTCTTTTTATTTTTCAGGAAGGCAAGAGATAGCAAGAAGTCTGCGTTCCTGAGGCTAGCTAGCTTTGTATAATAAACCCCTGATTTTTATACTTTTTTCCTCCTTTTGTGTGTGAATGCTTGTGTTTGTATTTCTTAATGTTTTAAATCCTGTCAGGGGTTGTCTTCATTTCCGCCGGAGGGTAAACTCCGCGGGGTGGTTTGATTGGATTATCAGTTTCATCCTAATGTTTTCTTATATTTGTTTTGTGGCAATCTCCTGTCTGCTATGGAATTTATTTCGTGTCTTTTGTCTATTTGTTTTGCTGATTTGGCATGACCTGTTGTTTGTAAGGGATTTCTTTTTCTTGTTTCCCTAGCTTTCTTAATTACTTGGCTTTTGTCTAGGGGGCTTCTTTCAATACCTTTTATTAAATCTCTTTTCCTATGCAAGTTTGTTTTATGGCTGGCCTGATGTTCCCTTTGGGCTTTTCCTGCTTGGGTGTCACCACTGTCCTCATGAAGTTCCCTTTCCACAGTAGGTTAGACTATTTTTCTTTTTGCGACGAAAATGCATAGAAGGAATTAAGCAGTTCTTCTTTTTCCCTGCTGCCCATCTCTGTCTTACCATTTTCTCCCATTAGTCGACCTATCATTTGACTTTCTTCTTATTCGTTACATATTGAAATAAACATTTTTGGTATTTTTCAGCATTTGTTACAAATCTTAATTCATTCTAACCTTGGGTTTCCTGACATCATCCTTGCAGATTTGGGCTATTTATTGGTATTCTATTTTAGTTGTGTGTCCCTCTTTCCATTTTTTAAACTTGTCTATTTTTTTGTTTGTTAGAGAACTCTTTATGCAACCATTCAAGTTTGCTCTGGATGCCTTTTTTCTTTCTTTGTGGTATTGCATTTGATTGGGCTTTAATAACTTTGTTTTTCAGAGTTTTTCAAGCATCTTTAATTGTTTTTCCCTTCACCCTTGTGAAGTGCATCTCTTGCCATAAGCCCTTCCTGTAAGTAATGTAAACCATGGCCTAGAAATCCAAAGTTGTCTTGATGGCACCATCTCTTGAGCCAGTGGTTTATTTATAAAAAATTGTTCCCTCATAGGGTATTGACCTACAGTTGGTACTATGGAAGAGACTATCTGTGTCCTATATTGTTTTGCTTTCCAGTTAAGTTTCTCATAGTCCCTGGATAGTTTTTCCAGGCTCTTGGTTCTATTGTTCATCCCAGCATGAAGGAGAGGGATAACAACCTATGGACTTGATGATTTTGGTAAGCCGCTCTGGTACATCTTTGCTCCAGGCAGACAACTCACTTCCATTCCTTCCCTAGATTACTTAGTCTATAGATATATGATTCTGTTCCTCTGAGAAGTGGAAGAACCTATCACCAATACACACCTTTTTTTTCCTTTGGAGAAGCCTAAGCTATTGGAAGGAGATCGATCCTTCTCCCAATGTTTGTGTTTTCCTTTAGGGGGTTATGAAAATTATTGTTCAGCTCCACCAGTTGTGGGACAGTCTTCCAGATTTTTTTGTCCTACAAGTGACATGCTGCCAATGGTCTTGCTCTTGGGGTTCACTTTTTCTGGTAGTTTCTTCATTGCTTTGCTCCATTTGGATACAGATCTCTTGGGGTTCATTTGTCCTGGCAGTTTCTTTATTGCTTTGTTCAATTTCAATACAAATATTTGCCTTTACCAGAAGTTCATAAGCACATAATTCATAATAGGTGCTTAGATGCTGAACCGTAATTCCAATACTTTGTAACCTTTGGACATAATACTGATGGGAGTCGAATCTGTTTCTATTGTAGATACACACTCAATTTGTGCCAAGCACAGTCACTGTGCTTTGAAGGTGGGCTGTGTGGAGTGATAATGAAATCCAAAATGGGTCTGACTTAGCATTCCCGAATTGCTCAATTAAAAAAAATAGTGGAAAGAAGAGCATCTACTATCACTCAATTTCTGATTTAGAAAGAACTTCAGGTTAATGTGAATCTGAATGTACCAGTGTGGTATAGTGGTTTTGTTACTGGGCTGACACCAGGGAGACTTGTTCAAACCTACCCACCCTGAGTCATGGAAACTCACTATGTGACTTTAGGTCAGTCACTGTGCCTCACCCTAACCAACTTCACAGGGCGATGGTTGTGGGAAAATACTGGAGGCAAGAGTTCCACGATTGCTATCTTGACCTCCTACAAGTAAGGGAAGATATAACTAACAAGCAGGGCTGCTCAATTTGAAAATGTTCAGAGGGCAAGGCACTGGAATGACAGATGGAATGTGACAATTAAATCAGCCTTCCCTAAACCTACTATGGACCAGATTTATTGGGAATGCAAATTCTGAATTCTCAGCCAGCGTGAACAATAGCTGGGACTCCTGAGAACTGGAGTCTTTATATAGCTGGCAGGTGCCAGTTTGTGAAAATATACTAGATACGTGCAATATACTAGAGTCATTCATTCATTCTCAATACAAATTAATCCACTGCAGGGGGAAAACCTTTGATTTCTTGCTAACGTCATTGATATGCCAAAAGTTGGTTCTAGTTCATGCCCCTTACATTGAATTATCATCTGTTTGGTGTTTTTTTTCAGGAAGCTTGATTTTTTGATAAATCCAATTAAAAACTCTTAGGGATATAGCCCAAAGTTGTACCATCCAGCACAAGGGTAAGGTATTAAAGGCTCAAGAAAAACGTGACTGCTACAATCTGTATACGACAGAGGTGGTATTCAAATAAAAGTTGCCACCGGTTCGGTGGGCGTGGCTTGGTGGCCACGCTTTGCACGCATGCACACACTTTGCATGCATACGCATGCCAAACACACACTTTGCGTAGGCACAGAGGTGTTCTAACTTGCCTCCTGCAAGATGGCGGTCGCTGCAGCAGCTGCCGCGCAGCGCTATTCTGAGCCGCGCAAAGCAGCTGCGCTTTGAATTCTGGCCATAAAAGTGAGTATGGGAGCCTGGGCGGGCGGGTGGGCCAACCACAGAGCAGCGAAGAAAACCAGTTTGGTCTCCACTGCTCATCGCCACTACCGGATCTCCAGAACCGGGCAGAACCAGTCAAATACCACCACTGAACTACAAAGATCAGGAAAATCTGATCACCTATACAGATAAAGGAAAAAAGGCACAGATTGTCATATGAATGCCAGATCATTTTAGTGTACTGACTGCTCTAAAAAAAGACAACAACAACAGGATATATGGTGGTGTTTTAGAACTTGCAAATCATTTTCACGTTCAAAAGAAATATATTTCTTTCTGAGAACACGAGTCAACCTTCGTGAGGGCACAGATGTCATTATAAAAGCTGGAGAGAATGACTGCGTCCAATTCTAGGCCTTTAGCATCTTTTAAATATTAAAAATTGTCAGTTGGCTTCAACTACCACAGGAAATAGAAACTAAACACCCATTCCTCTTGAAACAGAAGAGTCATGGAGGAAAGTCCCAATACCTGCACAGAACACTCAAGGGAAGGCAGAGGAGATAAGGCCCAAAGCTGAACATTTTAAGTCAATGTTGGCCTTGCATCTAGAAAATTATCTCTTTGTATTTGCACAGTCATGTCATCTCATTCTAAGTCAGCTACATTTGTTGAATAGGCTGCTCACTGATTTATCTGAAATTCTGTAAAAATTGTAAGGGCAAGTGTCTGCATTTTATTTCTTCCTCAAACTAGTGATCTATGCAAGCTGACCCAGAAAGTCCTGCTAATGCAAGATCAAACAGGAGTTGGGTGCTTGTTCTCCTTCACCACAGACTTCAGAGATACAAAACTTCTGGACTAGTTCTAGCTTTTGGTTTATCTGCACAAAGAAATGTGAGGTCAAAGCACATTACCGCCATCCCAAATCAGTTGAGGAATGATGCAACATCAGATGATTTTGTATTCCTTCTCTCTTTTCTCCTAAATAGCTTCTCTGATGTTTTTCCAACAGGGCAGGCAGGTGCCGTGATACTCCAAATGTCATTGAACCATAACCAGTCTTTATGCTGTAATAAGATTCTGGATATTATAATTCTCCACTTCTGCTGATGGTGTAGGCACTAACACTATTGAAAATTTACTGTAATTACTACCATCACTCGTAAGCTGTTTTTTAATAAAGTCTGTGGCATCCAATTCTATTAACGTAATTACAAGTATCAAAACAAATGTAATCAAAGGCTGTTCCAAATATGTGTTTTAGACCCATGCATCACTCATTGCTGTACCAGCATATGTGCTAAAGAATATTTCTGTCAGAAAACAGAGGCAGGAAAAGATGGGTATTTCATTAAATTCTTCATACCACAAAGGGGACCAAGAGAGACAGAACTAAAGGGCTACAAGTTTGAGTAAGAATTTCCCCTCAGACATAAATAGAGGGCTATAAGTTTGAGTAAGAATTTCCCCTCAGACATAAATAGAGGGCTATAAGTTTGAGTAAGAATTTCCCCTCAGACATAAATAGCAAGAAGCAATGAGGCACTTAATGTGTGTGTTTGTATGTGTGCAAGTACATGCATGCGTATCTTATGAGTAAGTAGGATGTTCAGAAATTTGGGGCCAGAGGCTTGACAAATCATGTACAGAATACAGAGGCAAGAAAAACTGGAGGGAAAAAGCGTTATGTTAACTGCAGCACTCACCTGCATGTGAATGCCATGTCTGAGGAGATTTCTCTCAGATGTCACCGAGCTGTAATATCATCTGCATTGTGGGTTATCTGTCACACAACACTGACCAAACTTGTGACAAAATGTAGTTATAGGAAGAGGCACATCCCGTACCACCAAGATCTGGGTCAAGCTTGCTAGGTAAAGCAAGCACTCCTACACATTCTGGGGCATCTGTACCATCAGCATAAACTCAGTCCATGGTGCGGACATCAAAATTGTACCTTGCTTTTATCCCACATGGTAAAGGGACAGCCAAGCTGCCATAGAAAGGGAGAGAGAGAGAGAGCTTTCCATCAATTCTGGACCCTCTGAGACTTCCGCATTCAGACAGACAGGCAGGTACTAGCCAATCAATCAGACATCATGGTAGGAGACAAGGGCCAGAAGGCAATGATGGTGATTGATGCAGCAGTGCCAAGTGACAGCAACAGGAAGAAGGAGAAGCTGAAGAAGTACCAGGGCCTGAAGGAGGAAGTACAGAGGATATGGAAAGGAAGACCAAAATGGTCCCAGTCGTGGTAGATGTACTTGTAACTCCTAAGCTGGGAGAGGGGCTCCAACAAATCCCAAGAGCAACATCAGATCTCTCTGTCCAGAAGAGTACAATGCTAGGAACAGCTAAGATAGAACTCTCAAACTCCCAGGTCTCAGGTAGCAGACTCAGGACTGAGGAAGGTAAGTACCACCCATAGGGCTGAGAAGGGAATTTTTAAGAAACTGTAACAAAAGTCAGACCCCCCCACAGAAAATTTACAACATGAATTATATTAAATATTTGATTTGGTTACCATTCTTTTATAAACACTTACTTATTTGATTCATAATATTTGAATGTTCCTAAGTACAGTAACATTTTCTCTGGGGAAAAAAAAACCTGAATAAAACATACTGCGGTTGACTAATAAGGTCTGACTTTTGGTAGCCCATTATTTGAGATTTTAATACAACCAAGGAATCGGGGGAGGAAGGTCAAGATTCTTCTGGAAAGAGATATGAAACTGTCATTGGAAGAACATTTATATAAAATTAAGCGAAATATTTTTTACTGCCTTAAAACCAAGTGAAATGGTTTTGTCTGATACAGAGCATCATGTCATCGAAACCTGCTAAGCTGAGCTGCATCTGTTCAGCACGTCCCTCTCCCAACACACAGAATCCATGTAAAAGGCCTATTATTAGAGAATAAAACTTCTCAAATGAGTACTGCCAGACTGCCTCTGCCCCACATTCACACACAGAACAGGAGAGCAGGAGATGGTAGAACTAAGCAGAAGAAGCCACCACCATTTCTGTATCAGGCTGCTCAAGTGGCAAAGGACTGAGGCTTTCCATAGGCACTGCCAGGAGGTATGATACACCCCACTGTTGACATCTGAGAGAATCAACCCATCAACCCTGAGATGAAGAGAAAACCTTCCCCTTGCGCTGTCTCTCTCCCGGCCCCCCTTCTTCAGGCATCCACGCAGGGTCATAGCTCATCCCGGGCTGTCCTGTCAAGTGAGGACTGGAGCACGTCTGAATTCCTGGCTTCATTCCTCAACTCCTGCTGCTCCTTCATTTTCTGGGACTTGGCCCGGTCCCAATCGGTTTTGACATTCTCATTGTTCCACACCACGGAAGTCTCTGTGTCGCTGACGTAACCATCATCCCCTGTATAGTGTGTTGGATAAACCAGCAGGGGCTCCACTGAGAAGGCCAGCAAATTCCGGTTGACAAAATGCTCCATGTATTCAGTACTGTTGAATAGGAAATGAAAGCCGGGTCAGAAAAGTGCTTTCTGTGGATTTGGGGTTGCTACAAAACACAGGAATTAAGAAACAAGTATAGAAAACTACAAAATAAACAAGATACTTGGGGTGGCAGTGGGGTTTGGCTGGAGGGACAAAAGGGGCTGACAGGAGTCACAGCCCTTATTCATTTCAAATTACAAGGGCAGTATTACCTCTATCTCCTAGTTTTTGTGGTAGAATTATCACATATGAATCACCTTTCTATCTAACTATATATCAAACCAGGAAGATATTTCATAAATTGAAGAGGATGAACATCGATGTGTACCATGCAGGTTCAATTTGTCTCTCCCTATCCACAGATTCAGATAGCGCTTACTTCTTTAGGAGTTTCTCACCAATATTTAAAGTACTCTACTTGGTGCCTGGAAAGTTTGGTTTGACGTTGCTCTGAAATTACTTAGTAATTAGGAACCTAGGCTCTAGAAAAATCAGGATTTTTCCAAAAGACAAACATTAGGAGAGAGAGAAAAACTTTATATTTTAAGAGCCATCCAATAAAATGCTGTGAGCCCATATGGTGTGCTATTTAAGGTACCAGGATAGAAACTGGGTGACCATGGGTTGTAGTCCTATCTTAGAACCAGCGGGTAATGTTGGGCTCTCAGCCCTGGGAAGGAGGCTATGGCACTTCTGAAATCTTGCCAAGAGAACTATAGGGATTTGATCAGGCAGTAGCCAGGAGTCAAGACACAAAATAAATGAATCAATAATTATTATATTCCACTTGTGTCCATTCTCAAACAGCATATTAATCAAGCCCCATCCTTGCCCCCCATCTAACCAATTCAACTTTTGGGACTATAAATTCCTTATGATAATGAGGAGAATCTGCATCTTCTAACAGGAATGGAGAGCACATCTATTTAGGAGCTTTCTCTGATGTTTCTCAGAGTAGGAAGTGATAGTGTCAAAGTGGACCAAACCAAATCATCTGGTCTGTTTCTAAAGAGAGCCAAAACTGCTAATGACAATGGCTTCTATGTTGCTAAATCTCAGTATAATCCTAGGGAATTCCAGGGGGCTACACAAATAGGGCAAGGAATACTGATTGCATTGCCCATCCTGTCTTACTAGATCGGGTGTCAGCAACCCATGGCTTTTGGGGCCCTCTGTTGTGGCTCCCTGTTGAGTGATGCCATCACTGGCTGGCCACGCCTGTCACCCTCCTCTCCCAGTCACTCCTCACCTGGCCTGAGAAAGTAAAACACAAAAAACAGAAATGAGAGGGAGGGGGAGAGAGGGAGGGAGGGAGGGAGAGAGAGAGAGAGAGAGAGAGAGAGAGACCCATTTCCCACAGAAAACACCGGGAGCCACAAAACCTGGGTAGGCATGGTGGGGAGTGTCATGTGACTGGGTGGGAGTGATGTTGAGTTGACCACACCCACCCAGGTTTTGAGGCTCCCGGTGTTTTCTTTTCTGTGGGAAACGGGTCCAAAGTGTTTAAGGTTGCAGGCCCCTGTGCTAGATGAAAATCATAGGAGGATATCTTTTAGTTCAATTGTAAGTACAAAACTTATGCAAGCGTCCATTAAGTTCCCGTTTTGTTTTTGACAAAAAGGCAAGCCTTACACAGGGTGTTTGTTAAACATGACTGGAAGAAACTCATCCACTGGCAACATTTTGGAGAGGGGCTCAGCATCCAGCAGTTTCTTGGCCCCTTGGAGAGAGATGACGTAACACAGGGTCCAGTAGGAGTAGTCAGCTTCCACCAGATTGCGGATGTGGGGCACAGCTTTCTCTGGATGCTCTACCTGCATGCGCTTCCGTCCAATGTAGCTAGAGGGAGATAGAGAGCAAAAAACTCAGGAAGAGTAGGCATACATGAAGTTGTTGCCTTTAAAATAATAGATGTTACCAACAACTGAAAAGTTCCTTTTAAAAACTGTCTTGTTGATAAGCACAACAATGGCTTTAGGATTTCCCAATAACGCATCAGGGAAAAGGAGCAATCTGTTTAGAACCAAAGGTGCTCTTTCAAGAAAAAGCTTGAAAAAGCACCTTTGGGACAACCATAACTTGGATGACCCAGAACCTCCATAGACATTTAGTCTATTTAGAACTTAATTGCCAGCCTCTCCTTTCCCTTAAAGTAGTTATTAGGTTTGAAATTAATATGGTTTCATTCATATTTTCATTAATATTGTTGCATTTACTTACGCTTTATTGTTAATTTTTCACAATAGTTTTTAAATTGTTTTTATTGCTATTTGACTGTTGTAATGACAGTGTAATCATCACGTATGGTGCTACTCTGTAAGTAAAATGCCGAGAAAACTGGTTGTCAATAACCTAATTTTGTTACAATTCCAAATCATGTTTTGGGCTGCAGTCTACAAAGAGGCTCTGAAATTCAATTTACACAACCCCATATTAGGGTTCTTGCTGTTCCCATGTGTGACTGAAACTGCCCTCAATGATTTTATGCTTTACTTCCAAATTTCAGCTGAAGCCTTTTTAGGAAAAATGCATTACTTTGTCCCCAGTACTGTAGATTTTACAATTTAAAGTGCCTATTTTTAATCATGCTCAAGTTCAGCCACCTGCATCCATAGTTCACCGGTTCACTCATTCATCCCGCCAATGATATAACAGATGGGTTTGTATATTTGCACAAGCAAGGAGAAAAAGAAATAATGTTCTGTGGGGAGGCAGGGAGCCCTACGGTCAATATTTCCTAGCCAGCAGCAACCTCAGCATGCTCTGCACTCACATTAAATCCCAGTCCAGGCCCTCTTCCTCTAAGTCAAACATGAGGTTCATCATGCGCCGTTTGAAGAAGATCTCAAAGCGTAGGTCATCCTCAAACACCACCGACTTCTCCAGGCCTCTCTCAACAATCTGTCAAAGCAACCGAATGATGCTTAGCTCCTTTTTCTGAGAATTCAACGTATTTAACAGAAACATTATCACCTTGGCTTTCCCAGCAGGTTTAAACCATTTAACTGTTTTGTTTTGTTCTTGTTCTTATTTCCCAATTCAGTTCAATAAATGGGCTCGGCCCACCTCGTTCTGACACAAAGGGTCTTCTGCAGACCCTGTCTGTCAAGAAATTTCAGTTCAGGAGAAGAGCTTTTTTGACTGTCGAAAGGGCCTTAAAACCAGGCTCTGCCATTGGCTTGAAGCCCTGATGGGGGGGGCAGCACTCAATGCTGAAAGTGATTGGTGTGGTGTAGTAACAGAGAAGATGCCATCGTCGCACTATTTGTGCTCTTGGTTTTAAAATATTTATTTAACTACTAAAGTAATCGTAATTATTGTATTGTAAGCTACCCAGAAACATTTTGGGTAGTGAGAAGAGCAGCATATTAATTAAATCAATCAATCAATCAATCTATCAGGGTTCCGTAATCAAGTACCCTCCAGGTAGGCAAAATTGCATTTCTCATAATCCCTACTGCTGCTAGCTAGTTACAAGGCAGCATACCAACTAATGTTATTTTATTGATTGGTTGATTGATTTATTATGCTGCCCATCTCCCCTACAAGGGGCCTCTAGGTAGCTTATTTATTATAAATAGATAAGCTGAAAAATCACACACTGGTTGAGCTGTATAGTATGGAAATTGGGGGACAGTCAGAATAGGGAAGATTAGGGTACCCTCGCTCACTACATTCATGCATCTTGCAGTTAAAAACATGGGGACTTCTATTTGTCACTGATGGAATAACTTGAGCTGGCCAATAGATGGCAGCCCAAACCAAGAGATGCGTTAAGATTCAGATCCAGTGAATTAGTTCCTGAGTCTTCATGTATTCTTCTTGCTATTTTGGCAGACGGCGAGAAATCCCAACCACACTTTGGCTTTTCTGCCAAAAAGAGCCAACGCCCCAGCAGTGAGAGGACACCATCTGCAAAGGTTCTTTTCAGCACTTACAAGCCTGAGCCTGAAACAACAGCCCCTTCTTCTGTTAGCTTCCCTGCCTCTCTGCTCACTGAATAGTCAACTTATGTAGAAGACAACTAGAACATACGAGATCAAAGATATTCGGTAGCTCAAATTAAATTCATCCATTTTAGGCTTGTCTATGAGTATAATAAATATTTCATCTGATTAAATCCATTCACTGAAATCCTGATCCTCTCTGCACAACACAAAGGGCTGAATTGTGCAAATTGTTTTTGCATCATTTATTCTGTATAATTTCTTTTGCTTTGCCAGGCAATGGAACGAAGCCTGGCTCTGATTCCTCAACGTCTGGTGGAATCCTGCACAAGACACTCATTCTAAAGTTTCTTTTTAAGTACTCAGCAAGCATTGCTATATAGTGGCAGGCTTAAGCATCAAGTCACAGACAGTTTTTTAAATAAACAAGGGAGATTTGGGGGGAATTGGATATAGAGCTATCCCTAGGCCTCATAGCTCTCACTGCATGTGTGTGTGTGTGTGTGTGTGTGTGTGTGTGTGTGTCTGTTTGCAAATACACAACATACCAAATCCATCTTTTTTTTAAAAAAAAAAAGGATAATGGTTTCTGGCTTTTACTTTGCAACATAAACATTGTTTACCTCTTTCCAAATGTTATAGTGGCTGAGGAAGCAACCCAATTCTCCCTTTGTGAGTGGACGTCCGTGGTATGGGTCCTTGTAACCTGGCAACATCTTGATGCCCATGGCATCTACTTGGCTCTTATTCATTGCCCTGAACCAAAGAGAATTTTTAAAGAGAAAATGGGTAATTGACAGGAGAGGCACAACCTGAGAACTGGATGCAAACCCAACATAGTTTAAATTTCCACCTCAGACACCTGCTGGCGAAACAAAAGTAATGCTTTGCAGGAAAGCAATTTTATCTAGATCAGCCTGGGAATTTTGGAAGGTGTCAAACTGGAGAAGTCCACATATCTCCAATTTCAGAAGGAGCAGAAGCTTCCAACTAGCATAGAATTCTTCACCCAAGTAGCTGAATCTCAGTGCAAAATTCAAGATAACACAAAAACTTGTGCACTCTTACCCCACCTGAAGATCATTTGCCAACTACCATCTGCTCATGGGCTGGAGCAACAAGCTTCTGAGTCTCATAATTCAGACAAAGAGAAGACATTGCTGTTCATCAAATTGGATCTGCCCCAAACTTTTTGCTCTTGATGAACTGTGGCTCTCCAAAAGGAATCTTTGGCCCAGAGGCCATCACTGACTTAGTGCTTCTAGCAACCCCAGGAAAGCATCTTCCCACGGTTAAAATGCTGAACAGAGTAGCTCAGCAACTTCCACGGGGCCACCAGTTGCTCACCTACACCACAGAAAGGAAGGGGAGGGTCTTCCTATCCGCTGATTGAGGCAAAAGCCAGGAAATCAGCATAGGGTTTTCAATGTAAGAAAGCTGGGAATCTCTCTCCTTGATTTGAGCTACTAGCTCTAATTGGTGCATGCTTAAAGGTTGCCTACTCCCATACAGTGATCTAAGAAACTTCAACCGCTCTGTGACTGAACTTCGGCTCCCTGTTCTATTCTGGGGACAAAGTGGGGAAAGGCCGCTTTGTGTTCTCCAGGGAGGCTTCATGCACTCACTTCCCATCCACAGCATCAACAATTTTACAGTCAATCTCCTGCTCGTAGAGGGTTTTCAACATCCGTTCCCGACGATCTGTCCGACGTTTGAGGTTAATCATGAAGACCTGGGGGGGAAACAAAAATGACAACATGGTAAACAGAACTAAGATCAAAGAACACCCGGGCAAAACTAACCATTCAGAAATAATTAGAGCAGGGGTCTCAAACTCAATTTACCTGGGGGCCACTGGAGGCAGAGTCTGGGTGAGGCTGGGCCGTATAAGGGATTCCACAAAAACCGTTGTTAAAAAAATATCCTCAAATGTTATACTTTCATATCACGGTGGGGGCCACAGGATATTGTCCTGCAGGCCGCAATTGGCCCGCGGGCCACGAGAATGAGACCTCTGAATGAGAGGGAATCAGCAGGAATAGGCTTCCTACAACTTTCAGCAGCTCTGGCTGGCACTGGTAAGGGATGCTACGAGGCCATAATCACTGAAGAGTCACAGCTTTTCTCCTTCCCAATCCAGAAATCTTCCCAATGCAGTAGCTTATTTGCAAGTGTTGCTTTTATGCAGAGATCCTCCCCGTTCTAGTTCTATTGTTGTTGTTGTTTACTTAGTACAGGTAGCCCGAGTTTAGCAATCCCAATTAGAACCAGCAACACTCGTTAAATAAAGCAGTTGCTAAGTGAAACCGTAGCTATGCTTATGATCTTACTTAGCTTTCCTTTGTTTTGCTTTTGTTGTACTCTATGACTATTATTGTACCCTATGACAATTATTGTACTCTATGACTATCACTGAGTGTTGTACCTGATGATTCTTGACTCTTGACGAATGTATCTTTTCTTTTATGTACACTGAGAGCATTTGCACCAAGACAAATTCCTTTATTGGCCACACTTGGCCAATAAAGAATTCTATCTATATATTCTTTAGAGATCTTGGTTGTAAGGGCAAGGATAGATCATATTGTTCATCATTACTGTGAGCAGTTAAACAAGATGATCACTAAACCAGGAGTAACTGTACTGCATCCTAAGGATGGCAGACTTATATTGGAGGCATTTTACACAAATATTTATCAACCTGAGATCTAATTATATAAATTCCAAAATATCTGAATTGGCCAATTCTAGCAAAGAAACATGAATCAAATCCCCACTCTGCTCTGGCAACAAAGCTCAAAAACATAAAATAGCGCACACGACATAATTTTAATATTTGGGCATGGTTTGGGGAGCTAGGGTTAAGCAAATTAAGTTCTACTGATTTATCTATCCTAATTATTTATTTATAATTTCTATAAATGTAGCTGAATTCTTTATTTCTTACCTCATCAAATCCCATTTTATCTGGGATTTTGGGAACCAGAGACAAGTAACGAGAAAGTTCCACGGGACGATTCTTAACTGTAGAGAAAGTCAATATAGTGAGATGTATGGTCTCTTCCAAGGAGACATTTGTTTTTAAGGAAAAGCAGCTCCTCCCAGATGCTTGGTCCCAATTTTAGGCATAAAGTAAGAAGACCAATTAAATCCTTCTCTATGAATAGTAATGAAGCCAAACAGCCCATGAGGCAAATTCAGATGAGATTATAAAAAATGGATTTCCTATTTTAAAAAAAAGATTTTTTTAACTTCTTGAAGCTTAGAGACTCTACTCTGCTCAAGTTTACACCAAGACTGTAAACAGAACTTCAATGCCTACAATACAATAAATTAAATTATGTACAAATAAGCAGTGAAATTTTATAGAATGTAAAATACAAGAAACATAAAAATAATTATATTGATACATTTTTAAAAATCCTGTAATTGTGTAATATTTTTAATTAGGACTAATCAAAATGACACAAAAGAGAGTATGTACAAGTGGGTTTTAAACCAAATGTATTCTTATTTTAACTCAACTTTATGCCAGTATTTCATTTTCTCCCACATTCTGTCCAAATTTCTCAGTCAAAATATCGCCTTAATTTCCAGTGAGTCAAAATTTCTCAGTCAAAATATCGCCTTAATTCCTAACTGAGTAGAAATTTGAACGTAGGCCTCTTCAATTTAGGAAGGCTTTTAATGTGGACTAGAAGCTTTGATGGACTATGACAAAGCTTACTTTTTCATATGAAGATATACATCACCAAAAAGGCTTCAATCTCCTTTCATAAAGAGGGAAACCTCAAACCGGATAGAGAATTTGTCCTCAAAGGTCATTCATTATCCAATATTTTTTCACAAAATGCTTTCCTCACACTGGAGGTCTCCCATTTCCAAACATGCTCCTTTAGCACAGACTTTCATAATGTACATCACACAATTTTCTCTTCCTCATCTTCCTTGATTCAAACTGTTAGCACCCGCTATGGTTTTTTTCCCCTATATCTCCCTGTTCAGTCCCTCCCTACCATGTGAAGTTATAGTTTTATTGACACCTGCATGAATAAAAATCTATCCAATAATAAAATTGAACACCATCCCTTTGTGGAGATGTATGGACAAAACTATCAAGATGCCTTAAGAAAACCAATTCTTTTCAAATAAAAGGATTTGAATATATGCTATTCATTCACTGCATGCTAAGTTATTCCATCTAGAATTAATACAGGCAGTCCCCCACTCATATCTGGTCACCTAGTGAACATTAGAAGTTACAACAGACCTTCCCAGGATTATTTATGACCTGGATTCAAAATTCCATTGGCTACCCTTCCTGGGATCCCATGATCACATTTTGGACACCTGGTAACTGGCCTGCATTGATGGCCCTTTTGCCTTATCCTGCAGTCACATGACTGGTATTTACCAGTTTTTGCCAGAAACTGGCATTTATTTCTGGTTTCTGGAAAACACACCTATTATGGACAATGGATTTGTTTAATGACCCCAGCATTTACTTTCCGCCCATTACATTCACTTAATGATCGCCACCAAAAAAAAAAAGGTCGTAAAATTGGTTCGGTCTCATGATGGTCCATTTAATGTCCAGAATGACTTCCCCTCTAATTTCAGACTCAATCATGGTTATAAAATCAAGGACTATCTATATTGCAGTTTATTTATAAGCACAATAATAAAAGAAACCCCTACAGATTTACATACAGAGACACTGGAACATTAAAAGTAACCTCCACTGATTGTACAATGAAGTCTATTCAACTACAGAAATGCTCGAAATAAACAAATAGGGGACTGTCCATTTATATCTTTGTTTTCCTTGTCTTTGAAAAAAATCCCAACGTCCCAGAGCTTAATTTTTTTCTCCCTGATGACCTTCCAGGTTTCATGTGCAGAAAGGCTTTGAAAGCTTCTGTGCAGCCTCACTAAGCATATCTTAGAAAACATCCTTTGAAGAGACTCCCTATCTACTGAGCATCTCACTCCATAGGGTAACCATTTGTGAATTCAATATAAACAGACAAAGGCGGGGGGGGGGGGGATATTTGGCATGCTGAAGCACCCTTTCAGTTCACAAAACAAACAAGTTATAAATGAAAGGTGGTTGTCCTTTGAGCTAGCTCTTCTTCCACAGTGACTTGTATTTTCTCAAGTGGTGGCAAATTCCTCTTTAAGGGCAGTTGAATTTTATAAAAGGATCGTTGTGGAGCCAAGGACATACAAAGAATGACTGTGAGACATCCCCACAAGGAGAATTCAACCAACTCCTTCAGACAGACAAGATGGTGGGTTGCCTCAGAGGCCTCCCTGGCAATAGAGGACATTCCTAAGATAGATCCAAGACTGTCCAATGGCTGCCATGTTCCCTGGCCTGTAGATCTGCCAACTGGAGGTGGAGGAGGGACGGAATTGGCCCTTTACAGAAAAAGTTTGCCAAGCCCTTATCTAACCCATTGCATCATTCCACTGATAAGCAGGAGTAGAATTGTACAAAACAGGAAAAATGAAAATCTTATCAGCCATATAAGCACAAATGAACAACTCAGCTTTAATAACAACAAACCCGAACTATACCGATGCCAGATTCTTATTCCCTGATCTCAGCCCCGTGGCATTTTCTAGAACAGAGGTGGGGAACTATGGCCCCTTTATGACTTGTGGTCCATACTGGCTCGAGAATTCTGGGAGTTGAAGTCCACAAGTCATAAAAGAGTCATTGTTCCCTAGCCCTAGTTCTAGAAGAACCCAGTGGTGATATCACAGTAGGGTGGCTGGCTATCTTGCTCTTCTCCAGATGAAAGCTTCCTAACTAACTTTGTGTTGTGGAAAGGTGATGCGTCATCAAGCAACTGATTTCCTGAACTGCAATTTTCCCCTTTAGCTAAATTACTATTATACAGCACACTCACCCATGACCTCCAGCTGCACATGCATGAAGCTCTCAATTTCGTCACGCAGGGTGCCGTGAGATCGTAGAGGCACTGGGAGAAAGCCATATTCTTCTTTGTTGCACACGTACATCTGAACTTCTGAACAAATTGGGAAGGGTGGAAGAGTGAATGCACAAAAACAGATGACATGAGGCAATACAAAATCCCTATGTCCTTTCCCTTGGCAGGACTGATCAACATCAGGCTTCACCTCTATTTAATAAACTCAGGCAAATGATTTAAAATTATTCCACCACACACACATAAACACAAAAACCCTCACTCGGATTTAGGTGGCTAGCCATTTAAACCCAAACACAGAAGCTACCATATTTTCCCGAAAATAAGACCGGGTTTTATATTAATTTTTGCTCCAAAAGATGCATTAGGGCTTATTTTCAGGTTAGGTCTTATTTTTGGGGAAATACAATAGTTGATTAGAGAATTGAAACTCTGAAAGCTGGTGTCATGGCCCTGGTGGAGACTGATTGAGGAAGAGCCAACAAGGAGTGGAAGTGTGGCTCCAGAGGTGGTGGAGGAGGCTGGGGAAGGGCAGAGGCTGGCTGAGCAGTTAGAGGAGGACCCAAGCCCATCCCCTATCCATCCTAAGGCACGCAGGGAGGAGAGGATCAGGGTAAAACGTGGTCTACTTGGGAGAAGAGGGCCATGATCCTCTTCATGGTTTGCAGGTGTGAGGTCTGCATAAGAGTTTGGATCTGCTGTGCTAACAGACACTGGAGACAATTAGTGTTTTATTTCTAAAGAAGGTTTATCTTGGTTGGTGTTCTTCCAACGGACTGTCTCTGGTTATCTCCCTGAAGCTGGCAATTATCTATCCTGGTCTGTCGAGGAACTTTATTCAATGTGGTTTGTTTTTGGTTTTTGCTTCGGCTCTTTGAATGTGAACTGTGTTTTTTGCCTTTGAAATGTTATTCTGACTCCTCCACTGTGAACAATTAAACAGTGAAGCCAAGTTGACGGCATTAAAGTACTTTTAGTTACGTTTTGGATTTTGTTATATTTCTGAGATACTCTGGGTCATCACAGCTGGACATAAGGCCCCACTTTGCAGGAGGTCATCATGCAAGAGCACTAAGGGAAGAAAACCAACTTGAAAACCTGTTTGTTTGGGGACCTTTAGCATGGTGGAGAGAGAACCCCACTGGCACCAAGGTGTGAAGATTATATAGTCTTTAAGATTTTTTTTAAAATTGCATTTGCAGATTCCCAATCAGCTTGGATTGATAGATATTTTTTAGAGGCTGTCCTCAGCTGAACTGAGTCAGGCAGCAGATTTAAGTTTAACCATGCTGTTATTTACTAACCATTCTTTACTATTACTATCCAGCTAAAGGCAAAAGGGTAACTGAGAAAAACAAAAGTGTGTTTGGTGACTGCACTTCTTTTCTCTTAGAGCAGGGGTGTCAAACTCAAGGCCTGGGAGACAGAGACGGCCTACGGGGTGCTTAGATCTGGCCCGCTGGGCCATCCTGGAAATAGCAAAGGACTGGCCCGCAGTGCCTCTGCAATGAAAATGGAGGTCATGAGGGCCGTTTGTGCCCGCCCCAGCGCCATTTTCACTGGCGGAGGGTTGAAGGAGGCTGTCCCAGCCAAAAACGGAGCTCAGGAGCCTGTTTTTATTGGCAGAGCGATCAGGCCATCACAGGCTTCCCCCCAACACAAGTGACATCATGCTGGTCATGCCTACCCTGGCCACGCCTCCCACCAAGGTCAAACACAATCCTGATGCAGCCCTCAATGAAATTGAATTTGACACCCTTGTCTTAGAAGGAGATCTGCAAGGTTTTAGATTCCAAAGCAAGACAAATTAAAGCCATCGCTTGCCAGAATCCTACTGTTTACAAGTGGGAGAGAATAACCCAAAACTGCTGAACCATCTCTCCTATGACAGCCTTCCCCAAGCTGGAGGAGGTTGAGAGTTCTAAAAACACCCCCAAGAGAATCGGGGAAGACTGACCAGTTGGAAATGGAACAGGATTGAGGCTGAGAAGCCAATTCAGCTTGGGATAGGCTGACAATCACACGCAAAAAGCTCTGTAAGGCAGCCCTCCCAAATCATTGTTTGTTGTCCTAACAATGTCTCTGGCTTAGTTCCTGAAAAAGGGGAGACGCTTGTTCAGTAGATTGACCAACAGGGACAATGATGTCCTCTTGACCAAGGAAAGGCAGCATTTTGCTCACCTGCCTCTCTGCAGGCAAAGGCAAAGACAATGATATCATCAAAAGCCCAGGTGTAATCTGGGTGGGGAGGGTAGAAAACGAGGTTTTGCGAGGCCTCTTTCTGTAGGTTGATGAGGAAGGTAGAGTGCACCATGGGTACAGCAAAGCAACCACGGCGATCCCGCTTCCGGATGGGGATGTAAGCAGGGGTGCGCTTATAATAGCCCTAAGAGAAGAAGGAGAATTCCAGGTGAGCTTTGCTGCAAAGAGACACATATGGGGATCCTAGCCTAGGACAACTTAACAACTCTTGTAACAGTGGCAACTGGAAATGAAATGCAAAGCCTCGTCATAAATGTAAATAAATAATATTTTAACACTATAATCTTAAGAATACGTAATCTAGCACATCTGCCAGCAGAGGCAGAATCAACAGGCCAAGTGAGGCTAGGGCAGAGGTCCCCAAACTTGGCAACTTTAAGACTTGTGGACTTCAACTCCCAGAACCCCTGAGCTAGGGGATGACAATCCTCAAAGACCATCTGGTTAGCTATCATTTCTAAGCATCTCACCACCCAGGACTGTATCAGGAAAAGGAGAATCTGCTGTGATTCCTGATTTCATTCTGGAATGGCCTACTGACCTTGAGGCATCACTGAGGTTTATGTGAGCAAGGATGGTGGGGTTTATCTGGTACCAATTATCTGCAATTGACTTTGCAATGAGGCACCACAATCAATCCTGCAAGGAGCCGTAGTATGAGAAATTACCCTTGTTTAGTGGTTTTACATGCTTGTAGCTGACATGGACGGTTCAGAACAGGTTAGGGCTGTTAGGGCCTGTTGCCAATTCTGCTTCCTAACATGCTCCCTGTTAGATGGGCTGTTATTCTCTTGAGTAGCAGTGGAGTTCTTAGGACAAGTGTTGTCAACTAAAAAGATACTCCTTTGGTCTATTTAACTGCCCAAAAAAGGGAGTGGGGGAAAACGAGGCATTCTTGAAATGCCTAGATATCAACTCAGCAGCCCAAAGTTGTCAGAGCATAAGAAGGTTATTGGAGAGCATGATGGATGACTCTTGGAGATTGATGTGTTCTATCGGAGAAGTCACATCCAGGGGGTGGGGGAAAGACCAGGGTCAAGGGGGAAATGTATGATATGATTTAATACCAGCTGATCCAGCCACGCACCAACATGGCAATTTCTAATAAATCAATTTACTTTTTCTAAGATGCGGCTAGAGACTTTTGCTTTGAATGAGGGGGATTTGTTGGAGCCCTGATAAAGAGCCTTCAAACATGGCAAGTTTAAAACTTGTGTACTTCAATTCACAGAATTCCTGAGCTAACATGACTGGAGGAAGAATTCTGGGAGTTGAAGTCCACAATCTTAAAGTTATCAAGTTTGAAGACCCCTGCCTTAAGACTTACTGGAACTGGTGGAGTCGGACATTCGTGGATGATAGATCTATCAAGGAGAATTAATCTTGAAAATTCACTGTTATCTCCAGACTGGGGGCAGCATGCATTCATACACCATGTGTGGGGGAACTGCAGCAAAATAATGCTGTGACTCCATGTCTGGCTTGGAATAGCTCAGAGGTATTTGACTAGCCACTAGGAGAAACAAAATACTGGATTAAGAGGACCCAGCAAAACTTCTCTTGTGTTTCTATCCAAGGGTCATCCTGAGGAATCCCTGGTGGTCATGGAAGCCACAGGTGAGTCCAAATGGGTAACTGGAGGCAAACTCTAATCAGAGGACATTGGCTTGACCTTGTATTTCATTGGAAAAAAGGAGAACTCAATCTGGCTGAGGTGGGAGCAGGACTCCTCCTGCCATGACCAGGGCCTGATTAGGTCTACACTGCCATCATTGGCTGTGGCCTCAGCTGCCAGGGAAAAAGGCCTAGAATTCGGCCACAGCTTCTGAATCTGCATACCTGTGAAGTCATCCCACACCAGAAGTTTGAATAGGCTGCTCGTGAGTCCAGCATTGGTGCCACAATAGTCTTGTTCTCGGCTATCAAAAGGCCCAGAGTGTCGGGGTTTGTTAATAGATTGTCTGCATCCACAAACTGCATAATGGAGCATTAAAAAAGAAAGCAAAGTGAATTCTACATCAGCCATTCCTACTGACGATTAAAAGTTTCTTTAATGACTGGTCAGTATGCAATCTTAACGGATCAAATACAGATCGAGTGATTAAGATATTGGTCTAAGAGCAGAGAGATCCAGGTGAACTCCATCCTCAGCCACCATGTGTTAAAACACATGCCGAACTGGTCTTGAACCATAATAAAGATACTACTGCTATTACTACTACCGTTAAATTCCTGTGGACTAGTCTCAGACCAAGCTACCTGATGCATAGGCATTAACCGGTATGGAAAGAAAAGGGTTACAAATGCACAGAAGAATCTCTCTCTTCAAATGTGGAGTAACAGAAATACATGTTTATGTTGCAGTTCAATTGTAGGGGGATACCCTGCACAGCCTGTTCATAAATCTCAGACAATGAAAAATCATTCAAGGATGATGCGATGTAACCAGAGCCCTGGGCCTGCTTCCAGAAGCTCAGTGGCAATGTGCACAATGGGAGTTCTGTCCAAATAAACCTGCCAGTGTGAATTCTACACAAAAAGAACCTCAAAGAAACCTGCCAGCAGATCCAGATACAATTACTGTAGGTACTACTGCTGTTCATGCATTGGCAGAGAGAACATACTCTGTATTTAGCCTCAGTGAGAAAGATCCATGTATACAAGTTATCCACTGCCAACAATTCTGGGCTGGAGACCAAGTCTTCATTCCAGAACGGAAGTATCAGTCATGACCAGCCAAGAAGCAGGCCCCATCAAGGCCAGCTGTTCTACTGGCTCCCCCCTATACTCTGAAATTTCAGGGCAGCTGCTCTTGTTGGGAAAGACAACACAGAAAAGGAATGGAAGGTGGGAGGAGTGGGGCGGGGAGAACACACAATGGACGAGCTGAGGAACTTCAACTGCATTCACAGACCATGAAGTGTCAGACCCAGCCAGCTTCAGAAGATAATATTCAAACCAAAGGAAAAACAATCAGCCTTCAGCCCTGAGTGATATTAAATTCTGTATATTGTGAAAGTTAATACCGCGCAGTACATGCACTTGTCATATTCTACATCTGATAAGTTTTCTTTTGGATGGATTTGACGGTATTTCGGAAAGCATCAAATGGGCAAAAGGAATGAAGTTGTAAAAAGCACTATGAACACATGAAAAACAGATAACAGTTTTTTAATTTCATTCCTGTCTTCCACCCTCAAGCATTTTCTAACTCCTTCACTCACTTTCTTTTTCTGCATGGCAAAAAAAAACAAAAACAAAGAACATCCTGGTGATACCTGAGCAACTCACCTGGATGAATTTGGCTTTCCAGCCAGTTAAAGAAAACAGGTAAAATATAATACAAAATAGAAGACTGGTTTCAAAAATATCCACTGCGTTCCAAGCAAATATATGTAGTCCTCTCCAGAGCCAAGATCTAAAATTGGTTAGGAAAACTAGTGTCCTTCGACTATTTTGGATGATAATTCTTATAGTCCCCTACCCTATTTGCAACTACTAAGAGCTAAGAGCTAAGTCCAAAATAACTACTAAGAGCTAAGTCCAAAATAACTGCAGGCTACTAGTTCCTTCCCAACAACTTAACCAGAAATACACGATGCAATCGACTGAGTACCCAACTCCTAACAAATCTCTTTCTCAGTTGCCATATCTTCGGTTCTTTAACTAGGGTCACATAAAAGGGGCTCCTATTTAAACTGGAAGCAAAGAAGTATGTGAATGCGTATGTGCAACACATACACATACAGTCGTGTTGCAGAGAATTGCAAATTGGCAAGCATCATCATGGGAAGCCAACCTAGGAGGGACTTGACAAAAATCTTTGCCTCTGACAAAGTCCACGTGCAAAAAGCAACAAAATGCACTCTTGCGCCAGAAATATTATTTGAACCTTACACAAAATGAAACAGCTACATCCCCCCTCTCCCCCCAGATCAGACTCACGGGCTGGGTTTACACGCTGAGCCCAAATTAGGATTCTTTGTGGCTCAGTGAGTTATGCAAGCCCAATCTTATTGACTTGATGCATATTTATTTAGAGCTTAATATTTGACAAACAGTGGGCAGAATCTAAGCAGATAACGTAATGGAGCGAACTGGTAAAGTTTATGCGTTATTTTAAAAGTGGGCAGGTCCCAGTGCCAGATAGGGACAGTCTGGAGCCTCTCAGCAATCACCTAGCTGAGCAGAGGCTCAAATACAGGATTATAAAAACCCCAGGACTACAACACAACTTGTGCTAATGATCCCAGAAAGACAATAATCCAGTCCGAGCAATGCACTCAGTCCTCCCACTAAGCTTCCTTTCTGAACTTCCCTTACCATGATGTAGTCAGCCCAAATGTCTCGGGCAGACTGCAAAGCTGCTTGCCGGAGCTTCATGACATAGTCATAGCGTGAATTGGACCAGTCCTTGGGGCCTTCTTCATCTGAGTAGAACCTGCAAGGAACAATGAAGTTTGGGGTTTTATAAAAAAATAATTATCTACCCCAGGACACATGTGCAAGGTAGGATTCATAACCAGTAATAGGTTCTGATGTGTTTCTAGGCAGAGTTGACTCATATGTTAAACTGGGGCTATTTCTCATTCAATATTGTTCCTAGTTTTTGTGTGAAAAATCACAGAAATTAACCTCTGTTCAGAATTATTCCAATTCACAAAGTGCACAGAAGAAGCCAGAAGAAGAAAAAAAATCCCAAAACCAATATTTGAAAAGGAGTTATTGGGCTTCAAAATCCCTCTACTGGAATATCCCCAAGTTTGATTTCAGTCTTAAACAATTTGCAGTACCAAATGAACAATAGCTTATTCCAGTGTTCCAGGACATGTACACTCCTGGTTTGCTGAATTCAACACTGCCTTTTCTCTAACGCTATATAATTACTGATTCATTTGGGGTTTTTTCTCCTCCTTCCTTTTCCAAGCTTCTATTTTTCCTTTGTTCCTCCTGGGTCTTTTACTTACAGAAATTCTTCAGTAAACCTTTTCTACCTCATATAGTTTAATGGCCATGATGTTCTGAATGATACAATTGTGATCTAATAAATTTGGAAGGCATTGGATTCAGGGAGGGTTGGTGGAAACTTTTATCTCTTTTTTTAAAAAGGTGAATACAAAGACCACCACAACAAAACAAGCACAAAAAACTGTATCAGAGAAACAAAACCAGTAACAATAAAGCTAAATTCATCAGAGGAAACTACAGCTAGTTCTTGACTAACTATCACAGTTGGGATCAAATTTCTGCTCCTAAGTCATTAGGGTCATAAGCCAAGGCATTCACGTGACTTAGACCCAGTTGTTTTGTGGTGGTTGCTAAGTGAATCACTGCAGTCACAAGTAAATCCATGGTCATTAAGTGAATGTGATCATGTGACCCCAATTGGTATGGAGGTTTTCTGCCAGAAACTGGCAAAAAAAAAGGGCCCAAAACTGGCAAGACACATTGCAAACTACGATCTCATAAACCACAGGTCATTGCAACAATTGTAAAGTTGAGCCAACTGCCAAGCATCCTAATGAAGTCATGTGATTGCAGGGGGTGTATGTGGGGGGGACGGGGACATTTTACACCCCATAGCTCATAAAGCCAGTAAAGCATTCTTCTGGATCAGAGGTCCCCGAACCTGGCAACTTTAAGACTTGTGGGCTTCAACTCCCAGCTTTGCTGGCTGAGGAATTCTGAGAGTTGAAACCCACAAGTCTTAAAGTTGCCAAGTTTGGAGACCTCTGTTCTGGATCATTGTAATTTCCAACAGTCATTAAGTGACTGGTTGTAAGTCAAGGACTACCTGTAACTCCAAAGGGCCACCTAAATAAAAGATTGAAGAGCCAGTCACAGATTAAGTAGAACAGAGGCCTCAAGAAACCACATGGGAGATTATTCTATCTATTTAAAAGTCCCTTCTTACTACCCAAATCTCATTTGGCAGATGAAAGGGCATTGAGGAAGCGGAATTCCTGCAAGTGAAGCAGTTGATGAATATGGATGCACATGGAAGATGTACATTTAATTTTATAAAACTTTTGTGTATTTTTTTAAGTTATGCTTTTAGCTCTTATGGCCGCCTATTCACTTTAAAAAAAAAACTAGTAACAACATCTGCTGAAATCTGAGAAATTAAAAGAATAATTTAAGGACAATTTGCAATGGCAAATTTGCGTTAAAATACATTAAGCAAAAGAAAACAAATTCCAGGCATGTGTACAAAAAGGAATGGCCGGGATACATACAAGTCACTTAATGTATCTTTACAATGGCTTTTTGTGGTGAATTACTGGCATTTGAATTTATGTATGCACTTCAGTGCAAAGAGCCTTTCTCAAATAGTCCCATGAGATTTGCCCACTCTCTTCAGTTCATTCATAGCCACAGCATAATGGTTTTTGGAAGGGAAGGGCTACCAGCAATCTCTGGTTTATAATCTTGTTTTCCTTGTCCACAGGTTCCCTCAGTACTATGACTATTAATAAATAATAATAATAAAGCTACTAATCCCAGTCGGACTGATTTAAGCAGTGTTGCCATTTCTCTTTTTGCAGGTTATCCGATTCCAACGAGGCTATCGAAACTCTAAACGCACTGGCAGTTATTTCAGTTTCTCCTTCAGAATTAGTTCCATTTTGAACTCCGCCTTCCATTTCCTTTCTGCCTTCCTTGCCTGCTTAAGAGGTCATCTCCTGTGCCCTCCACCCCCAAGCTCACCTGGGATGATCCATGGGCCGCCACTCCACTGAGTGATACATGCTCTGAACGTTCGTGAGCCATTCCCGAAGCACTGCAGTTGTGTTGTCTACGTTGTGATCCGTTGCCACCCTAAGGAAAGAGGTTTTGGAAGAGGAAATGCCATCCTGCACCGAACAGTTTTGCAACTTATATCAACTGTCAAGGAGAAGCCTTTATTTATTCTCTCTCTCCCCACTCCCCCAATTTCCATGAGGGTCAGAGTTAATATCTGGTTTCTGTTATGCATCGGATGTAGTTTGGAGGGCATGCCGAACTTCAGCTTTGAAAAAGAGAATGTGCTTTGGGGAATATGGGCGGGAGCGCCTGTAGCATCCATTGGCAACGCTTCTCTGAGATCATGTAGCATCTGCAAAGGTCAGCCATGCAGTCCCAGGAAAAGATGTACAGAATCCTCGACTTACAACCACAGTGAAGCCCAAAATTTATGCTGCTAAGTGAAACATTTGTCAAGTGAGATTTTGCCCTGCTTTATGACTTTTCTTGCTACGGTTAAGTGAATCGCCGCAATTAAGTTAGAAAGACCGTTGTTGAGTGAATCTGCCTTCCCCACTGACTTTGCTTGTTAGAAAGTCGCAAAAGGTGATCACAAGACCCCCTGTTCTGACCCAAACCCTTTTCCAAGAAAACAAACAATAATCAAAGAGAACAGAAACCTTTTAATGAGTTATACGAATCCCGGTTAAAAGGCTGCTGCAAACGAATTAACTTTGATAAGCACAAATCTTGGCAAAACTGTGAGACACTGCCAAGAATCACAGATAAGAAATATTTCACAACACAAAAGTCTTCAAATTACCAACTTCAGCTTCTGTAATGTCCATGAGGCTGAGTTTCAAAACGTCTTTGCTTCCTGCAAAGAACGTTCGCTTCACAGCTGGCTTTTATCTTCCTGAAGGAGGGGCCATTACCTTGCAGCCTTACTCCCTAGTCCTTTCCTGCGAGCAGCCCTGCGCGCATGCGCACTTGGCACAGGCTCCTTGGGAACCTCATCGCTGCTGCCAGCCCCCACAATCTCTGAAGGACTCCCTAAGGGTCCTGGCCCCTCATCTGAGTAGTCACTCTCCTCAGCCATCTGCACCTGCTGCCGGCTAACCACAACACCCTCTGGACACTGCAACCATCATAAATATGAGCAACGCATCCCAATTTTGATCACATGATCAAAGGGATGCTGCAACGGTCATTAAGTCTGAAAAATGGTCAGAAGAAACTTTTCTCAGTGATGATGTTAACTTTGAATGGTCACTAAATGAACTGTTGTAAATCGAGGCTACCTGTACAGGAAATACAGACAGCCATGGTCTGACCAGAAAGATAGGAGATACGATAAGGGCAGGAATGAGGTTCATGCTACTCTTTAAAGCTACTCCTGGAGACTAGATGAGTCTCTTTAGGGAACTAGGCCTTTCTTGCAGGCTTATTTTTAAGCCTTTCAAATCAGCCACCACCCCATGGCTGAACAAACTTTGAAGAAAATGCATTTCTATCTATCTTTACTGTCACACCTTAGACACGCGGGGTCCTTGGTGCTCTCTGAGCTTCCTTCTTTTCTGGCAGACGTTTTATCACCCAAACTACGTAAACATCATCAGTGGTAGGTCATCTACCCTGAGCTACAAACATTCTCCTTTATTAGTACCAGACAAGGAATAATGGATGGAAACTGATCAAGGAGAGATTCAACCTAGAAATAAGGGGACATTTTTCTGACAGTGAGAGCAATCAACCAATTTCAGAAGTTATGGGAGATTCATCACGGGAAGCTTTCAAGAACAGACTGGACTGCCATCTGTCAGAAATGATATAGGGTCTCCTGCTTGGAGGGGGGGGGGTTGGACTAGATCAGCGGCCGCCAACCGGCGGGCTGCAGCCCACTGGTGGGCCCTGAGAAAATTTTGATAGGCCGCAGAGAAATCTCACCCGCAGAGCAACCCCCCAAAGCAATTAATCCAGGCTGTGCAGAAACACAAGGCTGTGCAGCCCACATGGCCCACGGGAACCCTCCCCGCCCACTCACTCCTTACCCATCAAACTTGCCCACTAAATTGCTATTTTCTCTTTTCCCGATCATTATCTGTTCTGCTGTGCTTGGAGATTTAGATTAGCTAGGAAGCAGGAAATGGTTGGATTTCTTGCTTTCTAGCTAGTCTTTAGATCTTGGGCTCTGCTTTTAAGCACAGCCCAACCTCCTTTAGGACTGAAGGTTCTATTATTCAGTGCAGAGGCAAGCAAATTTGAGAGACTGAGCTAGCCGATGGCAGATAGATAGATCACTGAATGATTTTGTGAGCAACTCAATCTGCCTGCTTTGCCTGATTTGGGGTAAAAGTTGCTCTTTTTTTATAAAAAAAAAATCAATATTTACATACATGGTGTGTTGTGAGTTACTTTGCAAGCAAATTTTATGTGACAGACTGAGCTAGCCAATGGCAGATAGATAGATCTCTGAATGAATCTGTGATTCTATGAGCAACTCAATCTGCTTGCTTTGCCTGATTTGGGGTAAAAGTTGTTTTTAATAAAAAAAAATTCAATATTTACATAAATATTTATAATATTTACATACAAGCCATGCTCAAGCCACACCCACAAATTGGGCCAAGCCCACAGAACCGGTTAGTGGTCCCTGGGATTTAAAATTATGAGTTTGGTGGTCCTTGAGGTCCAAAAGGTTGGAGAACCCTGGACTAGATGATCTACAAGGTCCCTTCCAACTCTGTTATTCTGTTATACCTTGGACATGCCTTCCTGATAGAGGCCGGCTTCAAAAAGGCAACTCTACTGATGTTAAAAAAGGATCTACTAATGTTAAACTAGTGCTAGGATCTTGCCAGCCAGCAAATCTTTCTGGCCCCCAAGTGGATCGCCGCGATCCAAGGGAAGAGAGAGAGCTGAAAAGGCTACACGTGAAAGGTAACGTCATCGGCAACCTCGGGAAAATTCCAGGCTCGGGTGGAAGCCGCCATCCCCACCCACCCGCTTCCTTCTTCCCCCACCAAAGTGCAGCCTTCTGGCGCCGAGGCATTGGGCGAGCGAGAAGCGCAGGGTCTGCCCGCCAGCCACTCACCAGAGCGCGATGCGGTCCTTGGGATAGCGGAGCCTCTCCAGGCAGCCCAGCGTCGCCGGCAGCGAGTGAGCCGCGTTGCGGGCGAGCAGGGCCAGCAGGACCCGCGGAGGCCGTATCGGGGATTCGGGCACCCAGCGCTCCTCCGGGAAGTAAGCGCCAGACCTGCGGGCGCTCCATGTCGCCAGCGCCAGGAGACAGAAGCAGAGCCACCTGGGCTTCATAGCCTCCGCAGCCGCCGCTTCCTCGCCTACCCTCTCGACAGGAAACACGGCCTTAAAGGGGCAGAGGAGAAACTCCTCCCAATCCTGCCCTCCGACAGAAACGTGGAAGGAAAGGCTTTGCAGAGGGCGGTGGGCTGTTCCTTTGAGGAGGAGTTTTGTTCGCCCCGAAGCCGTTCTCTAGCTTTCTCCTCTCTTTTTTGGCTCCTTTCCTCAAAGTCAACCGGGCAAACTTTTTTTTGAGGCTTTTTTGGCTGCAAAAGCCACGCTGGCGGGAAGGAAAGAAGTCTCGAGACTAATTTTCCCGTGATGGACCTGCCTTGTATGAGTTTTAAAAGAGGTCCCCTTTAAAACCACTCAAGTTAGTGGCTTTCAGCATGTCTTGGTTTTGTGAATTCCATTTTTTAGTCACGTATTATGTGAAGTTCTTCAGTTCAAAATCTCCTTTCAATCAGCTTCTACTGGATGGCTGTGACCTTAGTGTTTAGAGAGATGGAGAGAAATTTCAGTTTTCTTACTGTCCACATTTTTTTTCTCTATGCCGTACAAAGTTTTGCACACTTGGCAATGTTTTTCCCACAGTCACTTGTTTTCTGAGCTTGAGTGTTCCAAATGTTCAAACTTCTTCTCATAAAGAAAGTTCATGAGCCCCTAATTTTGCCTTCATGATGAATCCTGACATTGTGTTCAAAACAGGTCGCTAGAAATTCTAGAAGCTATTACTAAAATAAAGCATGGCTTAAAACATCTTGTAAAGTCTGTTTCTAGGTCCTTCTCAAATCAGAACATATAGGGAGCTTCAGAAGAATTCAGATTGAAAGTTGATCCCTTTCAGAGGAGTGCCACTTCAATCTGGATATCTCTGAATCCGCCTGATCTGATTCAGCATCAGGTTCAATACTGTCTTCTCTGGTGAAAACTACATTTCAGGAAGCAAATGGGATTTTTTTCATCGTCATCAACCCCTTTGGCTGGAAATGTATTTATTTATTCAATTTCTATAGCTACCCACCTTGATTCAATTGACTCTGGAATTGCCAGAAATAAATCTGGGATCCAGTGCGTATAAAGATAGGCTCCATCACTGTGATGATGCATTAATTCACAATTAATATATCTTTGTACATATTGGACTGGTTAATATAGGATATTTAACTACTCTACAGATGATCCCCAACTCCAAGAATTATTTGAATTCAAACGTTGTTTGAATTGTTTGAATATAAACATGCTAATAGATTTTGCATCCAAATCCAGAATCTAGAGAAATATTCCATTGCTCTAAAATTTTGGTGCCAATAATCTTGTAAAAAACAAACTGAAAAAAATACAGGATGATTTATTTGAAACTGACTCTGCAAATGTGGACCTTGGGTTTTGGAGCATTTAAGATTTCTTCTTGCTTATAAAATATTTTAATTAAACATTTTTCCATTTTCCACAACATCTGTATTGTTAGGAACTGTCAGCTAGACATTTTCAGCCTCTTGATTCATTTCTTGGAATTATTTAGTGGCAGAAACTGCAGCTGCAACCAGCATCCCATAATAAACCCAACCTAAGTTAATCAGCAAAGCCATTGAATCAGATGTTACGAGCAAAACAAAATCATAGTTGATCCATTTGAACATCTGGAGTTGCATCAAAACAAATGTGTGTTCCAAGCTCACTTTCTTCCAGGACATTCATAACAATTTCCTTATTCAACTCCTAGAACCACAACTTCCTAGTTAATACACATCAAAAGGCTATTCTATCCAGTGCCCATTTTTTTACAGTTTAAAACTCAAAAAGTATTTTGAGGTGTAGCAAACTATTGATCTTCAGTTAATTATCTTATGTAAAAAGTTTGCTCAGAAGGAAATGACATTCTTAATACTTTGTCCTGTCTGTGTTTAATTAAAAGTAAATACTACACAATTTAAAGTTGCTTTGTTGTAAGCTGAAGACGACCTGTATATGCACTGCGTGGAACATAGATACATCCCGTAGAAACATGGGACCTTACTTTAGTCATGCTTGACAAATCAAAGCTGATTGTCAGGAAAGATTTCAGTGTCCTGAACAATGTAATGTAATAGAGGAGACAATCCCTGCCTTTCTCCTGTTCCAGATATATTGGATTACAGCTTGCAGAAATTGGCATCATTTGAGTAAGAACAAACTTACACAAATCGCACTATTGTGTAACAAACTTACACAAATCACACTATGTGTGATGATACAAACAATATAATTTCTGTCATTGGAGCAAAGGTGTAAGTCACAACAGATATGCTTGTCCCTTGAAGTGTCTGTGACACTGAGGTACAGTAATCCATAGTTTCAATGTACTCTTGAGCGAATAATGTAGTTTGACTGCAAATTTTTGGAAAGCTAGTGGTGTTAAGTTACACAACGCATTTCTTAAGAGTAAAGAGCTAATACATCTCTCCTGTAATTTGCCATAAAGTAAAAGAGCAGAGTGGCACAAGAAGGAGATGGAAGCAGGAATATACTTCCAGGCCTGCCCTACTGTTAGGCAGAGTGAGGCAACTGACTTACTGTAGGTAGAAGATGCTGGAAGTGGTAGACATCTTTTCTCATTCTGCCTGAATACTTTAGCTTACCCTGCTGTGTGTCCCCAGTCAACCATGTAGTTCTATTACTAATGCTAGAATGAACTGACCCTGTGGTGCGGATGCATTTTTGCATATGAAATTATGATGAGGGTGTTATCTGCCTCTATGCTTTGGACAGCAAGATTTGGAGCCAGTTTGATCTAGTGGCTAAGGCACCAGACTAGAAAGCAAGAAACCATGAATTCATGACCCTCCTTAGCCAAGAAACACTTTGGGCCTGTCACTCTATCTTGGTCCAGTCCATCTCACAGAGTTGGTGTTGTGGGAAAATAGGAGGAAGGTGTGTTGGATATTTTACCACCTGGAGTTATTTGTATAATAATAAAGGAAAGATAGAAATAAAATAAATAAATAAAATGTCTTGGGCTTAGCTCTGTGAAGACTCCTAGTTTCAAAGAAAAAGGAATGTTTGAGCTTCAGGCATTCAACCTAAAATCTACCCTGAGCCACTATTCTGTTCATAATCAGGCAGTTCACCTCATGCACTTGACAAGATACATTTTGAAAAGTTGATACCATCTTCTAGAATAACCATGATTTCCCAATTTATGTTCCTACCAAAACAACCAGCAGATTCTATTTCTGAATCAGCATGAGGCTATTACAGGATTAAAGATTATAACAAATAGAGAGGAAACTTCAGTAAAGTTTATGAGTGGGGAAGGCAGAGTAAGTTCAGATAATGCTGCTAATCTTTGGTGAGAAACAACAGATGAGAACACAAAAAGGTCCTTGTTTCTATCTTCAAAACATTAGACCATCTGAGCTTGGGCACTTTGCACTTCCAATTAGAAGTCAAGCTCCTTCCAAAGGAATCTTTTTCAAGAAGATTATGGCTCTATAGCGCTCCCTCTTTTTTTTTTCCCTAACCAGTGATGTCCTAGCCAAATTCATCCTTGGCACAATATTATGGTTGAAAAAAACACATTGAGGTCAGTTCCCTTACACAACAAATAAAATATGTTAGTAAATATGTGGACTTCAGAGAATTCTGAGTTTAGCAATATTTTTATGCTGATTTTTAACCATAATGATTCTTGCACTATAATCAAATCAGAATTATAGACAATATCGGCATGCTAATTGTGGATGGCTTAGGTTTTTTGGCAACGAGAGGCCTTCTTCAGCTTGAGGCTTTTCAGATATATTTGAGAAGAACATGCCTTGGCACTGAAGAAAGCATTTCCTTAACATCTTCCTGCTGGAGGAAAAGCAGTCCTGAAGCAAAATAAAATGAATTTCTTTCTTAAGTCATCTTTTTTGGGGGGAACAGGTGTCAAACAAATTTTTGCTCTTCCTCCACTGAAGGGACAAAGATGATCCTTGATATGCTTCAGAATGTTGTTTCCAATAGTTTTGCTCACTCTGGGCAAATGGCATCATCTCATTTCCATTGCTACCATTTAACTTGGCACAGAGCAAGTGGGTTATAATTGGGGAATGGTTTTCATTTCTGGGATGATCACATTCAGATTGGAGTACATTGGCGAAGGTGGATTTAAGATGGTTCCTTAGGAAGAAGAACCAAAGAGCAACTCAGCCAGACCAATTGAAGGAAACAAACCGTCTTTTTTCTGATGTAGTCATATGTTGATGGACATTAAGGGAAATCAGAACCATCAAAATGGAGGATTTGCTCATGGCTCAACAGAAAAGCATGCTTTGCAGAGGCACATTGCTGGGGTGAATTTTAGTCTCTAATGTGAGTGAGACTTTGGAGCAATGCCAGGTTGGTCCAGTATTTTGATCATACTCATAGCCTCCTGTTTTCCTATTCAACAAAGGCTCACATAGTTCTATCTTGAAACTTATAAATATACCAAACTAGATATCAGATGAAAGAAATGTAGTGCTTTCCTGAACATGCACATTTTCTGTACTTAAATATCCCCGTCCCAATCATCAGAGAACATTTTATTCCAGAAGCTCCCAGCTACAGTTTCAGAAGCAAGTTAATCCACTTGAAGTTTACCACCTTTTTGGCTAATTGTGAGAAGCAGGCCTTCCATTAGATTCCAATTATTCTAGACTGGCACTTTGCAATTAGAAATGCAATCCTTCCAAATTGTTACATGATGCCATGATGAACAAACATGTTTCTACAATGGTGTGCCACGAGTCAAAAATTCCCAGAAGAGTACACCTGGCTGGCTTTCCTGCAAAATACAGGAATTGTTGTATACTGATCATTTAAAAAGATATAATTTTGTGGTGTTTGCAGAAGTAAACCCTGACGTGCATCTTTGTAATTTTTAACTTTTATGATCATTCCAAAGTGATTGGTACCAGATGATTCATAATTGTATGATGGGTGAAAGAAAATTATTATTTTCCACAAGTGCCTGAGGCCAAGATCCAACTGCTCTCGGCTAGCAATCATACTTTCCTATTTTCTATTTCTATATCTAGGATAACTTCAGCAACTCAATATTTACATTTGTTAATATAATTGCAGGTAGTCCTTGCCTTACAACACTTCCTTTAGTGACTGTTCAAAGTTATAACGGCACTGAAAAAAGTGACTTATAACCCTTTTTCACTGTTACAACCTTTCCAGCATCCCCATGATCATGTGATCAAAATTCAGATTCTTGGCAACTGGTTCATACTTACGACTGTTGCTATGTCCCAAGTAGTGGTGGGATTCAAAAAAAATTTACCACTGATTTTGTAGGTGTCGCATGGCTTGGTGGGAGTGGCTTGGTGGGTGTGGTAGGGGAAGGATATTATAAAATCTCCATTCCCTCCCGACTCCACTAACCTGCTTTCCAGCTCTGTTCTCCCGTGCAGGGCAACCAACGATCCAGCCAATCAGCTGGGACTCAGGAGGCATAGAATAGATGGGGGCGGGGGCAGTCAGAGGTGGCATTTACCGGTTCTCTGAACTACTCAAAATTTCCACTACTGGTTCTCCAGAACTGGTTAGAACCTGCTGAATACCACCTCTGGTCCCAAGGTCATGTGATCCCTTATTGCGATCTTCTGACAAGCAAAGTCAATGGGGAAGCCAGATTCACTTAACAACTGGATTACTAATTTATCAACTGCAGTGTTTCACTTAACAGCTAAGGCCAGAAAGGTCATAAAATGGGGCAAAATTCACTTAACAAATGTCTCACAACAACAGAAATTTTGGTTCAGTTATGTTTCTAAGTCAAGGACTACCTATATTCTGATGATTAAGAAATAATATCCCATTTTTTTAAAAAAAAAAAGCTAAGAAGCCAGCTCAACAAACAAATAATGAAAAGCAATTTACAAGCATTCGAATAACAGCGGTTAAGAAGTAATAAATTAGTCATTCCAATCATTTTTATTCATTATTACCACTTCATAATGCTAGTAATATATTGCCTATATCAAACTAAAATGGTGCTAAACTGTACAGGATGCAGGCTACAGGATACGGGATAAACAAACTTTTTGCTTTCATAACATTCTGTTGTATTTTGGAGATGTTTATTTTGCTGCATATTTTCAAATAGTTCCGAAACAGAATATCGTTTCAGGAGTTTTATTTTTTATTTTAAATGGGATTGGCTTAATATCTTAAATCTTAGGGGACTCTTTGCCAAGGTCTTGGAAAGATGCTAACACTATTGTTTGTCACTTACACCAAATGTAACTAGCATTTGCAACATTTCATGGCTATGAAACCAATTTAAATTTAATATTAAAAGTAGCCAGGACTGCACTGGAACATTTTTTTTAATGCACGAATCCTCTTTCTTCCAATAGTCACCCCTGGGAATAACTTTACCACAGAAGCCATGATGAATACACTTTTTAGAATATAATTTAAGCAGAATTAATAACCTCAGTTTATGGTCTGAAATGTGTTGTGCTGCTACAAAAGAATAAAAAGAAAGGAAGGATATTGTGCGTCCAAGACTCATTTAAAGCATTCAGTGAGACTCCCTCAAAACACAATTCCATATTTGGGGCACTGATGCCATTACAGGTCAGTGCATTAAAATGAACAAATAAGGACTGTATGGGAGGTAAACTTGATTTATGATTAAAAATGATTTTAAAATTTCAAAGCATCCATTAGGAAAAACTACCATACTTATAATGCAGATTGACATACAAAATTGGCACATCTAATTTCTACAGTTGTAAGATAGGCAGGAATTCAATGAAATGGTCTCCGTCCCTTTAGTGCCAGAGCCAGAGAAAATTCACCTATTGCATTTTTGCGTATTATAAAAGCAGCAGAATTCACCTTAGGCAACTGTTTTAATATCCATGGTATCTTTCCATTAATTGAATATCGCCCTTCCACTTTAAACAAATTTACCATCTGAAATTCATTTTTTTAAATTCTGTTGATTACAGCTGACTTACTGTATTGCAGCAATACACTAGTCTCCAACCATTTTAGTTGCAAGTGAGTTTAGTTGCATTGCTCTCGTGCTAGAACAGTGATGGCTAACCTTTTCGACACCAAGTGCCCAAAGCGCACATGCACACATTGCCAAAATACCCGCACATGCATGTCCCCCATACATGCACCTCACCCTCATGCATGTGTCTTGCCCCTGCGCATGTGCCCCACCCCTGCATGCACCCTGCCCCCCATGCAAGACCAGCTGGCCAGCGGGAGGCCCACGCATATGCATGACAGAGCTGATCTGGGGTGAAAGTTCACATGCCCAGAAACAGGGCTCTGCATGCCACCATCACGGCTCTGCATGTTCACCATCATGGCGCTAGAACATGGAGGAAAAAGTAAAGCCAGAGGAATCCATAATTTTTTTCCTTAGTTTAGTTTGCAATAGATGTGCAAGGGCAGAATTTTCTATGGTAGTGTGGCATAATGGGAATTAGGAATGGAGGCAGTATAGTTGGAGGGAGATGATAATATTTGCGACACCTTATATAAGACCTAATTTTCTTGAGACATCCATAATCCTGGCAAAGGTGGAAGGAAAGGGAAGAAGAGGCTGACCAGGGAAAACAACGGGCTCAGTTACAGGTAGGAATCCGTGCACACCATTGGAAGACCTGAAGGATCTGATTGGAAACAGATCATCTGGACCAAATCTATCTATCTTGTTCACTAAGAACCAATAGCAATTTGATGGCATATTATCAAATAGCATTTTAGTCCAGCCACCTTAAAGAGACTACAGTATACCGCAGAGAAATTACGGAAGCAGAAGGAGATACACTGCTCAAAAAAATAAAGGGAACACTTAAACAACACAATGTAACTCCAAGTCAATCACACTTCTGTGAAATCAAACTGTCCACTTAGGTAGCAACACTGATTGAACATCAATTTCACATGCTGTTGTGCAAATGGAATAGACAACAGGTGGAAAGCATAGGCAGTTAGCAAGACATCCCCAATAAAGGAGTGGTTCTGCAGGTGATGACCACAGACCACTTCTCAGTTCCTATGCTTTCTGGCTGATGGTTTGGTCACTTTTGAATGCTGGCGGTGCTTTCACTCTAGTGGTAGCATGAGACAGAGTCTACAACCCACACAAGTGGCTCAGGTAGTGCAGCTCATCCAGGATGGCCCATCAATGCGAGCTGTGGCAAGAAGGTTTGCTGTGTCTGTCAGCGTAGTGTCCAGAGCATGGAGGCGTTACCAGGAGACAGTCCAGTACATCAGGAGACACGGAGGAGGCCGTAGGAGGGCAACAACTGCTACCTCCACCTTTGTGCAAGGAGGGACAGGAGGAGCACTGCCAGAGCCCTGCAAAATGACCTCCAGCGGGCCACAAATGTGCATGTGGTTGCTCAAACAGTCAGAAAAAGACTCCATGAGGGTAGTATGAAGACCCGATGTCTACAGGTGGGGGTTGCGCTTACAGACCAACACCGTGCAGGAAGTTTGGCATTTGCCAGAGAACACCAAGATTGGCAAATTTGCCACTGGTGCCCTGTGCTCTTCACAGATGAAAGCAGGTTCACACTGAGCACATGTGACAGATGTGACAGGGTCTGGAGACGCCATGGAGAACGTTCTGCTGCCTGCAACATCCTCCAGCATGACCGGTTTGGCAGTGGGTCAGTAATGGTGTGGGGTGGCATTTCTTTAGGGGGCCGCACAGCCCTCCATGTGCTCGCCAGAGGTAGCCTGACTGCCATTAGATACCGAGATGAGATCCTCAGACCCCTTGTGAGACCATATGCTGATGCGGTTGGTCCTGGGTTCCTCCTAATGCAAGACAATGCTAGACCTCATGTGGATGGAGTGTGTCAGCAGTTCCTACAAGACAAAGGCATTGATGCTATGGACTGGCCCTCCCATTCCCCAGACCTGAGTCCAATTGAGCACATCTGGGACATCATGTCTCGCTCCATCCACCAACGCCACGTTGCACCACAGACTGTCCAGGAGTTGGGGGATGCTTTAGTCCAGGTGTGGGAGGAGATCCCTCAGGAGACCATCTGCCACCTCATCAGGAGCATGCCCAGGCATTGTAGGGAGGTCATACAGGCACGTGGAGGCCACACACACTACTGAGCCTCATTTTGACTTGTTTTAAGGACATTACATCAAAGTTGGATCAGCCTGTAGTGTCTTTTTCCACTTTAATTTTGAGTGTAACTCCAAATCCAGACCTCCATGGGTTGCTAAATTTGATTTCCATTGATAATTTTTGTGCGATTTTGTTGTCAGCACATTCAACTATGTAATGAACAAAGTATTTAATAAGAATATTTCATTCATTCAGATCTAGGATGTCTTATTTTTGTGTTCCCTTTAATTTTTTGAGCAGTGTATATACTGTATAAATGGAATTGAACTAACTGGTATGATTTGAAAAGAAATATGGATAAACAGGAATCTATTCTCCAAAGAGTTTAGCAAACATGAAGTCTGCTAATGGAAAATATTAAACTAAGGAAATGTCAACATTGGATACTGGGTGCCAAGTCATTAACAAACTGTGCAGAAGATGAAGTAGGATTGCCCAACAGGGTCATCTGGTGGCCAATGGTGGAAATAAACAATTAGAAACTTTTAGAGGGGCAACCTGTATATAATATGTTTTAATGAAAACTGCTTTTTGAAGAAAATGGCCCAGCTCTTACTAAAAAAGTGAAAAGTAGGGGAATTATTTTTTCCTGATAATTAGACAGTTTTACCTAACAAAATAATCAGGAGTTTGGCAACACATTGTTGGAAAGGCAACAGCTCAGTTCATCAAATTAATAAGTAACTAGAACGATGTAGGGGATAAATTGGGTGGCATGGGGATGAAAGGGGGAGAAAGGGAAGTTAAGCTGATTATTGTGGATCAGAGGTGGTATTTAGAAGGTTCTGACCAGTTCTGGAGAACCAGTAGCGGAAATTTTGAGTAGTTCGGAGAACCGGCAAATACTGCCTCAGACTGGAGATTTTACAGTATCCTTCCCCTGCCACGCCCACAGAACCGGTAGTAAAAAATTTTGAATCCCACCACTGATGTGGATATAGGTTACATGCAAGATTTACTATAAATCATATCAGTTAACAGTTGCAACATGTTAAAAACTTGAGTCTCTTGAAAACTGAGATTGCCTGAAAGTTTTTGCTATATTAGTGAAGTCAACAATTCCTTGATTAAGATGCTGGTGAGCCCCAATGTGCCAAAACAGCCATTTTGAGGTCTGCTAGAAAGTTGAAATGCTCTGATATTATTTTGTCCTTGGTTTTGAGTCCTGATATCAAACTTGTCCATGAATCCTTTTGTGCAAATGGTGTCCTGTTTCTCCTACCCAGAATCCAGAGAGGCATTGCTGGGAAATGATGGCAGATAGCATTTTAGAGAAAGAGCAGATGTGAGGTCACTTGTAATCTTCTGTGTGTACTTGCTCTGGCCAGCGATGGTGCAGTGGGCATAGATGAGGGACAAAGGAGAAAACTGAGTTTGTTACATGGTATTTTGAGGATGGAGTTTTAGATTGTGCTTCACCAATCACTCTTGGCAGGGCAGAAATTGTGTAACATAAAACAATAATAATTAAAAAGGACTAAGAAGTAATCATCTTTTTTTAAAAAAAATAATGTGCTAGTTCAGAAGATTTACAGTATAACATTATGGACCTCTATAACATGAAAATCTAATTTAAAAGAACACGATAAATTTGCGCGCCCGCACACACACACACACACACACGAGAGAGAGAGAGAGAGAGAGAGAGAGAGAGAGAGAGGGAGACACAAAGTGAATTCCTTGAGGGTGTTTTTTTTGTCTTGTTTTTCTTTCTGGCCTTCTGGTAATTCTAGAGTAGCCAACTTTTTTTAAAAAAATAATCAGGTTCTTTGCCTTTAAAAAAATCTCTATTGTGTAAAATAATTACCATGATTCAGTAGGGGAAACATTCTCATTTGTCTCATACCTTTCAATGAATCTGCTCACAAGGAAAATAGATTCTGTTGCTGAGCCTTAAGTCAATATATCCCTTCTTACCGAGGAAGAAGGAAGAATGGGATTCTTAAAAGCCAGAGTTAAATTATAGTGAGGAAAGCCAATTCAAAGCCAATTTTAATTTAAATTTTGATCAGCCGTAGAGGCTTGTTTGGACCAAATACTAAACTGTCATAGTCATGCATGACATTAATCCAAAAATAAAACCACATTATGGTTTAACACATTGTGTGAGCTAGATGAGCAGCATCATGTATTCTTGATTTCATTTTTCATTTAATAGATTTGTAAACATTGGCAGCTGCACACTTCTCCCCAAGTATTCTTAGCCCACAGAAATAAGGATAAATGATGGTTTTTTTTAGCTCTTTTCTTCTTCCTGCCACATCACATTTTTGACCTTTGTGTTGCATTTATAAACAGTTCTCGGCTTACAACAGTTTGTTTAGTGACTGTTCAAAGTTACAATGGCACTCAAAAAAGTGACTTATAACTGTTTTCACAGTTACAACCTTTGCAGCATCCCCATGGTCATGTGATCAAAATTCAGATGCTTGGCAACTGATTCATATTTATGACCTTTGCTGTGCCCCAGGGTCATGTGATCAACATTTGCGACCTTCTGACAAACAAAGTCCATGGGGAAACCAGACTCACTTAACAACCAGGTTACTAACTCATCAACTGCGGTGATTCACTTTACAACTGAGGCAAGAGAAGTCATAAAATGGGGCAAAACTCACTTAACAAACATCTCCCAACATAAATTTTGGGCTCAATTGTGGTCGTAAATCGAGGACTGTCTGGATATCTGGGATGTTAAAATGTGGGTGCCCGCTAGGTGGCAGCAATGAATTAAGATTTTATGTATCTCTTTGCCACTACACAATGGACAACTGGATTTTCATAGTCCAGATCTGGTAGCCCTGAAGAAACTTGGCTTCTGTAAGCTTCATCTTCCATTCTGCTGTTGGTCCTTTGTGGAGTTATAAAAGAAGCCTAGGAGGCTATCATGCAAATTTACCACAATAAATATAATTTAAAACATAAATCCTTGGAAATACATACATGTCAACAATTTGCTACTGTATTGTAAATATTTACTTGAGGCCCTACGGTATATTAAGAGTTATTCTGTTTTCATTTCCCAGTCTAGTATTTTCTAGACTCTCCTGTCTGCGCAATAACCAAGTATACTCCTTCCTGTAGAGAAATGCTAGATGTTGCTATGGAATATTTAATTACAGTATTGCATTCTTTATCTTCTAGCTTAATATATTGTGCAGTTCCACCACAGATTATGTAGCCTCTCTGACTAATGGAGTTTATAAACTAAAATATGCTCAGTAAGTTTGCGATGGTTTAGACTTGTTACACGCACATTGCGTGACTTACTTCAGTTTGCTATGAAAACCCAGAAAGTTGGATTAACTCAGTAAACCATGTTTACAGTTCTGCTTATAGTTTGTAACACCCAGATTTAAATAAATAGCTCTGTTAATCCATTGGTTCACAATCACTTTCCTGACAGTGGAAAGTTGGGATTCTCCAAATTAGGGGTTATAAAACTTTCAGGCAGTAGAACCTGTATTGTAATTTTTTTAAAAAAAATTGGAACACTTGATCAAGAGGCAAAACACTAGTTATAGAAAACAGACATTTGATTGTTATTTTTTTGCTCTTTGTCTCTTTCTAACGGAATTGTAGAATTGTGGAATTGTTGTAGAATCCTAGGGTGTTCTGGAATACTGTCTAAAAACCCTGTTCTAGATGCTAAACATTCAGCATCCTTAGCCATTTGCTCAGCTGCTTTAAGTGGAAGTTGTGGAAGTCCATTATTATCTAAAAGGTTGTAGATATCTTGACCACTAGGAGGAAGTAGGTACATCATAATATAGGGTAGCACTGGACAAAATTGTACTTGGGTTTGAAGCAGGCTCTTCTCTTCTGCTTTTAGATAGGTTAAAAAAAACATTTCCTGTATTGCTTTCTGTTCCAGTTATCTTTTAGATCTTCCTAAACAGACAGAGATTGATGAGATTGCTGTGAGTAGTAGTTCAAAAAAAATTCGAAACCTCCATATATAGTGCATTCAGAAAGTATTCAGATCCCTTTTACTTTTGTCGTTTTTGTTATGCTGCAGCCTGATTCTACAGTTGCTGAAATTCATTCCCCCCTTCCTCATTAATCTACACTCAATACCCCATAATGACAATGAAAACAGAATTTTAGAAATGTCTATACATTTATTAAAAAGAAAAAAACTGAAATTTCACATTGGCATAACTATTCAGACCCTTCACTCAATACTTTGTTGAAGCACCTTTGGCAACAATTACACACTCGAGTCTCTTTGGGTATGACACGACAAGTTTTGCACCCATGGATTGGAGGATTTTCTGCCATTCCTCCTTTTTAAATCTTCTCAAGCTCAGTCAGGTTGAATGGCTTCTGTCAGTGGACAGCCATTTTCAGGTCGCTTCAGAGATGTTCAACAGGGTTCAAGTCAGGGCTCTGACTGGGCCACTCTAGGACATTCACAGAGTTATCCCTAAGCCACTCCACTGTTATTTTGGCTGTGTGCTTAGGATCATTGTCAGGTTGGAAAGTGAACCTTCAGATCAGTCTGAGGTCCTGAGTGCTATGGAACAGGTTTTCATTGAGGATATCCCTGTACTTTGTTCCATTCAGCTTTCCCTCAACCCTGACCAGTCTCCCAGTTCCTGCTGTAAAAAACACCTCCACAGCATGATGCTGCCACCACCCTGCTTCACTGTTGGGATGATATTGGGTAGGTGATAAATGGTATCTGGTTTCCTCCAGACATAACATTTAGAATTGAAGCCTAACAGTTCAATCTTGGCTTCATCAGACCAGAGAATCTTATTCCTCTCAGAGAGTCCTCCTTCAGGTGCTTTTTTGCAAACTCCAAGCGGGCTTTCATATGTTTTGCACTGAGGAGAGACTTCTGTCTAGCCACTTTGCCATAAAACTTAGATTGGTAGACAGCTGCAGTGATGGTTGTCCTTCTGGAATTCTGTCCCATCTCCATACAGGATCTTTGGAGCTCAGTCAGAGTGACCATCGAGTTCTTGGGTCACCTCTCTTCCTAAGGCTCTCCTCCAATGGTTGCTCAGTTTGACCAGTCAACCAGCTCTTGGAAGAGTCTTGGTTGTGCCAGTCTTCTTCCATTTGAGAATTATGGAGGGCGCTGTGCTCTTAGGAACCTTCAGTGCAGCAGAAATTTTATTGTAGCCTTCCCCAGATCTGTGCCTTGCAATAATCCTGTCTCTGCAAGCAGTTCCTTTGACCTCATGGCTTTTGCTCTGCTACACTATGCATTGTCAGCTGTGAGGCCTTCTATAGAGAGGTGTATGCCTTTCCAAATCATGTCCAATCAATTTAATTTACCACAGGTCAACTCCTATCAAGGTGTAGAAACATGTCAGCAATCATCAAGAGAAATGGGAGGCGCCTAAGCTAAATTTCAAGTGTTGTTGCAAAGGATCTGAATACTGTACTTATGCCAATGTGACATTTCAGTTTTTTTCTTGTTAATAAATGTACAGACATTTCTAAAATGCTGTTTTCACTTTGTCATTATGAGGTTCTGAGTGTAAATTAATGAGGAAAAAATGAATTTCAACAACTGTAGAATCAGGCTGCAGCATAACAAAATTGACAAAAGTGAAGGGGATCTGAATACTTTTTGAATGCATTGTATATATATTTTCCTTCATACATATGGAGTATGGAATATTTGCTTTACATACAAAAGCAAACACAGCTGTTTTAAATCTGAGACTCTAAACCATAGAAAACTCTACCATACCATACCATACCATAGAAAAAAATGTGACTATATCTCAACCAAAGGAAAAAAGACCAATTGTAAAGAAATCCTTGTTCTTCTTCACCAGCCAAACTTTTGTTCGGAAAGCTTGTTTAGGAAATGTTATGAGCTTTCAAGTACCAGAGTGGGGAATGTCTCTCAAAAACTGGACTGAAAGGAAGCACCAGCCAATTGGGGTAAACAGCAACAAAAATCTAAGACAAGTTTGAACTAACGATTTGGAAAGACTGAACAAGATTCGATGTGGTTTCTCCCAGGAAAATATAGACTTCCTGCCTCAGAGTAGCAAGTAAAAGCTTCAAACTAAGCCTGAAGAACACAGAATGTAAATTGGGCACTCCTTTATTTCTGCCTAGTGCAACTTTTTCTGTACCTTTTCCCCTTAACATGCAACATTTCCTAATATTTTCATGATACAAACTCCTCTTTTTCAGAGAAAAAACTAGAAGAGACACAATAAGCACAGACCAAAACTAATGAAAACTCTCAGCAGAATTCCTTGCTTACAAAGAAAAGTGTTGTTGCATCTCTGCATGTTAATAGTCTCATCATGATTCCAGCGTCTCAAATAGCACACCCACATAAAAGTTGTTTGCTTGTTTAATTTACTAAAAGCTTCTGAATCTCATTCATCATCCAAAAACCTCTTGGGACAAACTGATCAGTTAGTTAGGCAGTAAAAACATACCTATGACCATGTCTTCATTTCCAAAAAACATTTGCAATAATGGAAGTTAGGATTTGATTGTGCACAAATTACTTGTTTTCTGCAGCAACTTTTACTTTTGTGGAGGGGGAAATTAGCTTTTGCCAGAATTACAGGTATTCCTCAACTTACAACTATTCATTTAGTGACCGTTCAAAGTTACAGCGGCACTGAAAAAAGTGACGTATGACCATTTTTTCACACTTAAAATAGTGGCAGCATTCCACCCCCCCCCCGGTCCTGTGATCAAAATTCAGATGCTTGGCAACTGGTTCACATTTATGACAGGTGCAGTGTCCCGGGGTCGTGTGATCCCTTTTGCGACCTTCTGACAAGCAAAGTCAATGAGGAAAGCAGATTCACTTAACAACTGTCTTACTAACTTCACAAATGCAATGATTCACTTAACAACTGTGGGAAGAAAGATCGCAAAATGGGGCAAAACTCACTTGACAACTAACTTGCTTAGCAACAACTTTGGGCTCAATTGTGGTCATAAGTCAAGGACTGCCTAGCAACAAAAACTTTGGGCTCAATTGTGGTCATAAGTCAAGGACTGCCTATATATTACTCTTTATATTAAGGATAGGAAACTAGTTCAGCTGAGGTTGTTGAACTGTAAATCCCAGCAGTCTTTTCTAACATAACCATGGGTGAGAGATACAATAACTGGGAATTTATTCAATAACATTTGCAGGGCCTCACATTTGTACCTCTCTGTTTCCCTGTGAAAACTTTCACCACTTTCATATTCCACCCTTATACAGCTTATGTGGCCTCATTGTCCTTTCTCCTCACAACAAATGAGGTAGATTTGACTGAGGAATTGACCCAGGACTACCATAGTTTCACAGTTGATTGTGGTTTTGAACCTAAGTTCCAGGCATAATACAATAATTAAATTGCCACAGAATTATGTTTTTATTACTCAGATGAGGTATACCTATCACTGGCATTTGTTGGGCCTGTGTGATCCTCTATGCCACTAAATATGGTACTCCCCATTATTGTGTCATATAAACAAGCAACCGTTTGAATTTTAGATTCTAACCTACAGGTCCGGGGAAGATTGATGTGTATTTCTTTGCCCTCCAAGGTTTCTAACATATGTAATCTTTCCATCAGCAACGAATAGTTGGACTGTGCTTTTTGTCTAAAAGCCTTGCCTGTATAAAAAGGCTCTGAACTGGATGGTACTTATTAATTTTCCATTACTCAACTGCTAATGAAATATACATTCAACCTCACAGACCAATTAAAGTAATATTCCCAGAAGCGGCCCACCATTTTAATTCATTCTTCCTAGTCTACCCTAATTAATTCCTTTTGTTAGGAGTCCTTGAAAGCTACTAAGCAGCTAATGAAAAACAGTGATTTCCATGCTTTCTAAAGCCAGCCATTTCCATGCTTCTCAAGAACATTTCAGGAAGCACTACAACTTGGACTTACAATGAATCAAATCTAGGACAGCTTTTAGTAGACCAGGATTCCCTACACAATTACCTTCCAGAGATGTTGGATCTGAAATTTCCTAGTTGAGTCAGGGAATTGTGGTATTTGGTCTAACAAATTTAATGCTGCCCATGATTTTTTTTAACAAAATTATCCTGCCTGTATTATGTTTATAAATAACTCAATGTGATGAACATACCAAATATTCCTTCCTCCTCTTATTTGCCCCCACAAACCCTGTGAGGTAGGTTGGGCTGAGAATGAGTGTGACTGGCCTAAAATCACATAGCCAGTTTTCTGGCCTAAGGCATGACTAGAACTCACAGTCCACTGGTTTCTAGCTTTGTGCCTTAACTGCTGGACAAAACTGGTTTTCAACATTTTCTGGGATCTTTCTGTGTTAGAGACAGCCTCTTAAATATTGGACCAGCATATATGGGCTTTAAACATCTATATCTACACAGTCACCAGATGGTAGCAAAAAAAGAGGTAGAAAGTCTTATATTTTTTTTCTGCTATTAACTGTTATCCAGATATTTGAAATCCAGGTGGGATTGGTAGATGGATGTATCCATAAAGTAATCAGGACCTGAACTTAGTTTGAGGGAAATTTTATCTTTGCTTTAAACAGAACTTGGCTGAAGCACAGCAGATATAAAGACGACACAGGAAGTTTATGGAAGAATTTGTTGGACTGACAGCATTCAGTGGAAAGAAACAGGCAAGCTTACAGATATGCTGAAGTTATGAGACACAAGTCAGTATGACACAGGGCAGTTTCTTACAAATCTCAGTTTTTTTGTAAAAGTCAAAATTTGGAATGGAATGTAACTGAAAATGCACAAGCAACCTAGAGAAGCATCTGGCAGGATTTCTGGAATGTAGATGCATCATCCAGATAGGTTAAAGTATATTTGTCGTGATTCCTAATCATCATTTAGATTCAGAAATGGAAGTCGGGGTCTAATCCCTAAGGAGTGCAGAGGGAAGGCAATATGCTAATATGCCGAGTATTAAGTATCTACAGATTAAACATAATAAATCTAATCTGCCCTGGCAGATACATCCAAATAATAGAGAAGGCCTCATCACTTCCATTACTTAATAATTAAAGAAAAATCACACAGAGAAGAGGAACACATTGTGCCAGCACTGAGTGACTTTAATTTACACCTTTAATTGTGCATCCATTTTACACCACATTAGACCATTCACATGATAAAGACTGTAACCAACTCTCTTGATACCTAGTAGCTGGACCCAAGCATTTCCCATGTCACACTTTGTCCTAGTTAAGCAATAATCATATTTGTTACACCGTGCTCCACAAACTTACACTTCTTAAAATGTAAAAAAAAAAAAAAAATTAGGGAAGGGGGGAAGTAAAGGAAGAAAAAAAGAAAAAAGAAAAGACAGTGTTAGTTTAGTGCTGCTCCTGAGCGCTACGACCAGACGTGGAGACCGTGACCTGGAATGTTAGAGGGTGGGGCTCTACCCACACCCCGTACTTGGTGAACCTCTCCCAACCCGGAAGGCTGCAAGACATGAAGCTCCTACAAGATGGAATGCTTCTCAAAGGGAATGGTCAACTCCTTTGCAGCTGGCTCATCCAGGAACCAGTAAAGCTTCCCAGTATGTGGCTGGACAAGGGCAGCCGGCAGTGGGTTTTCCTCGTTGCCTTCCAAAATACGCTGTGGCAAGAAAGAAAAAGGTCAGGCACCCATGCTTTCAAAGTCTACACTTTGCATATGGTATTCAAAATGTTAACAGGGGACATATTTTAAGCTGTGAGCTGCCCAGGGTCACTTTGGAATCAGGCAATGTGTAAGGAAATACATATATAAATAAAGGTTCTCCCACCCCCCTTTCTTTGCTAGGAGGCATAGGGAACAGTCAAACATAAACTACTGCCAACTACCTTGCTCTTTCTTAGAAAATTCTACAACAGAAAGAAAGAGATGCACAGCCATCATTAAAAAGCAAATGTGTGTACTGGACAAAGCCACAGTTCAATTTGAAGCAAGCCAGTCTGATTCCTCAGTGTATTAGCTCAGCATAACTAATTACTTTTCAGCTTAGCAAGCCAAAGTAGAACAAACAAAACCTTTGCAAGAAACTTTTCAGAACAAAACTGAAAAACAGACGTTGCAATTGACTATTTTGCCCCACCCACCTATGATGACATCACTATATCACCCGCAGCACTCAAAAGCTTGGGGAGGTGGCGGGAGGGGGGGGGAAACAGCCCTTCCAAAGGAAAGTACCTTTATCACTGCAGCCTTGTTGTCCCCTGTGGCAACGAACACCACACTCCTCGCAGCATTCAGCACAGGCAAAGTCAGTGTGATCCGCTCTGAGGGGGCCTTTGGGGAATCACTAATGGCAGCCACAATCTTCTCCCGCTCCTGACACAGGAAAGTCAATATGGACCATAATGAAGAAAGGCAAAAAAAAAAAACCTTTGGAAACAGCATGAGACAGAGCTAGGTTTACTCCATCTTTATCTGTTTGGTGCCCTCCGGATATGTTGACACTACAATTCCCAGAATTCCCAGGCCAATGCATGTGGACAGCATTGTGACAGCTAAGCCCAATGTACCAAAAGCAAACTGGGAACTTTCAACTCACATTTTTAGACAGGTACAAACAAAGCACCGTATTTAATTCTCAAAGTCTTACACAAAACATCTTACAAGTGTGCACAATGTTCAAAATTAACCAGTTCTTGGAATGTTTCATTTTCAAAGGGTCCTTGACATAGAACATCTCTGGGTGCCCCATAACCATAAATCTTAAAATTGGCAAACTTGGAGACCCCTGCTCTAAGGGGATTTTCCCATGGAATATACTGTAAGTATAGATTATCAAACTCTAAACAAGATTTAAGGAATTAAAATTGTTGTTTAACCAATTAATGCTTTAACTGGGTTGGGGGTCAGCCTCACGTTTAGCTGATGTACTAATTAACTATACATTCATAATATTGGAAGCCATTTATCATAATGTGGAACAAACACACACTTCTAAAAATTATGCAATCACCTTTAATTTTCCCGATCTTAGTTTTCGCTCGCAGAGGCACCGTGGGCCAGTCCTTTGCTGTTTCCATGGACCCATGGACCAGATCTAAGAACCCCATGGACTGGATGTGGCCCATGGGCCTTGAGTTTGACACCCCTGCTCTAAAGGTTTGCTCAAATTAGATGAACAAAGAGACATAAATTATAGGAAGAGATGATGCAGGACCAAAAGGAGAGAATGGAAAAGGAATTTTTTTTATTATTATTACCCACAAGAGAAGCCTATCCATGTCTATTTCACAAATCTTTATAGCTTCCCCAATGGTTGGATATATTCTACTTGTCACTTGATTGGTTCACTTGCACCTTTGAACTATTGTTGAAAGACGTGCAGGGAATCAATTGTGCTTATTTTCACAAGGTTATACATTTTGCCATTTATTACTTTCTTGATGGTCCCAGCTAGAAATAGGCATCAGCATGCAAGGATAGGCAACTTTTTGGGTTTGGAGGGCATGACAACTAGCATTTGAACAATAAGTTGTAAGAGCTTCTCATGGCCTTCATGTCATGTCTTTCCTATTCACAAAAGAGCTGCTCTGGGAAATGCGGCCAATGGCAAAACCCCTGTTTAACAGAAAACAAATTGGGGAAAATGCTCTCTTCTATCCTGACTTTCTCTGGCTGTTCTCTGGCTTTTTTGTCCCATTGTTCTCTGTTATGAGTTGGGAATTTAACTAAGGATAGCAGAGGCAAAGTTGTCTCCCATATCTCTCCCAGACAGATCAATCATACTAATAGACATCTTGATACTTCACAGTAGCCCTGGCTCTAGACTTCTCAGAATTGATAACTCCTAAGGATAAACTCTTAAGTTTAAGGATAATTCTTGTTCTCAGTGTACATTTGTCCAATTAATTATTTCCTGCGGCTGCTCAAGGAAAATCTATTTCAATAGACTGTTATAGCATCACTTTTTAGAAGGATCATCTGTCACAAGTAAATTATTATAGACTTTAATCTGATTACTGTGAGCTTCCTCAGAATAGCCAGCAGGATTTTTGCTCCTTTAATCTGCAACAGCCATGACTCCATAACAGGATCTTCAACCTAAGCAACAGCAGACAAAAAAAAATCATCTGCAGTTCTTCTCTTTGGCTCACCTGTAGTAGGGGATGATCTGGAAAAAGAGAGCAGGTGTGTCCATCTGGTCCTACTCCTAAGATCAAAAGGTCAAATACAGGCATATCTTCACCCTGGAAGGCCTGTGGAACAGAAACACACTTGAGGGTTTAAGTAACACATTCATTTATCTACCTACTCAACTTTTATACTGCCACTTGGTATATTCTTACTAGTTTTCAAAGAAAAATATATTATGAATATAAACATGGAGATAACTATCTTTTCCTCCAAACACAATCTAGAAAAATGAAAATGTCTTCACCTGATATTTAAAAAGTACTAAAATATGAATCAGTTGGCATTATTGTGTTAAGAGTTTCCATGATCTAGTTATTATGAATTTAATCTTTTTAAAAATTCTTTAGGACAACATGTTTCCCCACAATCTGTCTTCGTACTGTAATTGTCCTGAACTTGATCTGAGATTTCAAGCATTTGGAGGAATTATCCCTATTTGCACTTGTTAACTAGTCCCAAGTAGTCTGATTGAAAAAGACAGGGCTTACCTTATTCTACCACAGCATCATATGGGAGATGCTGTAGGATTATAGTTTCTGGAACTCAGAGCTAAAGCGCTAAACACAGCATAGTTGAATTGTAATAACTTCATTCAGCATACTTTCATTTTAATCTACATTGATCAACTTGACACTAATTGTTCAGTTTGTCCAAGACCTTTGAAAGGACATTGGCCAGAAATTTACAATTAGTAGGCCTTTTACAAGTCTAGGCTCAAAACTGTGTAATGAATGTATATTCAGAATTAGTGGCTCATCAACGTTTTGTCAAACATCGGGGAACTTTTATGAGTACTGAAAGCAAAATAGTAGATCAAGCCAAGAGGTTTCCCTATTGAAAATAGTGAATTCTTGAGAAAAAAAAATCAGTTAGGATGTAATCTCCTTTCCAACCTCTGTGCTTTGCCCTTAAGTTACTAATATCCTGCAAGAAAATCTGTCTCTGGCAAATAAAAACACACCAACTCCGAGCCATACCTTTTTCAGCTTTTCAGCATAATCTGCCGCTGCCTCTTCTACTGGTAGTGAAGGATTGATAACAACTATTTGGTCATCAGGTATAGCAATTTTAGAAAGGAGGTATGTCTGAAACAAAATGCAAATCACTATTACAGAATGACAAAACAAAGTGTGGGACTCTCATAGAAAGGAGAGGCTGCTCTCTCAAACTAGCACAAATGAGGGGAAATAGAAGGCATCTACTGCATTCTCTTTTTTTAATTTTGAAAAAACTTTATTAAATACAAAAGGTTAAAATATACAAATGTACAAAAATAAAAGGTAAAAAGTCATACACATACATAGACATCACAACACTTTCTATAATAGAACTAATTATATTTTTCTCTAATACATTTAATAATGAATTAAATGTTTCATAATAAATATTGAGTGGCATTTATTTCCTATATCCTGTAAATTGCCAGTTATCTATACTCTATCAAACATAATAGTCTATTATTGTTTTTTGGTATTGTATTATAATTGTATGTTTTTACAAATATATTCTATTACTTAGTCAAAGCACAAGGAGACCTAGAACATTTGTAATTTCCTGTCATTTGGTGTATATATATATCATATGTTTCGTAATATTATATTATCATATTACTGCATTCTCTTTATAACCCCTTTCCCAAGAGCCACCCTAGTAGAAAGAAGGTCTCTTTTAAGAATAGGAAAACAATATGGCAGGGGTTGGAATGGGATGAAATAGAAAGGAGATAAATCTCCATCCACTGCTGAGAGCATTCTATACAATCTCACGGAGTCTGACTCTGTTTCCTCAGAAGAATAAAAGCAGGATCAAATCTATACAATTATCACCTGAAATGCACTTCTTCCTATTTCACTTCCTTTTTTCACTATAACTGTAAGCTCTGTGAAACTTGGGTTTGATATTTTCCTGTTATTTCCTCCTGCTTGTAGGTGCCACCATTCTTACTAATGTAATAAAAATAAGAAAATAAACACCCCACAAATGAACCTTCCCCCATTGCTGTATCTAGCATACATTTCCCTTGTGCAAGTGTGATCTTCCATGAAGCAATTAAAGATACAAGATTCCTAACCAAAAGCAACAACAATGGGTAACTTTGTCATGGTCATCTACAGGTAATCCTTGACTTATAGTGGCCCATTTAGTGACTGTTCAAAGTTACAAAGGCACCAAAACAATGGACTTATGGCCATTTTTCACACTCATGACTGTTACAGCATCCCCATGGTCACATGATCAAAATTCAGCTGCTTGGCAACTGACTCATATTTATGACAGTTGCTGTGTCTCTGATCATGCTTTCTCCTTTTGTGACGTTCTGACAAGTAAAAGTCAATGAGGAAGCCAGATTCACTTAACCATGTTACTCACTTAACAACTGCAACGATTCACTTAACTGTGTCAAGAAAGATTGTAAAATGGGGCAAAATTCACTTAACAAACGTCCCACTGAGCAAAAGAAATGGACTCAACTGCACTCGTAAGTCGAGAACTACCTGTACTCCTTAACAGTGCTCCGGGAATCATCATTTACATCTGGGAGTATTTGGGTTTATGAAAGAAAAAGGCAAGTCTTCCAGAATCTGGGAATCTCTCCTTCAGCACCTGGTTTAATCCAACTGTTAGGTTACTAAAGAACAGAAATGATTTCCTACCTTTCCACAAAAGTAGAAAGACAAACTAGCACACCATCTGCCCATTGATCAATATGTTTGACACTCAATTGAATCCCCAATCTGACAAAAGATTTTAGAGCTATTTACATTGGAGCCTGACCTTGAGTATGCACATGTTTCATGTGAGCTATACTTCAAACAGATATTTATGCTACGTAAATTTCATACCTATTAGGCAAACTCCAGAGATACTAATTAAAAAGGAGAAGTCGCTGGGGGAAGACAAACGGAAGCCAGCCCATCCTAAAAAAAATTAAGCAACTAGCTACAGATGCTCGTTTTCCAATACAAAGCAGATTACATACAGCTCCATGCATGGCTTGAGTTTGTGGCTTCGTGTGGACCCAAACTCATGTGGCATTAATTTGCTCCAGCTTTTTACAGTGAATTCTATTTAAAGATGGTTGCTGAGGAGGTGGTTGGTGGGTTGGTGGGTCTCAGATAGGATGCTGAACAAAGGAGATTTCGGTCCGGCTCCGCAAGGCGTTTGCAGCACCCCAAAATAAAATAAAATAAGTTATTATTCATCGGTGAAGCAGCAGCGCGGACAGGTATCTCCTTGGTTAAACCGCAATCCGCGGGGACTGCAGGTGAAAAAGGAAAGATGAAAGCCGAGAGCAGCCCAGCCCTGCAGTCTCAGGTTTACCGACCCATCATCACCCGAGGGAGTTCACGCCCAGCCTTCCTGCCGGGAAGAGCCGCGGCCAAGGAAGCACGCCTCCTACCCCCCCACCCCACCCCACCTCACCGGGGATCAGCCCCAGCACCCTACACCCCGTCCCGCCTTGAGGCCCCTCCTCGAGAGACACCTTGTAGGCACCGAAGTTGCTCTCGGGGTCGTTCAGCGGGACCCGCCGCTCGTCCACGAAAGCCAGGAGCCACCGAGCAGGGCAGGCAGCGGCCGCGGGCAGCTCCTGAGCCAAGATCCGCACTAGGCTTCCACCTGACAGGCCCAGGGAGAAGCGCCCACCCGGTCCGGATTGAGCTTCCCGCTGCGCTACTAGCTGGGCCAGCGCCGAACCCAGCTCCTGCGGCGAAGGGAAGACCGAGATTTGGGGAGCCGGAGACGCTGCAGCGGCCGGACCGCGCCGTGACACCGAAGAGCCGGGCATGGCGAGTGAGGTGAGGCAGCAGCTGAAAGGAGGAACGAAAAAACCCGGCAGCGAAGCCGAGAGGGACCCATGGTGAGAAGGCGAGCAAGGCCGGGCGGAAGTGGCCGCGGTCGTCGATGGCACGCGGGCGGAAACCTTAGTAGAAGGAGGGTTTTAGAGAGGAAAAAAAAAAGCGGCGGAAACATATGCAAGAAGCTACCGGAAACCTGTGAAGCCGGCACTCTCCCCCCTATATTTATTGGCAGACGGAAATCTTACGTACTGCTGAGAATACGACGCTAGAATTTACTCCGGACCAAAATATTTTCTTATGGCTGCCTTGCGAAATGAAATAGTAGACTAAATAAAGTTGAGGCCATATTGGAGTTTATTTGAATTTTCTTCATTAGAGGTCTAATACGGGGCGGGAAATCAAGAATGAAAGGCAAAGACGGTAAGAAAGAAGGATTTATTTCTTAAGACTCTCTCTTGGCTTTCCTGACAGCTTTGTCAGGAATAGGGTTGAATAGGGTTGAGAGGTAGCCCCAAAGTGGGCCTAAACCCAGATGAATCCGTCTTTACCGGCCAAAACCTTAACACTGCATCAGAATGAATGTCTTGGAATTGCTAGGAGGGTTTTCTTCTTTGAAATTAATAATTTTCAGAACTTTGATTAAATATAATAGAGAACCCAGCATTTCCCAACTATTGCCAATTTTGGACACCAGCTATTCAAAACCAAAATTTTAGGAAGGTTGTACTGTGAAGGAGCCAGCTGATCATATGAGGTTGTCTTGTGATAGATAGCTTTTAACTCAAGAAACTGGCTGAATTAGTTATTAAAGCCCTTTCACTAGGAATAATTTATCATGACAAGAAACAGGCTATGATTTTGAAGGCTCTAGTAGAACTTTATCTTCTGAAATTTAGATTTAAGCCTATTGTGTTGTTAAATCTTAGCTTCTGTCATCATCACTTTATGATTGAGGATATTGGTGAAATCCAGACACTGGGTTGAGTAAACAATGGTTTACTTAATCATTGGTCAATGGGCAGTGTATATAGCTTGTGTTTGAAACAACAGTTTCACAATAATAGCCACATCAGGCAGCATAGAAAATTCAGGGTGACTCTGATGCAAAGTTGACATTTAAGTAGAAGAAAGCATACACTTCCTAAGCAAGTAAAATCAGTATACTGCTAGATCATACTGAGGTGAAATGCAGACTACGTATGGTGTTTTGTTAACAAACTTCGGCGATTAGATATTGCTATATTACTCAGACTGAATAGGAAACATCTGTAAATGCCTTGGGAATAAAAAGAGAAAAGAAAAAAAACTGTCCCTAAGCAAGGCAAGTACAATTTAAAGAAACACTATGTCGAGAAGAATTGGGAAAGAAGACTTTTAAAATTATAATTCAAAGGTTTTATAAGTTTCAAGTTGCACAGAATCCTATGAACTCTGAAGCGGACTAGTAATTCTCTGTTCTTATGGCTCTCAGAACCCCTTTTGGCTAGGACTGAAAATTTTTAAGTGTGGTGGTGTCTACTGAAATGCTGCCTTCCTTGATGTACTAAACAAGCTTTTTCAGTCTCTTCACCCAGTCATCTTGTTACCAATTTCAAACAGCTCTCCCAGCTAGGTTTATATGGATATGCCTTTGCTCTTAAGATAAGCATGGGGAGGAAGAATTTATGTCTCTAAGTGTGATAAATTAATTGTGTTCCATTAAAGCAATGTTAGAACCAGACTAACAAACTAATTGAGATAAGTGGAACTTGTGGCTTAGAAAAATGCAACATCATTTCAATAAAATCAGTTTCTTGAGGGAAGTCTAGAATAGACATGAATCCTTATTGGGCAAAAAGACTATATAGAACATTCAGTTTGACAGAAGAATGGTATGTTTGCAAAGGTACAGCTTACGTTACACTCATGTCTATTTTTATTTGGAAGCAAAGCTTGTTGATTCCAAGACAGCTTACTCCCAAGAACCAGGGGCTATTTAGCTGCCAACCAAAAGCTTCTGAAATAGATGTCAAGTCTGACTCCAAAGCTGTGATGTTTGCTTTGCGTCAATTCATTGTGCAAGTTATAATTCTTGGAACAAAACTTGTAGATGGATATCTTGCCCTTGGAATGCAACAAGGATTGGGCTGGCAAGAATATGGAATTATTGCCCATCCCTGTATTAATGACCTACTGTATAGCTTGAGGTAAATCCTTTAGTAAAGTTATATCTTTATGCAAATTAGGGAGGCATAAGAGCTATACGGAGTGGTGACTTTTTTGCTTGGCCAGGTTAATAAAACTGGGAGAACAGACACTGGAAAATAAAATGACAAACACACTGAACATTTTCATTAACAGAGTAGGTATACACATAACTCAGTTTTTTAAAGTTCTTTATTCTTATAAGGTTTTTCTCAAGTCAATGTTATATTTTGGCAAAAGTGACTCCAATAACAAAATGTAACATTGCTTCAAAAAATTCAGTTAGACAATGCATGATTCTTAAAATCAGGAGCAAAGTGAGATTTTGTTTGCTTTTTCAAACAAACCTTTTTCTCCAAATCAAATTCAGTTAGCTGTAGGTATGTTTGTTTATGCAAGAACTAATACAACTTATATTCGTAACAGTATTATTAACTTGTTTTAACTTGTTCTGAAGAAAAGTTGGAAAAGGCACATTCTGGGTCTTATCATTAAAAAAAGGAAACAGTTGACTCCCATGGCTTCTGAATTGTTATTTATCAATTGCCTGGCTAATACAATACTTGGTGTACTCAGAAATACAAAATAACATTGTTCTATATATGTCTTTGTAAAATACTCATATGAAATTCCATTTTTGCCAGAGAAAAATTTCCTCAAGGAAAATTAATTTGATCTTAAGTGATTCAGGGTACCTGAAACATTTCGTCCACAATCATATTGCAGGCCAGTAGTATGTACATTGGTAACAGAATATTTCCATATCACTGTATCCCAAGAATTACAGCTTCTTTGAACAGACAGGCAGTCAATCAAAATTCAAGCAGTCCATTTGTATCGTCTTTTGTTTAAATTCTTAATGCCATCTACCCAAATGGCACTAATGAAAAGAAGCAAAGTTAGGAATGTCCACATCAGATATTGCTGGAAGATCAGTGTGAGTAATGTGTTGCAAATGGTCTTTGATGAGCTGACAGGCTTCCTATGTTGATCACAAGAAATTAGCAAGACCAAAGACTGAACAGCATCAGACATCCACTTGTTTCAGGGCTTAATGGAAGCATTTTTTCAAGATTCTGGAGCAGTCAAATAATTGTTTGAAACATCCCATTCCCCCAAATGAATGTTTGTTTTAAATAAGATGATTTAAAGTAGATTAACAGAACATATATCAGTTATTTTCCCACATGGGTGTAGTATGTAACAGCCAATTGATTTGCTGTGGGTAAGTGGAATTTGAAGTACGCAATACCTTTCTGCTAAAAGAGCATTAAAATAACTTTTCAAGCAGAGTTTCCGAACCAACTTATTTTCAATATACTGTACGTATATCTTTTTAAAATAATACTGTTATTTAATCTTATTAGTCCTGTTTCTGGTTTTTCTATTCAATATCAAGTTTCTACACATAAACTGTTGCATTTTGACAGTCAGATCTTTAAAGCTACAAATAAAGCTAGAAAGAAACAATTGGAGGAACTCTAAATCTGTATGTTTGAAACCTGGCAAGTCTAAAGCAACTGAAGGCTTTATCCTAAATAATTATTTTCTGCTTTAACACAATGAAATATAGCCAAATAACACAAAAGAAAATAATTTGATCAGTTTTGCTACAATGGATTTAGTCATCCCTGAAATACTCAGGACACTGAACATGTAATAATGCAGATCAGAAACCATTTCCCTTTTCATAAGGAATTCCCTATCACAATGGTTATAAGGAAGAAAAGGCCTTTCTAAAAACCAAAAAATACAAAAAGAGCTATTCTCTGTGCTCTAGAAATGGTTAATGTGCTTTTTAAAAAGGGGGAGGAAAACCATCTTGCTCTCACACCATAGTGGAGTTTTTCCCTGTTGCATATTAAAACCTTGCTCTGCTTATTTATTCAAGTCTATTTCTCTACCAAAACAAGACCTTTCGATATCAGGCCTTTTAGGAGTCATCTCACCAATTCAATCAAAGAGAAATTTTTCCAGTTTGGATCCTCTCAAAAATGCACTCATCTATTGGTAGGTACTTGCCAACTTTTACATCCAAAAAGTATAACCGATCTGACATCTGGTGTGGATTGTAGCCTTCCCTTTGTAAACGTGTCTTCTGAATCTTAAAAGTGCCTATTGGGGAAAAAGAAAGAAGATAGAAACACATTGTTGACAATTACATGCAAAAGGAAAGCAAAGGGGTCTAGGACAACTCGCCACAGCCAACTCGCTGTGGGACAATTCAGTGCTATAATAATTGTTTCATTCAGTTACTTTTTATTATTGGTGACATTTTTATTGAAGTTATTGTAACTTGCATTTCTGGGTTGACTTTTTTATCATTATGATTGGCCAGGGTTCCATTGAAATTAATTGAACTTTTGAATTTGTTGAATTGTCCTGTGGTGAGGTGGCCATGGCGAGTTGGCTGTGGCATGTTGTCCCATTCCAAAGCAAGGAGTAGCACTTAAAGACAGTGATCAGACTGAAGATGTTTTATTTGGAAAACAGGGCAATATGTTATAGCAATAGCACTTAGACTTAGCAATAGCACTTAGTTACTTTAGATCAGCTATTTTAGCAAAGAAAGAAAGGGAATGTTTGTTTAGACTTCACAAAGTATTTGTTAGAAACTGGAGGATAACTTAAAACTCACTGGTGAACCTCCTCTTCTAAGAGATTCCCAGTAAAAGAACTATGGAACGCTGCTATCAAACAGTGAACTTCCTCTCGTACCCTTGTTTGTGTAGCTGAGGAGTCTTTTGCCCGCCTACCTTCATCCCAGCTCTCCAAAAATAGAAAGTGCTTTGAAACTTCTCGTCCAAACCCATAACAACAAACCTAATGCCAATTCACAAGAGGTGACTATGTAATTGCATGATCTTTCATGTGGACACTCCTTTACAATTCCTTTTTAAAAAAAACCCCACATGTCTGAGTTTACTAATATGGGAAAGTGACATTCACATACAGACAGAACAGCGAAACTGCTCTTGAACTGCACATGCTTCATATTCCCTGCAGATCAGATAATCTGGACCTTCTATCTTAAGGTTATTTGGCGGGCCCTCTTTTTTCCCCTTCACATGTCTAGAATACAATTTTCAGTTTAAATTAGAAGAATATGGAAAATAATTAAAAGACAACCTGTTTGTGGAGTCTAGTGGTTTGTCCAATCAAGGACATACTCTGATATCACCAGACCATCTAGTAAAGTACTAAATTATCTAGTTCTGAATACACATTTCTGACTTCCTTCAAGGTTTATTTCAAAGACCCGTACACAGCAAAACAATGTTTAGAAGTGAAACAGAAAGGTTGGACATAAAGCACGTGTTAAGAAGATAGCTACAGTGGTAATAATAGACTAATAATAGATCCCACCTCTCTCATCTTTTAATTATAATTTTGTATTTTTATGACTTTATCACTTTTAAACCACCGAGAATCCACCTTGTGGTGACATAGACAATAAATAAATTTAATAAAAATAAATTATCTTTTTTGTGTCTTATTATATATCCCATCTTAGTCCTTTAAACTTAAGCATCTTTGTGTTACCTGTGGTATCAACCTGTGGCAGAAATCGGAGGAAGATAGGCCGTGCATATGGAGGTAATGCTTTCTGTATCTCCAAAAATAGAACGTTAGGATTCAGTTTTGCTTCTGGGTCAGCAATAGCTGCCATTCCAGCCTTGCCTTCCACTCCTAAAATTTAAAAAGGAAATAAACAAAGTTTTATTATGGTCATAGACCAGCATAAAGCAAAATTATAAAGACTGCCAATTCTGATATGTACATTTGCACAAAGAAGCCATTGGCAGCCAACTAATTCACAGCTGCAGATCCAATCCAGATGTGCATCACAGCTCCACAGCAAACCACATCCTAGCTGCAGAGAATAAGCACTGGGGGGGCTTCCTTTTCTAAATAACTCTCTTCCATTTGTCAGTGGACCTGTGACTGCAACAGGAAGTGTAGCGTTTGGCTAATACCACCCAGCTAATACCAGCCACCATTGCAGCAAACGTATCTCAAATGATTTCAATAGGCTGCAAATATTTATCACAACTTGTTTCTTCACCCTCTTTTTCCTACCTGGCTTCCTTTTTGTATTCTCTTAGCTAAGTTTTTAGTTGGCAAACCAACACAGAAGATCCTGGGTCTTCTATTTGTGCATGGTACCTGTTCGCCATTAGCACAGTGTATTAATATTTAATTTATATGAGTGAAACTTAGTGGCTAGAAAGTAGAATAAATGTATTATACCTCAGCCAATTACATCAAATAACTCACCTAAGCTGTTCCCTCTCATACATTCTCCATGTGGAAGGCTGAAGCAGCTTTGCAAACCAAAACAAAGAAATCCCCTATGTTGCTTTTTGCTCTACGACCAAAAGTAGTAACTATTTGTTCAAACAAGTGATCTAACACACACAATAATGCTTCTGAAGGAGCACCAGATGCTGGTGACACAGCAAAGTAAACCACCTTGCTTTTAAACAGAAGAAGAGGTTCAACTTCTCATTCTACTAACGGTCATTTTTGCCCATTTAACATCTGTTCCGATAGCTGCTTCTGCTCAAGTCTCAGAATGAATACCAAATAACTGGAGTTCCTGCAATATATCTTTCGTTATAACAGTTTGCACCCTTGTCTCTCTATTACTCTATGGCTACTGCTCAAGAGATTTTTTTTCCAGCCCTAGTATCAATATAAATGAATGCTTTTTCAGGTGTTACTATAGGTGTATATTTCGAGCTGCCTTTCTCTTGTTTCTTATATCTCCTATCTCCAAACCCAACAGTATCAACTGAATTTGAACGTGGCAGATCTGCTTGCTGACTCCTGAGCTTCTAAATTCTAAATTACCTGGTACCTCTACTCCATAAACTGCCACATCTGTCTTGCTGAGAATATGGCTGAGGATTCCTTCCACTTCGGTGGTGGAAACATTCTCCCCACGCCAACGGAATGTATCCCCACTGCGGTCTTTGAAGTACATATAGCCAAGATCATCCATCACTAGGACATCACCTGCAGGAGAATAGGATGTCAGTATGTATGTACTGTATGTACTGTGCTTCTACCAAACTCTTATCTCCCAGCTGGGAGTTCAACAAATGAGGGTAGAGATGAAGTTTTCTCTGTCCAGTTGTGTCCAAGTCTAGGGCATGGTGCTCATCTCCATCTTTTGCCTCAAGGAACTAGCATTGTCCAAAACATTTTCCGTGGTCATGTGGTCAGCATGGCTATACCCCAAAGGCACAAGGAACACAAAGTGATACCTATTCATCTAGTAATTTGCATGCTTTCGAACTGCTAGGTAGGCAGGAGCTGGAGCAAGAACGGGAGTTCACCCTGTTGTGTGGCACTTGGGTCTTGAACCCAGGCTGTCAGCTTTCCAGTTGAAAAGCTCAACATCTTTAACCACTGAGCCATCATGCCCCCTCCAACAAATGAGGGCTAGAATACAATAAACATATTGTTTCCCAATTACAGATGGATCAAGAACAAACATGCAAAAATGGTTCCGTAAATGGGAGAGATAGATGATCCATATTATACATAAACTCTCTCTCAGGAATGATGGCCAGAACCAAGTCAAGAAACTCCTTGTAGAAGAACAACCTCCATCCATACTGGAAAGTAATTCTATTCATCCCCAAACAGAGCCAAAACAGTAATGTTGATAATTAAGCTTAGGCAATAAAAGTTTTATTTGTACTGTATTGTGCTTTTAAGCCATTGTCAACAGTTTTTAAATTGAGTGAAAAAACACTATTGGGAGCATGTCATATGTTTACAAAATACTTCCCTGAATCATGTATAAGAAGCAACAACGTTGAATTCATCATAGGATTGATTTTATTCAAGATATTTGTTGCTAAATACTACCACAGGTCTGTGCTAACAAAGAATTTCAAATATTTGAATATGTCCTTAATTTCCGAGGACTTAGATTACTATATAATTTTGTAATTTTGACTGTAATATATGGATAATTCAAAATTACAAATTTATCCTTCTAGGACACGAAGGCAAGACATTGACATGAAGAATACCTGAAAGATAGGCTTGATCTCCTTTCTGGAAGACATTATAAGCTATTTTCTTATTAGTTGCATTCTGATTGACATAGCCATCAAATCTTCGCAAAGGGTCTTCTTGGTTTATCCTGCCCACAAGAAGTCCAGGTTCTCCTAAATAAAGGAAGAATTCCGGGGGGGAGGGGGGGAATTAACATATGTGTTTATAGCAGTTTTGGATACTGGATGGATTTTTTATGCATGCTATTAGTTTTGGCACAAGAATGCAACAAAAATTGAAGCACAAATATTATCATTTACTACTTTTCATCTAGCAGTTCTATAACTGATCTGATTCTTACTGAATATTCATTTCATTTAAATGTTGTCTCTTACTACCCTAACACATCTTTAAGTCTTCTGCAGCAATACTCCAGCTGAAAATTGGAGGACTGAAATCAATGCTGAATTTTTTAAAGTGCATACTCAGTATATTATTTGATTCCATTATAAAATGGGAATTTTTAAAAGAATTGTGTATTTGTATTTTCAAACCTAAAAATATACTTCTAAATGTGTTTTGCCCTAAAATATTCTCTTGTAATGGTTGCTTTTTAAGCCCCTCCCCTGCACCCCCCCAAAAAAAGAACTAAAAAAGTTATATTCTGAACATCATAGAAATTCAAATCAAGATCATCTGCTTCAAATGCATCCCAAAATAAATTAATGAGTATCTGCAAACTAAGGTACAGATGACATATATAATCTGTAATTAACTAGTTTGCTACAGATGAATAGCTGGCTAAGTATCATAACTTTTTCTTTAGTATTTTTCTTAATTTAGTTTACACTTTTCTACATGATACAGTATTTCCTATGTCTACACAGCCTGTCTTCTTTAGGCCACTCTTATATATGTTCTTTTTGGTTCATCTTTTTTTTTTCAAATATCAGTGATTAACACTGTTGTTTCACAAGGTTCCATGTCATTTGCCTTACTTCGCTTAGGTATTTGCTTACCTACAGTACTTATGTGCTACCTTCCAACTATTCCAGTTGTGGAGATAGTGTTAAAACATGATTAAATATTATTCATGGTGAACGGGCAAGGCTTGTAATCTTGAACAATGCTTCATATCTCTTCTCTTTAAAATGGCATCCAGATAGTCCTTGCTTAACAACCATTCATTACAACTGTTATGTGATCACAATCTGGGAATTTGGTGACTGGCTTGCAATAACAATATTGCAGGGCCTGTGGTCACATACACTGATTGCCATTCGCAACCTTCACTGCTGGTCTCTGCCAAGCAAAGTCAATGGGGAAGCCAGCAGGAGGTTGCAAACAGTGATCATGTGATGGCATGCTTAACAATTATGTGGAACTTGCTTAATGATAGCAACCATGCAGGAACTGCCATCATAAGTGATGTGGTAATGTGCCATCATACTTTACCACATCACTTGAGAGACATTCCAGTGCCAATTACTATTGTTAAGTAAGCAAGTTAAGGACTACTTGTATTTGCCTAGGAAGCAGGTCAAAAAGTAGCCTCTCCAGTCCTGTAAATTCTCTTGATTAATTTGGGCACAATTATTAATAATTAATATCCAGATCAGCTATATTCCTGGAGAATTGACGTTGTGTAGGAACCTCTATTCTCCAAGTTACAATTAAGGCATAAAGCATTGTCACATTTATTTACCGGGCTGACAGGAGATACATAATCCATTTGTGCCGCGTATTAGCTCCATGGTATCCTCATTAACTTTCACCAAGCGGATAGGATATACATTTGGCAAAATCCGGCTATGGAAGCCACAGGCTCCCACCTGTCAAGAGTAAAAAATATTAAAAGCAAAGAAGGCCTCCAAATGCTGCATACATTTCTCTAAGGAGGTTATTATTTGCTAGGAAAATGCTCTGTGTCTGCCATGGTTCCTACCTTCTGGAATATCATGCCCCTTAATGTGAGATCTGTTCCTACCCTCTTGGCCTTCTGTAAGAACCTCAAAACCTGACTCTGCCAATTGGCCTGGGGCCCTGAAGCAAGAGCTTGAAGACCAGGGCATTATATTATCATGATGGCCTCAACTGCAAATACAATCTAAATACAATGTAGATATGAAAAAGTATGGCTTTTATAAAAGACAAATACTATTTGATCAGACACTGTTGAACTCTGATGAAAAACTAATTAAGAAGGTATATAACTTTTTACTAAATTTGAAAATGGGAAACAAATAAAAGACACCATGGTACAATGGGGAGAAAAAAAACTTTGGCTATAACATCGAACTATATAAATGGCAAACTTTATGGGAAAGGAACTAAAAATTAACAATGGCAACCTCTTATAAAGAAAACGTATATGTTTTATAGATAGCATTTACCACCTGCTAGGCTAGCTAAAATGTTTAAAAATCTGCCTAGCAAATGTTGGGAATGTAACCAAAACTGGGCACATTTTATCATATGTGATAGACTTGTGTTAAAGCAAAAAAAAATTGAGCAAAGATACACAGGTGGCTAGAAAAGATAGGGAAACATGTATTTTTTAAACTTGAACTGTTTTTATTAGGTATAATATCAGAAAAACTAGATAAGTATATATTTAACATTACATGTCGTAACAGCAGTGAGGACTATATTTGCACAATATTGGAAAAAATGAAGAAACACTGCAAGATAAAGATAAAATTAAGATACTAGACTGTGCAGAAATGGATAGATTTGACATTGAAAATTAAACAAGACACAGAATACTATCAAACATGGAAACTATTTTATCAGTGGTTGAAAAAAAGGGATGGAGATTAAGAATGCAATCAGTATTGTTAAGCAAACTGAATACCCAAACAACACGATGCTTATTAAGCATTAAGAAATGTAATTAATAGAAAATTTAAAAAAAAATTTTTTAAAAAAAGCAAAATAGATAAATGGACCAATCAATGCGTAAACAGGGTGGAAGTGGAATCTTCATCTAATCTACTAGTCACCTCCAGAATGGCATGCCCACATTGGTGCCCCAAATTAACCTGCTGAGGCTCTTGGCAATTTGTATTTAAAATCCAGAAATGGGATGTAAATTTGAAGGAGAATAAAACAGCAAAGTTTGCTCCTCCTTGTATTATACAGGGATTTTGGAAAAGGCAAAAAAGAACACTTTGCTTTTCATTTTCTGTGTATCAATAAAACATGTAAGCTAAAGTTTCTAGTGGTACAGAGCACAACAGAGGAAAGACTTGAGGTCTGGCATGAGAAAAAAAAAGGTCTCCATGGTTCCTAGACTTCTAATCAGGAACATTCCTCTTAAGGGATAGAATACATGGCAACAATGTTACTGGCAACCCCAGTTTTTGCAATCTGTAAATGAAACAAATACTGATAAAAGCCCACAGCGTTAAAGAGAGAGAATGCTATTAGCCCTGAACTGGCAACAAGCAGTACAGGGTAGTAACTGAACTTGCTGAGAGTCAACTAATTGTTGTCATATCTACAATAATAGTGACCTTCTCTGTGAAGAGATTTTCCTACTAATCCAATCACTTCTTCAGTGACTTTAAAAGACCAGCTGTCTTCCTTCATACAGTCACAGCACTGTAGATCTGATATCCAGCCAAGAGGTTTTAAAGGGCACACTCCTTCATTGCAGATAGCAAAATATGGTACATTCCCAGGAAGCAAAAGTGAAGCTGAGAATGCTACAGATTTTGCAAACATTTGCCCCATCCATACATGAAGAGCTTGGTCAAAAACAGAAACAAACAAAAAAACAAAGTCTCCAAAGTATAGAAAGACAACTTCTCAATTTACCTTTCCATCTAGATTAGCAATGCTACAGTTACACTCAGTAGCTCCATAGAACTCCCCAATCTGTTTGATTCGGAATCGCTGTGTGAAGTCTTCCCAAATGGTGGGCCTCAAGCCATTTCCAATAGCTAGCCACACCTGGTGCTGCATTTCTGCCTCCCGCTTTGGTTGGTTCAGCAGGTATCTGCAAATCTCCCCAATATATTGGATGATCTTTGAAAAGAAAGAAAAACATAATTTGAAAGAGTAAAGCCCAGAGGAAATTGGATAATAATGCAACATATTCAAGATACGCTGCATCTTGATCCAATTTGCTTAAGGTGTTTTCCTGGCTTAAAATGAAAAAAGTAATTGAGTTTGCAAAATGCCAGTAGTACTGTTTTGTTTATAAAGCTGATTTATTTATATAAAAAGTATTAATGAAATATTTGCATCTCATAGATTGAAACCACTGTCTTAGAAACAGGAAAGTTTGTTTTTCAGAATTTACTGATACAGCTATGTATTATTTAAACATTTTCTTTTTTAAATTAAACTTCTGTTCATATATCAATAACTAATGAAAGATAACATGGTTGACTACAGAATCATAAAAATACTGCTAAATGTTCATATGAATGTATCAATGCTTGCAATCTCCATTTGAAATCCACAATATAGTTACAAGCTGATGAGGATGCCAAGAAGAAATTTAAAAATGCTTTTTATGTTTTTATTCTTTTTATTACTACAGTGAACTGCCTAGGGTTATGCTATATAAGACTGGCACTAAATAAATCTTTTAAATAAATTACACAAGTTAATTGATTTGAAAGTATTATTAACCCAACTTTTCCAAAGTGCAAGAAATGTTTCCTGCTTCTTACTTAAAGGTAATCTTTAACACCACATTAAAGTAAACTGCTCAAGAACAGCTACTCTTTAATATAAGCTTGTATTGTTTGCTGGATTATTAACCACAAAAGTATGTTTAAATTTGTCAATTGACAGACTAAATAAAGACCAGGATTAAAGTACTAGAATAGAGGTTCCTTCTTGTTTCAAACTTCAAAGCACAAGAAAGGCGAAGTCAGTTTGATGCCTTGAAGAGTGGCATGCACGATACTGAGAGGCAGCAGATTGACTTTTTCCCTTCTTACGCTTGTGTTATCCAAAGTGACCACACTTATGAAAATATGGCCAAAAAATCAAGGGATTTTCTATAGGAATCTTTTGAAAAAAAAAAAAAAAAGAAAGTTCCCAGTAGTCTGCAGATTGAAGTATACTACCCAAACTAGAACAATAACAAAAGCTTAATGACATCTAGCCAGGAAAAGCAGATAAAACTCCATTCATCTCCACTCCAGAAAATGAAGAGGTGATCTCTCAATGCTGTGGCACCTGAGAGGCCTATTGATCTACTCCTGGGCCATAATCTACTGAGATTCTGGATCTCTCATTCTCGCAACTGGTCATTAATTTGTTTCTGCTGCATTTAATGCATAGGTTTAGTAGCATTTAAGATAAATAATTTCAGTTTGTGTGCCTCAATTCCACTCCTTGCAATTAATTATCTGAGCAAGAAAGCTTAACAATACGGTAGCTGTGAATCAATGATTTAATAGTGATTATCCTTCCATGGTTGCTATTGCTTCTAGCTTTTCTAAATCTGCTTGAGACACCAACTGGCAAGAAGCAGGACAAAGAAGTTTTGGGAATAAGCTATTGAAGTGTTATGTTGAATTGTAAGTAAGATGAGCTTTCAAACTGAATGGCCCTGGTTTTTGCCAGCACCTGTGGCTGGTCAGGGCAAAGGAAAATTAGTTTACAGCCATTCAGTCTGAAAGCACTTGACTGCTTCATTGATACCAGCTATGAAAGACTACACCAGTATATCGTAAGCAAAGCAATTTCTCAGTTTGCCCTCATCCCATCACCACTGCCTTTTCTTGGTTCTTTTTTTATTTATGTGTAACTGTCTTGCCAAGCAGTCTTCTTCAAGTTGCATTTGCTCCCACCTACTACTAATTGTGGTGCCTACAAGCAAGAGTTCAGGGATCTTCTTACTGTACACTTGTATTTCACACAGTCATCCCAGAAGCGACTGGCAGAAAATTTCCTCCTAATCACTACCGTCAGACCATGAACCACACACTGGCCCATACCCATGATGTTCCCTAAGAGACAGAAAGAGAAAGATGGTTAGCAGGATATGCTTGCCAGGATCCCCAGGGTAATACCCAATTTCCATCCTAAAACATTCAGCCATAATGCCAGCGTACCTGCTGAGTGGTACAGGGGTAGGCAGTTATAGATTATGTCATCTGGGGTCACTTTGTAAGCATAATAACCAAAAGCAGCAATTCGGTAATATCTGCAATGAAAGGAAAAAATAGGTATCGATCGAGTTGCACTTAATTGGCACTAGATAACACAAAAGATTTATGAAAAATCTTCTAGGATCAAAGGATAGTTTTGGCTTGCAGAAAACCAGTGATACAAATACTGGCCTGCAGTACAACAAAGCTTAGAGTGGTCAGTTGGCACCTAAACTGCAATGCATGGATACATCTTGGGTACGATATACAGAAGAAACTACGGGTCCTCACTTCACAACAGTAACCAAGTCTGGAATTTATGTTGTTAAGTGATGATATCACGTGACTGCATCGCTTAAGCAGTGGCAATCTTGGGAGTTGTTTTGCCGTCATAAGGATGATAGGCCATTAAGTGAGGAACTCATGTGACTAGGACTTGTGAATTCCTGCCGGTTTCCAACAAGCAGCCAATGAGGGAACAAAATTGGAAACTGTAAACCTTGGCCACAACAACCCTTTCTTTAAGCAGCTCACAAACAGGCTAACAGGCAGGTGAATGTTACAGGGTGTTGCAGGGTGGAGAAAAAGTTTTTCCTGCTGCAGCATCTGCTGCAAGGCCAGGGGGCGGGTAGCACAGTACAAGCGTGGCTGGGCAAGAGGCTATCTGTCCTCCCCACCTGGCTCACACTCCCTGCTACCTAGGGGTTCCTCCTGGGAGAAAAAGCAATGGGAGCGGGAATGACTTGCAACTTTCCTTGCCAGTGAAATTTCCCAATGATTTTTGCCTGTGGGAAGTTGGCAGGGAAGGTGGCTAAATGAGCAATTGTTAACTGAGAACACCTATACACTCAATGACTCAATGACACAAAGACAATGGGAAGACTATTTTAGCTCTCAAGTCACCCAAACTGATGTTGCCAGATAAGAGGGGAAAGGTTGGGGTGGGAAGGTTTTTTGTTTTTTTAAAAAAACCTCTTTTTTGATGAGTAACTCGTAAAGTTAGTTAAATCTTCTCTTTGTCCTTTTAACTCTTCATCTATGGACTCTGCTATTATTGTGCAATTGGCCCTTTATCTGTTTCCCTCTGGGTAAAGAAATAGAGTCAAACCAGACCTTGTGAACCAAACAAACTCTAGCAAGCCTCTTTCCCAAGGAAGTTGCAGTTGTCTTTTTACAGGGCAACTGTATCCCGTCCCCTGTCGTCGTCCCCCCCACACACACTGTGCATGAATTTTGTGTGTGTGTGTGTGTGTTTGTGTGTGTGTTTTAGGCCTTTGGAGAAATTTCAAGAGTGTTCATTATTATGACTCTCAAAACAGCCACACTATTTTTTTAAAGTTTATGCCTGGGGTGGGGAGGGGGAGCTGCAGCAGTAATAAATAGCAGAGAGATGATGTGCTCATGCTTATGTGAGATTTGACATGTTCCTTTAAAATTATTTTTGAATATTGCTGAATTTATGATCCTTGCCATTTGTTTTGCTCCTACAAACCTGTGAAAAGGCTAGACTAAGAAACAACTATACTTCCAATGAGTTATATAGTAGGGAGTTAGTAATAGTTATAATTGCAATAAATAAATAAAATTACAAAGGGTTATAATTACAATAACTAAGTGGGGATTTGAATCAGGGTCTCCTAGAAGCAATCTAATTCTCAATCTAATTGCTACATTGTCTGATCACATTTGAAATCAGAGTTCTTGATTCATTTCCAAATATTAACTTCTTTCAAATCCTTTTGCTTAGGTAATAGTTCTTGCATACTCCATCAAGAGTATTTTCCTTACTCTCTACAGCAGTTTCTCAACCTTATCTACTTTAAGATGGGTGGACTTCAACTCCCAGAATTCCCCAGCCACCCATGCTGGTTGGGGAATTCTGGGAGTTGAGAAGTCCACCCATCTTAAAGTGGATAAGGTTGAGAAACGCTGCTCTACAGAAACAAAATGGTAATAGGAGAAGTATCCATACCCCAAAGCCTCCTTCATTTGTCCACATAATAAAAAAACCTCCAGAAATAAAAATATTGAATATTGACAGGTAAAAACCAAGGGCAAGTACTGTTCCTCACCTACTGTGCACCACAATGGCAGCTTTTGGCATTCCAGTTGTTCCAGAGGTGTAAATATAGAACAGCCGATCTAGGAAAACAGCACAGTAGCAAGGTTGAGTTGAGTTTCTCTTTGTTATTTCTACTTGACAAGTTACCCATCTCAGGGAGACAGCTGCTCCAAATGCAGAGCACAGAACCAAAACAAGGTTAGGAAATCTCCTCGAAAATAGTTCACAGCCCAGGTTGTCAGAACTTGTTTTGCTCACCTGAACCAAGTACACGGCCCTAAAGGTGATTATTATTATTTTGTTACCTCCACTTCTCTGTGGAACTAGGCCAGGACAACTAATAACATGAATCCAGGGGAAAGGTCACATTCACATAAAACCTCTCCCTGTACCACACCTCAACACCCTAGGCCTTTTTTTGTTTTTGCCAGAAGAAGGCTGATTGCAAGGAGACATACCATCTAATCCCTTGGTTGAAACATGAGTTGGAGGAGATTTCGATGTCTGTGCCAGCAGAGGGTCCAAGTGCTTGGTATCTGGAGGGCAGGATTCAGGTCTAAAATCTCCAGAACAGAACTTAGTCATATTTTTCCCCAGGATGCCATTCACTTCAGAGATTGCTGCAACATAAAATCAGTCCTTTTTCTTAAAATTTTAAAATAGAAGGTGCTCATTTCTCTCACTGTAAAAGAGAGAAAAAATCAATAACAGCATTCAAATTATGATGACCGCTCGCAGATTACAACCTGTCTTGCAATATCTCACCACCATACTAAACACTACCATATCCTGAAAATATTTGTCTTTTTCAAATTGAAGTATTCTTGCTACTCTTTTCCAGCGTGGATTCCAACTGTCTGTTTTTGGGGAAAAAAAATGCAACTATTTCTGTTTTTCTACATGGGATTAACATTGCAGTTCTTCATGTGGTTACTATTACAGGTAGTCCTCATGTTACAACAGTTTGCTTAGTGGCCATTCGAAGTGACAATGGCACTAAAAAAAAGTGATTCATAACCATTTATCACACCATTGCAGCATCCCCATAGTCAAGTGATTTACATTCGGATGCTTGACAATAGATTCACATTTACCGTGTTTCTCATATAATAAGGCCGGGTCTTTTTTTTTTTTTGAGTCCCGAAAAAATGGCTAGGCTGTCTTTTCGGGGGTGACTTAATTCCCCCCCCTCCCATGCATCTTTGGGCGGGCGGGTGGCAATGGCTTGGGTGTTGACCTCAGCATTGGTGGGGCACTTTGTATCGGGGTCAACGCAGGCAGCACCATATCCAGGGGTGCAATAAAAGTACTTCCTAACGGCAAGCCCCCCCCACCATTCCCCCCATTTCGCATGTTTTAATATAGGCCTTAATTTGGGGGGAGGGGCTTAATTTCATTTCATGCCTATAAACCATGCTGGGACTTCCTATTGGGGGAGGCCGTATTGTTGGAGAAACAGGGTAGGATGTAGTGTCCCTGGGTCATGGGATCCCCTTTTGCAACCTTCTGACAAGCAAAGTCAATGGGGGAACCAGATTCACTTAACCGTGTTACTAATTTAACAACTGCAGGGATTCACTTAACAAATGTGGCAAGAAAAGTTGTAAAAAGGGGTAAGGCTCGCTAAACAAAATTCTCACTTAGCAACATAAATTTTGGGCTGTTGTGGTCATAAGTCAAGGACTACATGTAAATAAGATTGCATAACTGAATGCTGTAGTTCTGTTTTAGTTACTATTCTTTCAAGCCATGCAGGGACACACATAACTGTCTAAAGTCCCATACCGGTCCATGTGGAAAGAGACTGTTTTGAGTGCTTTATATTCTTACTGAATCCATTTACCCCAAAAAAGCATGCAGGAATGTTAGGCAAGAAGACATACAGTCCACTGCAACCCAGAGGTTTACAGTCCAAATTTAACAGAGTGAATTTATGTATTGAATGCTTTGTGGGAGATGTCTCTGGAATCAAGATATACTTTACATTCAGAGACAAAATAAATTGTATTTCTTTCCCTTTTAGTTCCCATTCCTTTGCCACAGTCAAATATATGGCCCTATTTTATAAGTAGTCCTTGTGATAATTGGGACTGAAAACAATTTTACGTCAAAGTGCCCACATAACCGAAAGTTATTTTCCAGACTTTTTCGTGGTGGTCATTAAACAAAAGCCGGGTTGTTAAGCAAAGCCACTCACTTTAATGGGCACTTTTGGTCAGAAACTGAAAAAAAAATGCTGGAAACTGGTACACCATGACAGGTCATAAAGCCCATATGACTAATGGGAGAAGCATGAATATTTACAAGAGCTGAGGATGCTTTACATTCAGTAGCTGTCATCACTTCAGTCATACAACAACTAATTGTAAATCAAAGACTACTTGTATTTTCTTTTTCCCTAACAATTTTTTTTCGCCCAGGGATTAATATGGCAATGACTTTTATTCCATGTTTGCTGCTTTTATTTCTCTGCTATGATAAATCTACTTCCCCTATCTTTTGTTAATTTTTAAACAAATAATAAATCTAATATAGCAAATCAAGAAGTCTGAATTTCCTTTCTTAAAATTTTGAAAACCCTTCTTGGAGAAAGAGAAGAAGCCTAACCTTGCTATGGAATCTCAGAATCTCGTTTTATAAGCTAGGTTTTATAAAAGTATCCTCAAAGGTTTAGGTTAGCTGGCATATATTTCATTTTTAAAGGCAGATCTTTTACAGTATTTTTAAAAAAAACTGATTTTTTTTTGCAATAATATATAACAAAGGGCACTTGGTATCTTCTCCCTATCTTTAAGGAATAAAAGGTATAGATCCATTTATAATAATAACATCACATATCTCATAATGAAAATCTTCCAACCAAATAAATATATTAATAATACAGAATATGCCTCTGTGCTGGGAGAGGCAGTCTAGTTTATTGGTTAAGATCTATTAATTTGGAGACACTGAGTTCTAGTCTTACCTTAAGCACAAATCCAGATGAGGGACCTTGGACCAGCCAGTCAATATCATTCAGTCTTAGAAAGGGCAAACCACGTTTGAAATAATGCAAACAAAACTTGTCCAGGCAGTTGCCAGGATTCAAGACTGAGTTGAAGGACATGGATACCTACACTTACCCACACACACACACACACCCCTGTGCTGACTGGACTGTATTCTGGGAAGCAGAGTGAGAAACTGTTGTCCAAGATCTTAGCTTACAACAATCTGGTTTCCACTTGCTTCATAATGAGCATTATTCACATAAACAATGTAGAATTCCTCCCCTTTTTCTGTTATGTAAGTGAGCATATGTCAGCGAGCATATGTCAGCATTGCTTGAAATTCATGATTAATTCCCCAATTCAATCCCAACGGTGGTTTTTTTTTTCCCATCTTTTCTTCTTTGAAAAAAGTTTGCTTCTCATCCAAGAATCTTCCTCAGTTCTAACTTGAGTTAGACCCATGACTTGGATGACTTGAGAATCTCCATAGCCATGCCCAATAATGACAAGTGCAAAGAGGTAATTCGCTTTGGCAAACAGGCATTTTTCTAGAGAAATTAATTCTGTTCCCTCACCAGACCAGAGTTTCAAGGCAAGGATGAAAACAATGGAGGTTAGGAAATCAAACCCAAATCTACTTATATCATACCTGCTGATAGTTCCCCACCAAAGATGATGACTTTTGCCCCTGAGGTTTTCACACAGTAAGTCAATGAGTCAAGTCGCAAGTTGAAGTTGATGAGAGCTGCCTCAATACCCACTTTGGCCATCCCTAACCAGAAGCCTACAAACTCTGGTCGGCTCTCCATAAAGATAGCGATTACATCACCCTCACGAAAGCCCTGCTGGTAAAAGAAGTTGGCCACACAATTGGAATATTCATCCAGTTGCCGGAATGTCCATTTGTCATCAGTAGCTTCATAAATCAAGGCCACTTTGTCGGGATGTTTCCTGACCGTCTTCTGGAATAGCTTGGGAATATTATTTTTGGCTTTTCTGTGATGATACAGTTCATATTTGACCCGCAAAAGCACCGAGAGTCCTCTGAAAAAGGGCAAAAGAAGTATTAATTATTACAGTGCTTTTAATTGTTTGAGGCATAGATGCAATGCATGAAACATCTGCTTACTCTGATCCTCAGCATCCTGACAAAGAATCTGATTTTATATAATTAATACCTCTTATATTGTATCTGGCCTACAATCATATCCAGGCCAAAGCTAATTACAATGGTGTATCCAGGCAATCCCCAAAAGAATACATTTTAGATGAAGTTGTAGAATTCTTGTTTTACTCTATTCAGAGTTTATTTTACTTCACCAGGGGAAAAACCGCTCAACAACCCATATAAACACTGATTTAGTCATGTATTACAACGCAGTTTAAAACAGATTGTGGCAATTCAAAGAACTGAAAACTTAGGGAAATCAAGATGCTCAGAATGTGATGCTAAACTCACATTCCTGAAATTAAATCAAGCTAATTTCTGAATGGATGGATTTATTGCTGCATTTTGAAAATACTTCCTAATGAAGTCAGGCATTAAAAGAAGGCTAATTGCGACTTCCAGTTTGAGCTTCTTTGGCGACCGACCGAAGTCCGTGATCATGCGCGGTTTCGATCCGTGCTCGCTGCTGGGTCACCCCAAGCCAGCTGGATTTGGGGCTAAGCCATCCCATAGAGGTGGTGAAGAGGGGGGAGACCGCTAGCTGGGTAGAGGAGAGCCACATCTCTCCTCCTCAGCTGGCCATTACTCCCTTTCCCGAAGGCAGTTGCAGCGGGGGTAAGAAATGGCCACTTCAAAGAAAAGAATGTGCAGGAGGAAGATAAGAAGAGAAAGTTTTGGTTGACCAGGTTAAACTGAAAAGGCAACAACGTAAAGTACCCTAGAATTTGAACTATAAAAAATAACATTGTTCCCAAAGAAGACTTTGAAGCAGCAAAGGACAGAGGGAAGGGAAAGGATTTGGCTTTTTTTTCTTCCCTTCCTTATACTGACAGTTAAGAGATTTAAGTAAGAAATTGAAAAAAAACCACTTTGACATCAATAGGCATTTAAGCTGAAAATAAAATGTCAAAGGGATAATAAAGACTTTTGGATACTCAAAAACCTTTAAAAGCAGGAAAGGAGAGAAAAGGAAAAAATAAAAGGGCGGGATCTGGAAAAATGGAGGAGACTGCCTGGAACTAAAAGGAACTTACAGTGAAACTTTAACAAGATTCCTAAAAGATACATTCTAACTGAAACTTTGTAACAAAATAATAGAACCCCAGGAAGAGAAAGTGGAAAAAAGAAGCAAGAAGAAACAGCTTTGGATTATTTGGATTACTTGGTGATTTTTGGATTTTTGGCTATTGGATTTAAATGACGAAAATCAATCGGGTGGTTGTTTAAAAGTGTTTAAAATGCATCACTTTTAGAAGAACTGAAAATGGAACTTAAAAACAGAAAGAAGATGCACAAGAAGGAAGAAGTTCTTTTGGCTTCGTATTTCAATTTTTAGAAATGGAGATCTGGAACTATGAGAAACAACAAGAAACGCTTGTAGAACAAGAAGGTTGGGACAAAGAAGAAGCCATCTTTAATGATCAAATAAATTTATGTGGGGGAAAAAAGGAAAGTGGGGAAAGAGAGTGAAAAGTTTAAGATTTGAAAAAAACAACAACAACAAAAGAATAGTTTGAAAAATAATTACAATATTAGGAAGCAACAGAAGAGAGGATCACAGAAGAGAGAATTAGAAGTAGACAAGGGGGCAAAAAGGGGAGGAAGAAGAAGGGGAAGAAGGAAAATAAGTTATAAAAGACAGAAACAAGATATAGAGAAACAGGGAAAATGTATAAGGATTGAAAGTATAGCCCTATTTAGAGATAATGGGTGAAAATTTAATTGAAAAAGGGATTCTGCAAAGGTACATAAGATAGTATATACAAATATAAGTGGTACCTGGCTCAATAGCAGCAACTGGGAGAGAGATCTAGATATGCTAGTAGACAGTAGCATACTGCAGCTGCCTAATGCAGTCCTAGATAGTTTCAAGATCACCATTTACATTGCACTGGTGAGACCATACTTGGAACCATGCATCCAATTCTGGCCACCACAATATAAAAAAAAAGATGTTGAGACCCTAGAAAGAGTGCAGAGAAGAGCAACAAAGATAAGGGGTCTGGAGACAAAAACATAATGAATGATTGAGAGAACTAGGTATGTCCGGTCTAAGAAAGAGAAGGATGAGAAGGGTGATATGATAGCAGTCTTCCAGTACTTGAGAAGCTGTCACAGAAAAGAGTGGGTCAACTTATTCTCCAAAGCACTTGAGGGCAAGACAAGAAGTAATGGTGAAAGATCATCAAAGAGGGATCCAACCTAGAACTAAGGAGAAATTCCTTGAAAGTGAGAGCAATTAATCAGCTTTGCCTCTGGAAGTTGTGGGTGGTCCACCACTGGAGGTTTTTAAGAAGATCACCATTTGTCTGGAATGGTACAGGATATCTTGCCATGAGCAGGGGTTCGACTAGAACATGGGTGTCAAACTCGCCACATCACTTTACCGCCACATGATGTTTTGTGACTTTTTTTTCCCTTTGCAGAGCTGGGGTGAGCATGGCCTGCACGTGACATTCTGGCCTGCGGGCCGCCAGTTTGACAACCCTGGACTAGAAGATCTCCTAGGTTCCTTCCAACCATATTATTCTATGTCCTATGTTCCAACTACAAGCCCTTCTAGAAGCTAATCAAGGTCAAGGCCAGCCAGATCTCAAGGGAAATAATGTTCTATAGGGCAAGTGCAGTGGCAGAAAAGGCCCCAAGTCTTATCAGGTGACACTTTCTAGTGGACTGCAACCTGCAACAAGCCTCTTCTGCTGAACCCATAGAATGAGTAGATGTCACAGAGGAGAGTAATCCCTCAAATAACCCAGCCTTGTGCCATGTAGGGCTGAGATTTAAAGCCACTTTAATTTTTGAATCTGAGAAAGAAAATCTTGGGAGAATCTTGCTACTTTTAGCAGATGAAAGTGAGCTAGCTGAGTTATTATTTGGGGAGGGGGGAATGGCTAAACACAAACAGCAGCTACGCTGTGTATTTAGAGAAGCATTTCTGCTTTCACTATGCTCTATTTATACACATGTACACACAACTCATAAGGACAAGATAAAATCTCCGATGTTCCCTCGCCTAAAGGAATTTAAATTCCAAATACTGCCACTGGAACTACTCTCAATATACATGGCATAAATATTCAGTCTAACATGTACGAGTACTCAAATTTATGTCAGTTTATATAACTCTGCACACAAACGAGGAAAGCGATTAAACAGTTCTTACATTAAAAACACACTCCACAGCTCGTCCTTTTCGTAACTACAATTCAGAGCTATTGACATATAAAACCAAGCAATAAAAAAAAAGAAATATGTCAGTCTAAATTCAATGTTGTAAGACTTGCATTCAAGACTATTTTCAACAATGAACAGCTCCAGTGATACAAACATAACTTTTTTTTAAAAAAATACGTTTTAGGCAGTTTGTGAGAATAAGAAATGTGGCAAAAGGTGTAAGTGAAATGAGTTACATGAAGGAGGCATCTACTTTTTTAAAAAAATACTCATCTGCAACAATAAACTTAAGATTTTTTGGAAAATATTTCCAACCAATTATTGCAGCTGCCAGCTAAACTGTGACCTCTGCTTGCCAATGCTACATGTAGAAAAATCACTAACTGGCAGATATTATTGGCCTCACTTTTTCTACTTGTTCCAGCCAATCTCAATTAGCTTTATTCCCTTCCATCTGCATCTATAGCTCTGTTCACTGATTAAGCAAAAGGTATGAAATACAATGGAGGAAATTAATTCAGAACACCCTTCATCCCAAATTGAATAAGATCTCAGATTCAATCTCTTATAAAGCATGACTGATAAAGCCTGTGATCCAGAAGCTGTAGAATTGTGATTTGTTAGAAAAGGCAATTCTTTAGCAAGTGGAGAATGACTCATTTGGTATAAAGCAATTTTAGACATTCCCATGGGACTGAAACATACATCTGGTATAACTGAACAAATTGGAAATAAAGCATATTACAATCAATGTAACATCTACTTTAAACATCAACTGATCTGTCCACATTCCTTGATATATTTAGATATCTATAACTGTCTTATGATATTCCTTTATTACAACTATCGCACTGCACAAAAAAAGTTGCCTAATTCCCAATTAACACATCACAGAAAATCTTACTTGCCTGTCCACATTTTATATTTGTTTTGATTGATGTGAAAGAAGGATCAGAATGAAAATGTGGTGCAATTCAAAAGCTGTGTTTTCAGTATCGACAAAAAATATCACGAAAACTGCACCAGGGTCAAGACAATGCTAGCTGTACTGCACTTAGCACATTTATTTTCCTCAAATGTGGGGTAATAATAGAAAATGTATTTTTATGATTGGTTAAAGAAGAGCATGGAAGATTCCACAGAGGACCAAGCAGTAGGATAGATAAACAACCTCTTAAAAACTCATCTATCCCTCCTCACTGTGAATGTCCTAATCAGGAGCTTAGGCAAATGAGAGGCTGGTTTAGTAATAGGCTCTTGGCATGATGCCCAGCAAAGCTGGCCTATCATAGTGACCCAAGCTGTGCCAGGAAGGAAACAGAGGAGCCTTTTCAAGAATGAATTGCCCTTTCCATATTCTTAAGAGGTGCTTTATTCTCTGCTGTTATTTCTCACTTGCCATGCAACTGGGAGGAAGTAGAGATCCAGAGGGCACTGACAGTCACTATAACAGCCTTTGTAAGAGCAGCAGCCCTAAATCCTTTTAACAAGAAAAAAGACCCTAAGGGGACATACAAAACACTAGATGCCAAATTCAGCTGCAGAGCAAGAAGAAAACAAAGTGTTAGATATTGGAAAGGTATTGGGAAGATTCCACAGAGCACCATAAGCTCATCTATCCTTCCTCACTGCGAATATCCTAATCAGGAGCTTAGGCAGATGCGGAGAGGCCCCATTTAAAAAAAAAAAATCTCTGTACAAATAGTAAGAAACCAATTTAGTACACATAGAGTTTAGACACATAGATTTTATTTCCCAGATAAACATTATAGTCAATTAGTGAAATCCGCTCCCATCTTGACACAGGCATACATTTTCTACAACATATAAATAAGAATTCTCTGTTACTGGCTGAGCATGAATTTTACATTATGAATAATTACAAAATTCTTCAACTGTGCCCAAGTCTACAGAAAAACCAAAGGAAGAAGCAACTGGTAAGGTGTTTACTTAAACTTGTTTTTTATGGTTTTCCCTCCCAGAAAGAAAGCAGATTGAGAATGGTGGATTTAAATAAGACCTAGATCACATAGCATACTAAGCTATAATACAGTTTATTTGATTCATATTTAGCATATTGCATATGCTGGCATCTATCCAACAGTTTTGACTAACTTAATAAGCATGACTATGCAAATTGTGACTTCACATAATGTACAAATTCAGTCCCAAACATGTCTCCTGCCCTTCAACTTTCAGTGAATGATTTTCTTTTTAAAAAAAAATGCAATCGGTATGGTCTGGGGATTAGCATTTTATTAATATTATTTGTATTTTTTAAATATGTGTTTCAACAACCAGCTGTCCTAAAACCCCAAGAAGAACATTTTTCCTTAAGATGTATATAAACATTATAGTATTTGGCTTCTGGAACAGACTGGTAAATTTTTCCCAGGCTGTTTTCTTATTTTATACACAAAAGATTTAATAAACAGAAAACAATGACTTGGAGTACTACCAGTATCATTCCCAGCCTTCTTCTTCTTAGCACTGGCAACAAAGTCTATTTACTATAAGCATCCATTTATACTTCTGTGACATACAAATTCATTTGGGAGGATAGTTGGGAAGAGAAGGCCAAAAGTATTTATAGTAGAATTTTAAAGGAGTAGTTATCAGAGCTCTTGATCAGTGGAGAATTCACATCCTCATTCCATGAAAGGACTCAGGTTTATACAGATTTATTATCTAGGGCAACAAACATTTTGATGAATACAACAATCCTGATATTATACCATAAGAAGAAATTGTACTTACAGTAAATCTCTCAGGGCTGTCTTGAAGATGATGCGGAGGAAGTTCCACCCACCACTGCCAATATAAATGCCCAAAGCAGCTGCAATACTCCATGTCCAGGACATGCCAAAGAATCGCATGAGGCCCAGTGAGCCAAGGGAAGCAGTACAAACCCCAATTGTGTGCATTCTGGAAAAAGAGATAAGCTTCATGTAAGCTGCTAGGGTAATTTAATTGTAAAAAACAGTTAAAATAAATAGAAGATGATCGCAGGGAGATAGGCAAACTGACCATATAATACAGATGGGACAAAGGTGAAAGGAGTCAATGAAAAGGCCAGACTAAAATCTTTATTTATTTGGTTTATATTCCACTTTCCTCTAGTACAGGTAATCCTTGACTTATGACCACAATTATGAGTTTAAATAATACATTTTAAGAAGATATTAATGGAAAGCACAATACAGTAGAGAAGTATGAACAATTTGAGAACAGGGCATGTGATAGAATATATGGTCTTTGCCTGAAACCATATTCTCCTATTCTTTCCTACTTTTCTTAATTGAAGTCAGAGACTAAAGGTCTAATTTATTTTCAAACACTTTTCTGATCATGTAGGGAAGCATTCACCTTTCCTTTGATGCAGAGTTGGCTAGTAGTATAAGGCTTGCAAGTTCTATTTTATTTTTTGCCAATAGTAGCTATACTCAAAATAACACTCAGTTTGTCATACATATGCTGAAGATGTATGGAAGATACAATTGAGCACATGTTCAACACAGAAATTTATGGTCCTTCCACAAATGCTTTTATGGAGAAATCTACTCCTATTTTTTCCAAGCATTATTTTTCAATTATCTAGTCAGGATGAAAAATGCTTTTTAATTGCAACTTAGCATGAGCTAAGAATTCATCTCCACCCAAAAAATGTAATTACTATTTTCATCAGTAAACAATGCAGAAATACTAGTCACTCAACTGCAATTTATCTAGCAATTGTTCAGTATCATTTGCTTGTCCTTCCTTAAATTTTAATTATTAAATATTTACAAAATCATGCAATCTGATTTTGATCACCTCGCTAATCTCAGTTTCAGTGTAATATGCAACAGGGATGCTAGAATAGCAGCAATAGAAGTGAGAGCTTCCTCAAAGAGAAACCCAGGTGCAAGTTGTCCTCGACTTACAACAGTTCATTTAGTGACTGTTCAAAATTACAACAGCTTATGACTGCTTTTCATAGTTACAACCTTTGCAGCACCCCTATGATCATGTGATCAAAATTCAGATGTTTGGCATCTGGCTCATATTTAGGACCTATGGTGTGTCCCAGGGTCACGTGATCACCTTTTGAGACCTTTTGACAAGCAAAGTCAATGTGGAAGCCACATTCACTTAACAATCCTGTTAGTAACTTATCAACTTTAGTGGTTCACTTAACAACTATGGCAAAAAAAGTTGTAAAATGGGGCAAAACTCACTTAACAAATGTCTCACTTAACAGAAATTTTGGGGCTCAATTGTGATTGATAAATCAAAGACTACCTGTAGTTTAAGCAATGTGATCAAAGTGCTGGTTTTATCATTACTCTAATCAAAACTCTAAAAGAAACTAGAAACCATTTTATTTAAAAGAAGGCCACTGACTCTGAGATCATCAAGAGAGTAATTCCTCCGCTGCAGAGACTCATATTTTGGGATCAGAAGATAACTGAATAAACAAGAGTCTTTACAACAAGACTTTCTGTAAAATCCCAATTGAGACAAGTCTTTTGACAAATAATTTATGATTCTATTTGTTCTATGCAAAAGAAAGTTCATTGAAATAAATATTTGATCTTAGGTAATTGAGCAAAGAATTGAGGCCAGGCACTACTATTTAGACAAGTAAACTACTGTCTTTACTGCAAAACCCCTTATTAAACTGCTAGGAAGGAAATGCATTTTTAAAGAAAATACATTCTGTAAGCCAAATCAGGAAAACTACAAGTTAGATAACTGCAATCATATCACATAATAAATACTAAGAAATTATATCAAAAGCAGCAAGAGTAAATTTTCTGGTGCCTTCCAGTTTCAAATATAATAAAACCGATACAGCATCAGCATGGATATAGGGGATTGGGATGGCACCCATGTGGCCTATTAATGAGAATTAGTATTATTCTGCTGAGATGTTTCCTGCTGCTTCCAAAACTCTTAACTGGGAAAAAAGGGTCATTGGCAAAATCTGGGCCAACAAACCAGGTGTACAAATCCTTGAATGAATTTTGAGAATGCCTGCCATATTTTGTCTCAATAGTCAAATAACGATCTGAGGGGATCAAGAAAGTGTTTACTTAGAATCTTAAAAGCAAAAATGAAATATAGTTTAATGCAGTTCTTTGATTTTTGATATAAAAATAAACTTCATCAGCTTTATAAATATATAAACCTTATTAATATTTATTTACAATGTTTGTAAAACATCCCAATCTGAAGATTCTATGCAATATACTGTTAGCACTTCTTTTGTGACTACAATTGAAACTGGCAATTCAGTCATTAAATAAATGAAGCTGTGTGAATATTGGTCAAGGTTACTTTTTCATCACCATCATAACTGCAAACTGTTGCTGTACAAGACAGCCACTGAACAAGAGCTACTGCAATTATATAAAAAGCAGCACCATAACAATAACCAACTCCCAAAGATGAACGTTCAACATGTATTAGGATTAAAAGGAGAATAGAACAAACTTGTTTTATCTTTGGAACACCAAAAAGGAAGATGCTGCAAGAACCCCTCAGGGAAATGAAAGCAAAACAATGGGGACCACAATGGAAAATTCCTGCCTTCTATTTCTCACATGGGTGGAGACTCTTATCAGGCCTTCTCAAAATATTTGAACCAGCTATGTAAATTCAATCCTGGTAAGATGGTCCATGATATATCCAGGTGATATGCCATTAGTACATGACATTAGTACTTTTGAGCTGGATCTGCCTATTGCTAAGCAATGCAGGAATTTCAAGGAGGGTGTTGCCACCTATTGACTTGCGAGCAGTTCTGATCCAGGTGTGAATTTTGGGTCATCGCCAAAACTGCTCCATATGCAATACACTATAGTAATCCAACTGTAATTAAGGTCTGTGTTAGTGTTCCTAGAACACCCTGGTCCACATTGGGCTATAAAGGGTGTACCATCAAAGTTGTGCAAAGGCCCTCCTGGACACAGCACCCATCACCTATTTGTGAGGCTATAAGCCTAGGAGTCCAACCAGCTTACAATCAACTTCTCTAGGAGAGCTCAACCTTATCAAGAGTAATTACTGTTATCAGATTGCACAGATATTTACTGGCAAATCGCAATTCAATTCTTACAGGAATTAATCTGAACTTGTTTCATCCCATTCAACGTGTGCTGTGATTAAAAAAAGACTATTAGACAATCACAGAAAAAACAGAAAAAAAACGCCCAAAACTTCAGCTTCCTTTCTATAATATAAAGATGAACCTCCAGCTTCTCAGAAGAATTGCACCAGAATGGAACAATATTTCAAAAAGTAAATTTCCAAAGGAAGAGAAATAGTTAAATCTATACAACTCCCCATAACTTACTATTATTCTCAAAATACCATTCTTAAATTCAGCTTCTTTGTTGCTCTTACCATAAAAAACCAAGGCTGAAAGCAAACAAACTACAAATATGTAAACTTTATGGAATTTATTCTGTAAATATCAAGTGCAGATAGTGGAAGTCTAAAAGACATGTGTAATTTGCACAAAGATATACAATATCTACTCTGCGAAACTTCACTCACCTTGGCTGATCTCAAAAAAGCTGGAAATCAAGAAGCAATAAAGTATGTTCCTCAATGGCTCCTCACTAATCTGAAAAGAAGTAACAAATGGAATAATACAATGTTCTGCTCTAGGAGCAATACTGAGCTTTATAGATAATCTGAATAAAGGAGGAAAATGGATGTTCATTAATTCTGCAAAAGAATTCAAAGTGGGCAGGGGAGTTCCATGTTTAAACAGTCAATTGCAAAGATCCCTGATGATTGGCATCTTCCATGACAGCAGAGGATGTGAAAAAGACCTGGACCGTAAGTACCTATAACATGCAGTGACTAAAATAAAAGGTTCCATTCAATTTTGCTTTGGCTAAATTTTACCAGTATTGCATAACTTGTGAATACTGTAATTTTAAGCAGAATATTGATAAATTAGAACATGCCCAGTGCAGAATAACATAAATAATTAAGGCTAAATTCTTTGTGAAAGGTTAAAGAGACTGTTTTGTGTGGAAAGTACATTTAATTTGGAAAGAAGAAAATTGGGAGACAATATGTTGTTTATCTCTAGATACTACAAGGCTGGCAAATTTATTTCTTTTCATCCACAAGATAAGATCAGAATTATTAACTTCCAATGACAAGGAAAAGTACAGTATTTAGTTTTTTCTTTCCAAAAACGTTTTTCAGATGGTGGAACAAGCTGCATAATGGGAAGTAAATTCCTCTGTTGCAATTTAAAGGTCCTTGAGAAACATGTAACTAATTACTTCTACTGCATAAGATGATATATGATATTTGAGGATGGAAACATGGAGCTTCCATATTCAGAGGCAGCATTCCTATAAATAACAGATGACTGAGCCAAAAACAGCTGTTATCTTAGTACACTGTTCATAAGTCTCAGAAGAATTTATCCAAACAGAATGCTAATTCAAATTGGATTTAATTCCATACAGTAATTTCCTAATACTTGTAATAAAACATTAAAGTCACTTCTATAATTATCTAGGATTTTGCTATTTTGGCCATGAGAAACAAGGATCAAATTGATCATTTCCAATTAGACAAGTTTCTGCCAGTAAAGTTTATAGCATACTGACATTCTGATTTATTATAGATACTAGGAGATAAATCAAGTTGAAACTGGGCAAACTTTCCACTAATTATCTTGGAACAGTACTTGAAAGCAATGTTCTATGATACTCCAGGCAAAATCCAACAAGCACAGACATATATAAAGTTTCAGAAAGAGATATACATTTACCTGAAAAAGACTATCCCTGCCAAGGTAGTGAACTGCTCTAAAAACACCAACAGCTAGATTTCTAATCCAAATCAGATAAAAATATCACCTGCAATTTAAGCAATCTACCCCTTTGAAAGAGCAAATCAGCCTCCATAAGCTTGTTATATATGTCATCATTTTGATAAATGAATCTTAACATCTTGTGCTTGGGTATCATTTGTGTTGCAAGCCCCTGCCCTTATTTTGCTCATTACACATAATAAAATAAAATCTCAGAACCTTATTTTTCTGCTCCAGGGGCTAAGATGATTTGAACACCTTTCCCTGAGGCTGTTCCCATCTTACACATTCAGTAGCTGCTAAGCACCGTTCTTTTGAAGCAATTTAATTATTTTTAATCAGGATGCATTTAGGTCTAAAGGCAGGGCAAGACCTACTCTCCCACCACAGCAACCCTGTGAGGTCGACTAGGATGAAAGTGATCCGCCTCCACCACCTCTTCCCCACCTCCCCGAGTTTCCATAGCTTAGAGAGGGCTAGAATCTTGGTTTCCTAATGGCTCCTAATGAAAACTTTCCCCGTCCCCATCCCCATCCCCATCTCCTCAATAAAGAATAACCCCCAATAAACACCAACGGATTCCTAAGGCGTCCAGTTAATCGGAGAAAAAGCAGTTCTCAGCCTAGCCTGCTTCTATGACAACGTTACAACCACACCGAGGATATATTTTACGCGCTGCTGATCCTTTCTCTCTAACGGATGAAGACCGCCAGCTGACTGGACACCACAACCGGGATCGTTCCGGTATCTTTGTCAACGGCCCCCCCTTTTTTTTGGCGCCAACCTGGGCATGAATTTCCATCACCGCCACATGTTCCCGTTGCCAGAGCAACGCTCCAATTCTCCGCTTCCCTCCCGCCACGACGGTTCTGCGACGCTCACGGCTTCTTTTCCATCTCGCGGCCGCCGCCTCCCCCCCCGCCCCCTCGTTCTCAGGTGGCACCGCGTACTCCCCTCTTCTCTCGCTCCGTCCTCCGCCGCCAGGCTTATCCCCTCATTCCCGTACCTCGAGCCTACAGCCTTCACCCTGGGAAATTCCTACACCTCCGTTCCCCTTCACCACCAGACCGCTTCTCCTCCTCCTCCTCCCGCTGTGGCCAAAAGTGCCCCTTCGAACCTCACTGGAGGAGGACCTCAGGCAAAGAGAACTCCGCCTCCAATCATAGAGTTGCAACTTGGCTGCCGCAAAAAAAAAAAAAACCCTGTTTACAATAGAGAGGGCGAAGGGGAGAAGAACAGAAAGAGCACCCGAGGCCTCCTGGGAAAGCACGCTCTTTGCGGGGCTTGGTGACCATGGCAACAAGGCTCACCGCAATCGAGGGAGGCGTTGGCCTGCAGTCCCCGCCGCCGCCGCCTCGTGTTTATTACGAAGTTCCGTTTTTCTTTCCTGCGATTTCCAACTTGCCGTATTGTCAGATCGCCGAGTTCTGATGTGGCTTCTGATCCTGTTGGGGTTGTTTCAAAACATCAAAAGGAGCCTCGTAGCGGCTTTTCACACTTAACAAATCACACGTAACAAATGTCATTGCGGCTCACTTCATCGGATGCCCTGGGGCGGCTAGACTGATGTCGGACTTGAATTGGGGTGAGGCGGAAGGGCGTGAGAGAAAGACAAGTTGGTTATGTGGATACAGATTACAGAAGTATATTAGGATTATTAGGTTAATAATTAACGTCGTCTGACGTGTTAAACACCCCCCCCCGCCAAATTGGGGTTGCTGAATTATGAGACTGCCTAAATAGCCTTTTGATATGTGACTTCAGCAGCCTCTTGCTCAATTGCAATAGCGCTTATACACTGCTATATACTTATATGCTGCTTCTTAATGCTTTACACTACAGCCCTCTCTAAGCGGATTACAGAATCAGCCCCCAACAATCTGGGTCCTCATTTTACTGGCCTTGGAAGGATGGAAGGCTGAGTCAACCTTGAGCCGGTCAGGATCGAACTCCTGGCAGTGGGCAGAATTAGCCTGTAATACTGCATCCTAACCACTGCTCTTATAGCTGCCCATCTCAGAGAAGTGACTTTGGGTGGTGAACTATTCTAAAACAGGTTTAAAACATTTACAGATAGTCTTTGGATTACAACCATTTAGCCACAATTATTCAAAGTTAGGGTGCAGTTTTTTGGCAATAATATTTCATAGCAAATAATAGGTTTGCTTAACAGTTACAGTGTTCACTTAATCTCCACAGATTCATTTCACATCAGTGAAGATTCACTTAACTACTGCTGCAAAAAAAGATTGTAAAATCGATTGGTCACATGATGACCTGCTTTTTGATCATCATGATCAATGACCATAACTGGCAGGCTCTATTAAGGACATAAATTGAGAACTACCTGTATCACTTTTGCTTATAAACTGCCCAGAGTCATTTAGTGACTTAGACAGTGAGATGGGCAGTTGGAGCCTTGGTTAGAATGCAGTATTGTAGGCTAACTGCCTAGAGTCTGGAGTTCAATCCTGACCAACTCAAGGTCGACTCAGTCTTCCAACCTTTTGAGGTCAGTAAAATAAGGAGCCAGATTGTGGGCAATATGCTAATATGTCCATGGGCTACAGACTGACTTTCCTCAGTTGTCATAATACATACGCATACTGCTGTGACTACTATAATTCATTGTAATTTGCAGTTTGAACAGGTTTTCTAAATAAAAGAGGCATTATTTTCAAGAGAATGTGCTTATTTCTTTGACAGCATATTTGCAGCAATATTTTCTTTACCGGAACAATCACAAAACTTTGAAAGAACACAATGTTCAGGTTATCTTTGTTTTCTAGTTAGAATACAAAGAATTGATGACGTTCCAGTGACCTTTGCTCTACTTCACTTCAAAAGTACTCCTAATTCCTATTAGTAGGGCAAAACTTTTCCCAGTCTTACATTATTAAATTCACAAAGAACTACGCTGTCCTCTTTATAAGAGGACAGGGCTTAAAAAAGCAACTGATTATGATAACCTCCACTGTTTAACACAATCAAGGAGTTTAAAAAGAAATTCTGTCATTTTTATGTCATGTTCCCAAGTACAGGGTTTTATATGACTTACATTTTATATGACTGTCTTGGGACAGGTCATTGATTTTCTAGTTTTACACAGTGTATATATCCTGTGTGGTGTTTTTGGTTACATTGCTCTCCAGGAGGTACCACATGACCAGTATCATTCCATTGGGATATGTCAGGCATGGGTAACATTAACAATAATATATTATACTTGCATTTTGCCTGACCCTAAACAACTCTGGGCAGCTCACAAAAATCAAACAAGGAAATCAATAAAATATAAAACATGGCATGCTCAACAAAGTGAGGGGGATCTTATTCCTCCTCATCAAATATTTGGATGATGAGCCAGGTTTTCACAGCTATTCTAAACAATAGTAAAGTGGGAACTACCTGGGGATCTCAGGGGGCAGGCACTGCTGGAGATTCTCAGTCATCCGGGTCATGGTTGTCTCAAAGATGCTTTTTCAAGAGGCAACTAGACTTTCTGTTTTTTCTTTGAAGACATTTCCTTCTTATCCAAGAAGCCCGAGCTGAAGAAGCTTCTTGGATGAGAAGTGAAACGTCTTTAAAGAAAAACCAGAAAGTCCAGTTGCCTCTTAAAAAAGCATCTTTGGGACAATACATGACATTGTTTAATCAAAAGAATCAGGAGTACATCAACCCTGCAGGTTCGAATAGTCAGGAAATAGGTGGTTCCTCAAGTAACCAGGACCTATGCCATGAAGGCTTACAAATAACAACCAGCAGCTTTTGGAAAGACTTAATTGTTAGTTCTCTTGTATGCCAGTCAGAATCACTTTGGGAGAGATGGGAAACCATATAAATTTGATAAATAAATATCACATTAAATTAATGTTACAAAGTTTCAACGAAATGTTAAATCAATAGCTAGATTCACATAAGATGCTAAGCCAAACCCATAATGTGGCATAGCACAATATAAACTTTGTCTTTGCCTCTTTTTGTGTTAGATATGAAGAACAATGTTTGCAGCAGGGTCAAAAGTTGCAAGATAGCAAGTATAGCACACAATCCAGACCCCCACCACTGTCATTGAACACATATGCAAAGGGTTAAGGATGGGAACATGATGCTGTGCCCTTCATTCTCCCCACCCCATTCCCACAGACACTTCTGAATAGCATACAAATATTGCATTAGGGATCTGATATTACTTCCGTCAAGGTCAATCCTACAAAATTATGCAGTTACAATGCTGCATCACAGTAGCAGTCAGATTAAAGGCCCAGCTCCCTGGTGGGCTTGCAACCTAGATACCTATTTTCTTACTTGAGCCTATCAATTAAAATAATAATGGGAGGCTATTTTAGGTATCTCATATGTAAAGGTAAATTGGTTGAAAGAGAAAAATTTGTTTGTTTGCTTGTTTAAGTTTATCTGCTGCTTTGATCATAGTTACAAATGTAGGCAACTTACATAATACATATAATTAATATTAAACCACTGCATCCCAGATTCTTCTCTAGGTTATTCTGCATAGTGGGATGGGAACATTTCCTTTTTGATGTTCTGGATTTGTTAAAGTATCATTTTCTTATTATCATCAGGGACCACAAATATAAGCTGGGTATGTGATTCTGATAGAGTTATATATTTTTTTATTTCTTGATTTTGCAGTTTTATATGCTATTTCATCTCTTAGTCTGATTTTATATTGCTAACATTTTTAAAAACAGCCCTTAATGAATGCTAGTTGCTTTTTAGGTAAAGGAAATCATTTAATGTTTTAAATTGATGAATTGATTCAATTGTGCAACAGGTAGCCAGGATTAAGAATAAAAGTGCTAACGAAGGGTGCAATGGTATGAGTCATTGGCCCATAATTTGTTAGCATGATAAAGAGATTTATGATAAGCAATAATCGGTCATATTCTTTCCAAATAGCTACTGTAAGAAGATTAAAGTACTGGCTATTTCTTCTATTAATAGGTAGGGAGGTGGACTCAGTAAGATAGGTTATTAGCATCAGCCAATGAATTAAAGTTTGGGAACAAAAGGAGTGCCTTTTAGACTGTGAAGGACCTTCCCAGTGGTCTGAAGACCTGAAAATAACAGCTTACTACCTTCTCAACAATGAGGTGGCTTTCAGGTGAGACAAAATCAAATTGAATTAAAGCAGGAATGCCTTGTTAATTTTTGCAGAGACAGCAATCCATCTTTGCATAAGGAATTTCATTACATCTGGCATGTTTAATAAATATTTAAGATCTATTTAAAGATGTAGATATTTGTTTCTCCTATTGTCGAGACCTAATGATTTTCAACAGATGCCTGTATACCATAGTACCAGCCAAACCATTCTCTCTACTAGTTACTATCATACAATAACTTTTAATAGGGACATTTATAATGATTTACATTTCCTAGCCCAACCATATCAATTATTTTTAGTGCTAGGCTAGAACAAGAAGAAAAAGAGATCTGCATAGAGCTCTGCTGAGATTTGAATCTGGGTTTCAGTGCCCTTTTCATTGTACTTTCTTTTGGGATTAAACTTTGGAGAAATGAAGCCCCTCTATCTCTTTAGCTGAACAAAATAGCAGATTGCCAAGGTGATAGAATAAACTGCCATGTTTCTTTTTAACTGTTGAACAAGTAGAAGATTAGCAGAGCAGGAGAAGTGGGGTTATTTTTTCTTCTTCTATGATGCCTTGTTTCTTTCTGATGTCCAGACATTTTTTAAATTTAAAAACAATGCTGCCTTCCTGTGCAGTGGGACTTGCTGCTGTTTGTATCCCCATCCCACCCCACGCAGACAATAAAGCCCGTTGACAGTGAAAAGGCACGTCACTGATTAGTGTACAGTATCAGTTTTGGAGTTTTTTTATTGTGCTTTCTGAAATTCTGAGCCTTTAGTGCAGGAGACGGGGTATACAGTTAAGTTATTAAATAAATGATGGGGAAAATAACTGACAAAAGTTGTCTCCCTTTTTTTCTTTTCAGTGCTAATCTGGGGCAGTGCCTAAAAATGATTCTTTAAACCTTGTAGCCCCCTTGTGGCCATGGCTGCCCTTTTTTCCCACAAGAGCCTCGTTGTGAACAACAAGGACAATGATGAGCTGGAGTTGGAATGGGAGCTCACTCGAACATTAGAGAACAAAGTAATGCTCCTCTATTTTGGCTCGGGTGAATGTCCTCGGTGCCAAGAGTTTGCCCCCATCCTGAAAGAATTTTTTGTGAGACTTACAGACGAGTTTTATATGGAGCGAGCATCTCAGCTAGTTCTCATCTATGTGTCGCTGGACAACACAGAGGAGAAGCAAGAAAAGTTTCTGAAGAAAATGCCAAAGCGATGGCTGTTTTTACCTTTCCAGGATGAGTTCAAAAAGTAAGGATCTGAGAATTTAGTTAGGAAAACATCAGAACTGAGGCTGAGGCACATTAAGCTACAATATGGGTTCGTTTAGCTTTGATTCAGCCTTTATAGTGTACAATAGCAATAGCTCTATAATTAGCATTATGCCGGTTGCTTGTCAATCAACAAATTATCGTGTGAACCTGCTTTAGAGGAATTAAGCATATTTAATGTGCATAGTTGATTGATAACTATCCAATCATCATTTGGGGATATTAGCACGCAATCACTATCTTTTTTAAAATAAATGTTATTAAAAGTTTTTAGGAGAATACAGAAACTAACACAAACCAAGACAGGATAAAGAAAACAAAGAAAAATGCCGAATGAAACAACAAAAAGAAATAGAAAAGATTTTGATTTCCTTTGCAGCAAATACAAGTATAATTGCAAATGTATCTCTTACTTTACAATATAAAAAAGTTTTTTTTTCTCTTATCTAATTATTTTCTCATCTACAAGTCTACAAACTAATTATAAGCTAGACGTGCATTTCTTATTTCATCCAAAAAGTCTACAAATGGTTTTTAGTCATTCATAAATATATTGTCTTTTCTTTCATCAAGAAAATTAAGGTAGCCATCTCTGCAAGTTCCATCATTTTCATCAACCTTTCCTCCATTGTCAGTAGTTTAGAACATTTCCACTTTTGTGCATGTAATAGTCTTGTTGTATTTGTCATATATAAAAACAAGGTTTTTAGTTGCCTGTTCATTAGTTCCAAAAGAATACCTTCTGATTTTAATGGTATTTTAATCTGTAAAATGTATAATGTATGTATATGTCCATATTTTTGGCTTTTTTACATGTGCACCAAATGTGATAAAATGCCCATGTTGTTCAGATTTCCAGGAAAGATTCAAAATACTATTATACATTCTAGACAATTTATCTGGTGACATATGCCAAAGAAACATCATTATATTAAAAAAATCCTTTTAAGACTAGAACATGATATAATTTAAATCCTTTAAACTACTTATTTCCCATCAATCCATTTATATGTTATAGTCCATGTTTAAGTCCATTTTATCATTCATTCTTTCACTTATTCTTCTGTCTCATATTTCTACAAAAGTGTGTGTGTATGTCTGTGTGTGTATACATACACACACAAATACTTATATTCATTCTTAGTACAGGTACAAACTCAATCTTACTTTGTTCAAAACTATACAATTTTATATTCATTTTAAACCTTCCTGATAATTGTACCTTAGGAAAACTATTGTCAAGTATATCCTTCCATCATCAAGTCTTCTCTTGATTTTGTTTTTCAATCCCCTTGACATCATGGTACATCATGATGAATTAACCATTTACATTTACTTATGTCATCTATGTTTCTTATGCTGAAAGCCATAAAGGTGCTCTTGGGTACAAACAAGGTGTGTATTTATTCCATACTCTAAGAATGGCCCGCCTAAGATAATGATTTTTGAAATCCACATTAATCTTAGCTTTGTTATACCAGAGATATCTATGCCACCCAAATTTCACATTACGTTCTTCTGACTTCAGTAGTCATCTTTAAAAAAAAAACCAATACCCACTTTTCCATTCAAGCTAAGCAGTCAGCAAAGTATATAGTAATTTCAAATCTGGTAGACCAATCTACCTCTTTCCTTTTCGTATTGCAATATCTTATATTTAACTGAATATTTTCCCCCATCATACAAATTTAGCTATATCTTTAAGCCATTGTTAAAATGGTACATTAGTTGTCAAAATATGTATTATCTGGAACAAAAATAACATTCTAGATAAAACATTTATTTTAATCATAGAAATTCTGCCCAACAGTGACAATTGTACTTTACCCCATCTTGATGTATCTTTTCTTACTTCATTCCATGTCTTAATATAATTGTTTTGAAATAACACACAATTTATATTTGTTGTAGTTATTCCCAAGTATTTTACTTCTCAGTTTTAAAGTCTGTTTTATTCATTCTATCTGACCTTGTACCTTCATGCTTTTCATTAACATCGTTATCTTTTGTTTATTAATCTTGAAACCTGCTAATGCCCCAAATTATTTTAATTTAATTAGAAATTAAATTCCTTTTAAAGGAATTTAAAACCAGAACCAAGTCATAATACATATCCCCATGCTTACAATTTTTTTGCTTTATGTGTTTTTGGTTTTGTTTTGTTTTTTAAGAAAAAGCTATGGTTCAATGTAGAGTTGTAATTGCAGGTATGTTCCAATCTCGGATGGCAAACCTCAGATAAAGAATGTTTCCAAGCAAATACAACTCAGGTAAACAAAGTCACTAATCTAAAGGAGGATTAGAGAGAGGAAGTAAACATATGTTAGACTTTAACTAGAGATAATTAATTGTATGGATTACTATGCTAAACAGTAACGAAAGTTAAGCAGTAACCAAAGTTAGCCAATGATGGAGGATAACTAAAAATGTGTATAAATGCAAGACTAGACTCCAATAAAGATCATCATGATTCAGTTGTTCATGATCAAACAACTCGACTGCCTCATCATTACAACAGTTCAAGGTCCAAGAGTTAGATCATCAGGATTTATTTAATTGTGGTTTGTCAAATGTCATAATGCCTGGGTTCACTTCAAACATTAATTTTAGCCAAAGTGACATCTCAATTTAGCAATACTATATAAACATTTAGGCATAAAACTGTGTGTTGAAGATTGTCTAGCTCAACTTCTTGCTAACTATGCAACTGCGTTATTGTAGATAAGTGACTCCAATATTCAGCCCTTGCTGAAGTTCCTCCAGCAAAAAAGAGGAGGCCAAGTCTCTACCTTATCCACCAATTTAGTTGTAGAATTCGTTTTATATCCCACCTTTATTATTTTTACAAATAACTTAAGGCAGTGAATATATCAAATACTCCTTCCTCCTCCTATTTTCTTTACACAGCAACAACCCTGCAAGGTAGGTTGGGCTGAGAGAGAATGACTGGCCCCAAATCACCCAGCTAGGTTTCATGTCTAAAGTATGTGGGTGTCAAATTTGATCATGTCACATAAAACATCACGATGCATCACACTGTTTTTTCTTTTGAGGAGCTAGGGTAGTCGTGGGATTCAATTTTTTTTTACTACCGGTTCTGTGGGGGTGGCTTGGTGGGCATGGCAGGGGAAGATTACTGCAAAATCTCCATTCCCTCCCCACCCCACTAACCTGCTTTCTAGCTCCTTTCTCCTGTGCAGGGAGAAGAAGACCCAGCCAATCAGCTGGGACTCGGGAGGCAGAGAAGAGATGGGGGCAGGGCCAATCAGAGGTGGTATCTGCTGGTTCTCTGAACTATTCCAAATTTCCGCTACCGGTTCTCCAGAACTGGTCAGAACCTGCTGAATATCACCTCTGCTTAGGACCATTGCAGCATCCTCATGTTCCCATGATTAAACTTTGGGCACTTGGTGATTGGCTTGTGTTTATGACAGTTGCACTGTTCTGTGGTCATGTGATCACCATTTATAACCTTCCCAGCTAGATTCCGACAAGCAAATCAATGGAGGAAGTTAGATTGGTTCAATGACCACATGATTCACTTAACAACTGCAGTGATTCACTTAAAAACTGTAGCAAAAAAGTCATAAAATAGGCTAAAAGTCACTTAACAACTGCCTTGCTTAGCAATGGAAATTTTAGGCTCAATTAGGGTCATAAGTCAAGGACTATCTCTATACAATATTTATATTGCCGCCCATGTCACATAGACCTGACTCCGGGTGATATACAAACATGCTAACAGTTCAAAACTACATAATAGTTTTATATAACAGTTACATGATAAAAACAATCCAACATAAATTAAAAATCAAAAAATCCAACTGTTCAAAAAGAACAACAATCAGGTGACCACCTTGAAGGCTCCCATGGGATCCCCCAAAAATGTTTCAGGGGCCTTCTAGAAGGTTAGTAGAGGTAGGACTAACATCACCTCTGGTTATATTATTCCTCGGGGGGAGGGATAATGTTCCAGAGGGTAGGGCCCACAATATTCTGTGCCAGCTGAAGTTTCTGTAGCATTGATGTCAAACTCGCAGCATCGCATTACTGTCATGTGAGGTTTCCTGGCATTTTTTCCCTTCACGGAGCTGTGGTGGGCGTAGCCTGTGCATGACTCATCTGGCCTATAGGCCACCAGTTTGACACCCCTGTTCTAGAATGTTCTTCAAGACCAGCCCCCATGTCAAGTGCATTGCAGTAGTCCATTCTGGAGGTGACCAGTGCATGAGTGATAGCAGAGACTAACTGCCACAAAGGGGTGCAACTGGCACACAACCCAAAGCTGTACAAAAGCCCTCTTAGCCATGACTGTTACCTACTCTTCAAACAGGAGTGATGTGTCTAGGATACCCAGACTGGTGCATCTGTCTGTGATAGTGCTACCATATCCAGTACCAAAAGTGGGTAACATTCCAGAATCAGAAGATGTGTATGCTCTTCAATATAGAGTACATCATCAAAAGGTGTTCAGAAGTGAAGAAGAAGCCACAGTCAATGAAGTACCCTAACTGATTCCAGATCTCAAGACCCTAATAATAAAAAGACTGTATGCTGAGATTCACTTGAAACTGACATCCCACTCGGCTGGTTCTATGGAAAAGATGTTGCTTATTACTGAACATTTATCTGAGCTGAGTTCAATTCAGTGATACCCAAGAGAATGATTATGGCCCAGGGAATATGAGCTCCCTTACCTGTCTACTAGATGGGTATCGGGAAATCTTTCCTGATTGGTTAAGACTTCCCAAGAGATCACAAGCAGTTGGGCCCAAATAATTTTGAATGTTTCCTTGTGGAAAAGGGAGAGTCCACCTGCCTTTGGTGGTTCTCCTTCCTCTTAGGATGGTTCCAGTTGTTGGGTGTGGAAGGTTCCATTCCTAAGTTTTTGCTTCATGGCACGCCACAGAGCTCTTTCCTCCTCCTATTTAACACAAAAACTAATATTAGGTCATCTTTCAGCCCAGGATTAGGAAGGTTGAGTTTTATCTGGGCATCCAAATGATGTTGCCAAGGTGCTTTCTCAGTACTTGGAGGCTGTGTAGGCCTGGATTGGGAAGAACCAGCGGAAGCTGAACCCTGACAAGACTCCATGCCTGTGGGGTTTTAGGGTCCTAAGTATTTAGTGATTTTGATCATTCACTCCGAATGGAGTAACACTCCCTCAGGCAGAGTTGGTACATAATCTGTGAGTTGTCCTAGATTCATAACTCTTGCCCGAGGTGTAGGTGGTGGCATTATCTAGGACACCTTTGCACAATTTCATCTTCTGAGTCAATTGTACCCATTCCTAAACTGGAAGCCACTGCTCATGGTAATTCATTCCTTGATCACCTTCCAAGTGAACTATTGTAATATGCTCTATGTGGGGCTATCATTGAAGAGCATTTGCAAGCTTCAGTTGATCCGGAATGCAGTGTTACTTGCAGTATTGGGCACACCATAACATTGCTGCTACATGAGCTGCACTGGCTTCCATTGGGCTTCTGGGTACAGTTCAAGGTGCTAGTTGTCACCTTTAAGCTCTGCTTGGAATGGGGCCAGATTCCTTGAAAGACCACCTATCCTTGAGGGTTTCTGATCATCCCATTAGGTCAAGCAGAGTGGGCATACTCTGGAACCCATCAATGGAGCAGAGCACTGCATTGGTGCACTGCAAGAAGTGGGTCAACTTTATCATGATGCCCATCTTCTGGAACAGCCTCCTTTTCCTTAAATATAGCCTTGACCCTCCTGGCTTTCCAGAAGCTGTCCAGAACTGGATCTTCTACCAGGCACAGGGGATGAGAAGTCTGTAGAATTCTGCTGTGGATGTTGTTTACTTGAAGAGCTGATACTGTGCTTTTTAGGGACTTCAACCCAATTTGTTTAATGTCTGGTTGGTTCTTATATCTGTTTGCCTCTGAAAGTTCTGTAAGTAGGTAGAGATAAGCTCAAAGTTGTTGGTGAAGAAGCTCATTAAGCAACCTTGAGAAGCAACCCTGTTCTGGATCCTGGCTATAATGACACATAAGGGCAGGGTGTCAGCTCTCTCTAGCTGCTGCTCCTTTGTTACACAACATTGCTCAGCTAGAGCCTAGCTGTTGCTTAATCAAGAGCTTCATGCTGGATCTCTCTAACTGCTAATCTGAATGTTTTCTTTTCACTGTCTTGCTAAAGAAGGATTTTAATCATCAGGGAGATGATGCATCAGGGAGAGTAGGAACAGACAGCCTAATGCTGAAAACAAGACCTCTATGCTGAGTGATCTGGGCCATAATATTGTAATAGCATATTTTGCATTTTCCTGTCTCTTCTTCTCTATGTTGTTGGAAGTAGGAACATTAATTATATGGTGATGTCACAGGGCTAAGCAAGAGATCCAACCTGTTATGGGGGAAAGGGAAAGAAGTTTACAAATAAATGCTTTCAGGAAAGACCCAAGGGTGAGCTGGACCCTTATCCATGCTAAATGTGGAGAGATTACCAGAGTATACTGTTAAAAATACAGTCTGGTAAATGTAACTTTGAGATGTTGGAAGATGCCAAGGAAAATGTGAAGAGACCTAAAGCAGCCTGGGGGCATTAATCATTTTTATCTCTCTAAATTCATTTATTTTCAGAACAAAAAAAAAAAGATGAAAGAACCAGGATGTCTTTATTAGACTACTAATAAGGACTTTCCTTGCCCCACCCAACTGCAGGTGGAAAACCTCTTTTTAATAAATTGACAACACATGTTTGGGACTATTATATATTGATGATAATATATACAACAATTGTTATCCATTGATGGATCATCAATGGATACAATTGTTGTATCCTGGTATAACTATACAAACAAATGAATAATTTTAAAAAACTAAGACAGCTTTAGGTCTGTGATACCTCTTTCAGCTTTCCTGCTATGAGAATCCCAATACATTCTTCCAGCTCAGAAACTTATTCTTTCTTTCTGAAACATTCCTAGGGAGTTGGCATTGAGATTTTCAGTGACCCATCCCCCTGTGGTGGTCGTTTTGAAACCAAATGGGGAAGTCATTGCCTACAATGCTGTGGAAGAAATCAAACAGCAAGGCACAGATTGCTTCAAGAACTGGCAAGAGGCTGCTGATTTGGTGGACAGGAGTTTCCTTTTAGCTCAGGATTTTGAGGATGTGACCCTGAGAAGTATCACTGATCCCCTTCGGCGGTTCAAGTACAAACTGGTTAAAAACAAAAGAAAAACATGAAGCAAAAGTGGTGATCAGGGTGAAGTCTCCTGATGAGATGTTTCTTCTTCATGGAACTTCAGGTTGGTGAACTTGAGTATTCCCAAACCATCACCTAAAACAGGCATATATGTCCTTTAGATATCTACAACCACACTGTGGTTGGACACAGAAATTGTTAATTGCAGGTGGATTTTGAGATTTGAAAATCTGAATTTTTTTTCTAAAAGAAATCTAAAATTTGCAGCTATGAAATTATTAGATATGTATATAGTGTTTATTGTAATTGGAACTTGGAATGAACATATGTCATAATCCACTAAAGGAACTCAATAGGGCTGTGAACACTGACAATAATTCGGAAGCGCTTCAGACCTCAAAAGCACACAACTCTCTCTCTTTTTACAGACTTTCTGATGAGCCTGGGAGAAAAAAAAGCTTGTCTATTTGAAAGGGTGAAATGATTAAAGTCACTGTGACCCTTAAAGAAGCTACAACATTTTTTTATGCTTTAGGCAGAAGTCTGAAGTTGAGTAGATGTTTTAATGAATAGCAAAAGTGCTGTGCTCAGCACTTGCCCCAGATTTAAATCACTTCTTCCAAATACACTGATTTGACAAGCATGCCTAGCTCTAGGAAATCATTGGGGCTGCAATGAGCTTTCTTTCCTGGAATAATGACAGAAACCATGCAAGAGAAAAATGAAAATAGCTTTGCTTGCATGCTTTACCATAAAACACTTCCCATGCAGAGTTCCCTTCTGAGAGAATCCACCAACATTTTGTTGTCTGCAACAACTCATTTAATTACATTTGGGGGGGAGAAACACTTCGTCACCAACTCTCAGCAATTATTTTGATTTTCTGGCATCAAACTCTATCCCCTTGCCAGGGTCAGAGTTCCTCAGGTGATATTTGTCTTAGTTGGGCAAGCTGCCACCAACTCTTAGCAGGAGAGGAAGTTTTTCGTCCCTGCTGAACCAGGAAGTCTGTTTGTTTTTAAGTCTCAGGTTTGAAGTGACTCTAAACTCTTAATTGTTTGGCTTGCTTGTGGGCGCCCTGCAATGGGCAGTATAGTCAAACATATAAAGATGTTTTAAAAGAATAAATCCAAATGCACAAAGCCTTATTGATGACCTAATACCATCCCTTCTCTACAATCTCTATTACCTTCTCTCCCCCCTCCACCCCCCCCCCTTTTCTTTCAGTCACCCATTGGCCACTCTCAACTTACAAATAACTCTTTCTCCTAACTGCAAACATCCTTTCTTAGGGACCCGGTGAAGGCAGAAAATTTCAATTCTATAGTATCATGAGTCATAGCATAGCAATGCTATATTTCAAACAGTGAAAAGCTAACTGTTGTTTTTAGAGACTGATTGTACATTTTACTTCATCTAAAAATAGAAACTATCCAGAGCAGGGGTAGTCAGAATTTGTACTGGAGAAGTAAAATAGTACAATATTGTTTGTTAACAAGCAGAAGTGAAAAAAGAAGCACAGATAATATTAGTTCTGTGACCTTTGGAATAATGAATGAGAATTGTTATTTCAAAGAAATGTAATAAGTGGCATTTGACACATAACACATATTTTTATCAGATCCCTTTGAAAATATATAACCACTCCTTCAAGTGCATACAACCAGAATGAGTTATAATTTCCCTGTTGTAGGAAATTTGGGTTTGTCAGCTTATTGCTATATTTTGATCTGAGATTCATAATACTTCTAATAAATATTTTTTCTAGCTTTTTTCCCAATAATTGAGATCTATTGAAGTATCAAGAATTATGGATAATGCATCATCATCACCATCATGAAAACCTACAAGGATTATTTTGTCTAACTTGCTACAATTATTATTTCTAATTAGTACAGGTCCTGTTATTTTCTGCAACATGAGTGTATAGTAACCCTGTTGTTTAATTAAATAGAATTTTGAAAAGACATGTTGCCTAATGTCTTGTGGTTCTTTCTATTGTGATATATTTTCATGCAATTGTTAAAACATTTTCTTTCTTAGACCTAACGCAGTATTACTTCATGCATTCTTAAATATTATCTTCCTAACCTAAATCATGTCTAATTGAAACAATCTAAAATATAATGAAATTGATGCTAGGCTCCTCTTTTCTTTTAAATTTAATACTGTAAAGAAAGGAAGAAAGGGGGAAAAATTACCTGCTTGTTTTTGCATACCGGGCATCTATTCCAAGAACTAGAACAGGCCAGGCTTTTAAATTTTCTTTTTATCTTTTCCCAGGCTAGTTAAGAACCTTTTTGTTTTCTTTTTTGATAAAAATATTTTGTTCCTGGTTGGATTATTTACAAATGAAAGGCTTCTGCTCCTGAATTTGAATAGCATCTTAATCTTGCAAATTGAGTACATATGGCACAGTATTTAGCTTTAGAAAGTTGCTGATCTGGATTTAACTTCAAACAATGAATTGACCATGTGATCTTAGCCCAGTTCCCATTCTCTGAGAAGTCTCAACCTCAACCTGCATATGGGATCCAGGATCTACTTTACAAGGAGGATTCAGCATTGTAATTAAATATGCAGAACCTTAATATTTTAATATGGAAAACAGTTGGCTCTTAGTTGAAAGAGCTTCTCTACCTCAGTATATATTGCCTTAGTCTTGCAACAGCCCTGCAAGGTAGGGGCAGGCAATCTTGTTAGTTCTGAGGGCAATGTCAGCTGTCAGATCAGGCCACAAAATGTGTGCACTATCAGATAATACACAAATATTCATTGTATGTACAAAGATGTACCTGAGTTGTCCATCTCTACCTTGCAATAAATTATTATCTCCATTTTGAAGGTGGGGGGGGCGGTCATAAGATACAAGATAAGATCATGGTGGCTTCCAGGTATTTAGGACTTCAGTTCTCACCATCCTTCAGAGTATTGTGTTAGAAAAAATTTTCATTATTCGTGGTACTGGAAGGGTGCAAAGAACAAGGGATACTTCCCTTGTTCATAATTTAGTTTTTTTAACTATTTCCTTTTTTCCCTTTTTCACACTAAATTTCTACAATTTAGCTTTCAAAATTGCAGAAATTTAGTGTGAGAAAGGAATAAAATTCAAAAATGCAGGCAAGTCTTCTCTCATTCAATTGTGACGTCCATTTGGGAAAGCTCTCCTTCCATCTGTGGCCTTGGAACCACACCCTGAAAACTTTTCCAAGGGATTCAGGTAGGAAGTGATTAATAAGAGAGAGTAAAGGAGGAGGATTGTCTTTCTTTCACGTAGTACAGAGATACTGTGGGAAGAAGCCTCCGGTTTCATCACTCCTGCAAAAGGAATGTGGAAAAGCCACATCGGCTGTCATTCTTGTGTGTGTAACCCAAATGGCTCATCCATTCTCCAAAGATAGGGGACGTGTCCTGGCATTTCCGCATCTAGTTCTCAGATGAAATTGAGAGTAAGAATGGCAGGTCGCAGCTGGACACATTCTGATCTCTAAAGGTACAACATTTCAAAGAGAAAGTAAGCAGGAGACTCACTTTTTGGGAAAGATGAGGCAACCTTCTCCAGAATTAATGTCACATTCTAGAAACACTTTTGTTCAATAACCTTTTGGGGGAGCTCTGAAAAGGACCATTTCCTCTCTTTTCGAGGGACCATATTTTCCTCTCTACAGAAAATGCAAGGCTTGCTTTTGAGCTGGGACTGTATTTCACAAAATTGTTGAGCTGGACATTTTAATGGAAACCATCACCGTTTATCTTCTTTTAATGCTGAGAGATTGAGGGCATCTGCTCCTCAACCTATCTAGATCGCTGCCCTCCTGAACTTCACTTGAACGATGAAGATTTTTCAGCTGCCGTTATTGAACTCTGACTTGTCAGAGGAATTGTTAGATTTTTATAAAAGTACAGGAATATCTTTCTGGAAACTGAGAATAATGCACCAAGGAAAAACATAAAGACCTGGAGGCTTGAGAGTTAATTGGGTTTGTGTGCTACATTAGATTCTGGAGCTGGTAGATTATCCTGGTAAGGAACATAATTCAGAATTGCTAGTACTAAGGAACAACAGTGGTGAATATAATCTCTTAAGTGGGCTCTGAGGATGGATCCCAATGACTTCAGGTACCCTTGCAATGGCAAGCAGTCAGCACTGGATGTTCAATCCTTAGCCAATATTCCAGAACGCCTGCGTGATATTTGGGCCATTTCAGAAGGCCTAAAAGGTAGTAAATTCTGTTCTAACAATCTCCTTCAAGTTGCCAAAAATCTACGAGACATAGATAAAAAATTCCAGTGTTTCCGGGAACTTTTACAACAAGATGGTAAGTGCTGGAAGTTTTTTTTTACTGGTGTGTGTTTTGTCAATTTCATCTTGTGCATTATTTATTATTAAACAAATTTATTTAGCTGCACAGCTCACACACAATGACTCTGGGTGGTGTGCAACATTAAAAATCTATAACTAAAAATTCACATGACGGCAATAGCAAAATCAGACAAGCCACTTAATTGGCTTCAAATGGAATCCCCAAACTGCTGACAAAACCATGGCTTCAAGGCCTTTTAGAGAAGAAACAAGTTGAGGCCAATCTTATCTCTGAGGGAATAATTTCTATTATTCCATAAAATAAATTTAATTAAACATCCTCTAGGAGATCAGAGGAGACTACTACTCATGAGAACCCCATGATATAGGATGACAGTTTAATCACTTATTTCAACTTCTGTATTTTGTTTGAACCACAGTTCCTTTGGGCTCCCAGAATTTAATTTCTCCCCACCCCCATATTGGTATTTAAATATTGGGTTCAAATCTAGCACTGTAGCCACCGTGTGGTGGTTTTGTAATCAAATTGTGTTTCAGTATAACATAATATTAATTCAGAAGCTTTAATATATTTGTTAAAATGCAGGAAAGATGTCAGACTTAGGAGTTATTTGCCTGTAATTACATGTAATTAATTGTTTTACATATATAGCTGGCCCCATCTTGTTTCTGGGTTAAAAAAAGACTCTTAAGTTATCCCATTAAAGCCAAATGAGGTTAAGAGGTGAATACTTAATGACCACAAGCCAAGTGAAATCCATGGGCTTAAATGTGCTTAATTTTGTGTTGGATGTAGACAATTAATTTTAAAACTCCTATTGCACCATTCTCTAAATTTCTAGCCTATGAATACAACAATAATGTCCTTTCGTATCTTTACAGATTTTTATATTTCAGATATTTTTGTATCGCTGTAATAAACAAAAATATTGGGAAGATTTTTCTGACCTTGCTTTCTTCTTCTTCCCTCTTCCTAAAGTAATGTTTCTCTCTCTCTCTCTCTCTCTCTCTCTCTCTCTCTCTCTCTCTCATGTGTGTATTGTTTTCCAAGGAATTAACAGGTGGGATTAAGGTGGATTGATGCAGAATTTTGTATCTCCTCTCTGAAAATTCAAAGTTGATGTGGAGGACAGTGTGGATCTGTAATACAATAGTTGTATGGTATTAATCAGTAACTTGATGCACAATTCTGCATAAAACTGCTCACTTTGACAAAGCAGTACAATTAAGGGCATCCAAAATTACATGGCAGCTACATAAAGTTAAACCTTTATTCAAATGGTTGAATTACCCACACGTTTATGGGTTTTGAAAGAGCCATCTTAAATCTGATCCTTAATCTGCCATTTGTAGTTCAACCTTGGGCTGTTTTAGCAAGTTGTCATGGTGCTCAAATCAATCAATATTCTCACCAGAAGATAGACTTCAGATATGTTATTCTTCAGGTTATGGGTGAATCTTTCTTTTATGTACACTGAGAGCATTTGCACCCAGACAAATTCCTTGTGTATCCAATCACATTTGGATCACACAAATATAGAATAGAATAGAGTAGAGTAGAGTAGGATAGGATAGGATAGGATAGTTCTTTTTTGGCCAAGTGTGATTAGCCATCCAAAGAATTTGTCTCCAGTGCATAAGCTCCCAGTATATATATAAGCAACAAAGTGATAAATCATAAGATACAACCATAAATCATAAAATACTATCATAAATCATAAAATATTATCAACAAGGTGATAGTCATAAGATACCAGTAACACCTACTGGATGCCATGTTATAAATAGCTGTGATATAATCCTATCATCCCATGAGGGAACAGAGGAGCTACGGTATTTGCAACCTAATATGTTGCCATTTCCTTGCCTTTTCCCTCAAGGAAATAGTGTTTTCATATAAAAGAGAATCTTTTTCTTTTTTCTTTGAAGAGTAATTTGAATTCTTTACTAGCAATAGGTTTACATATCATTACAAAAGAAAAGAATAAGAGACACCAGATCTCATTGGTGAGGCATAAGCAGACATGGTTTCAGATTTATATGGGATGAGTTGTTGACCTCTCCCCAGACATCAGATTATTACAGCTAGGGCTGGCATTCTAGACTTCTTGACTTTCTCTTTACACATGCATGAACATAAAAAGGTGTGGAGCAGCTCAGCTGCCTGTTCCCCCCCCCCTTCATTATACATTCTCATTCACAATCTTGCCCATCTATAGTAGGCAAGGAGCCACATACCTACAACCACTATTTATTTATTTATCTTATTTTATCCCACCTTTAATATTTTATCAATTATTATAAAATAATTATTTCATAACACAAGGCAGTGAACATACCTGATACTCCTTCCTCCTCCTGCCTTCCCCAAAATAATAATTATAAACTTCTAGTAGCAGATAAAGCCACAGCTGTGCAAAGGTGGAGATGGAGTGGTAGGAGGGTAAGTGTACAGTAGCAACGTCCTTTAAGGGAGGAGATTCCACCTGGCCTTAGGATTTTTCCATACTGAAGCCTTCAAGTGCTTGTCTTCTGTGATAAATAGATTAGAAATCAGTTTAAGAAATCCCTTTCTGGATTTCAACCACTCTGTTTTAGCCACAATGACAGCAATAGAACTTAGACGTATACATCACTCCATGACCGAATAATAGCAATAGCATAGCAATAGCATTTAGACTTATATACCACTTCATAGTGCTTTACAGCCATCCCTAATTGTTTAGAGAGTCAGCATATTGCCCCCAGAAATCTGGGTCCTCATTTTCCCGAAGGATAGAGGGCTGAGTCAACCTTGAGCCTGGTGAGATTTGAACTGCCAAATTGCAGGCAGGCAGCAGAAATAGCCTGTAGTACTGCATTCTAACCACTGCACCACCATAGCTCTTAATCTTCCCTAAGCATGTTTATCAGGGTCTAGTTAGTAGAAACTTCCTTGGTTTGCTGAATAATTCAACAAAAAAAACACTTTGTTTTGCCATTTGTCCTATCCCCCGGACCCTGCCTATAATGGTACTCTTACAAAGTAGGAGTTCTAGACATCAGCATCAGAGTGTTAGAAAAAAGTCACATTCTCAAAATGGCCACCATGGCTGGATGTTCATTTTACAACATAGTTGTAAAAGGTTGTTGCAGGCAGAGAATCGTTTTTTTTTTAAAAAAAACACCTCTCTGGTAGAATGGTAAACTAGGGAAGTTAAAAGTCATAATTTCCCAAGCCTAAATGAGGATACAGAGGGGGGCTGCAATACACACACACACACACACACACCACACACACACACACACACAGCCCAAAACTGCACTTGGCACCAGAGTGTTCTGCTTTAGCAGAAAGCCATTTCTTTCTGCTAATGCTGAAGGAGAAGCAACTTGATCCTGCAGTTTGCCTATTGGCCAGGAGCTCTTTGAGTTTTGTAGGTTGCTCTGGGCCTGAAAAAAATCATGAATGAGGCTTGTTATTTGCATAAATAGAAAGGGTGTGAGAAAGGATCACTAGATGGCGCCCAGCAACCAAGAACTGCTCCTGAACAGATTTTTTTTTTCCAGCATCTCCCCTAAACTATGCTCTTACATCCTATCTGTTCTTACCTTCTGATCCAGTATCTAATAATCCATCTCTTTTTGACTGCCAATGTAAACTGCACTAGTAATATTTTAAATAACAGCAAAAATGAACTCTCATAATACATTATTTCACTGACAGTTTTGTTTTAATGTTGGCAAACATCAAGTAGAAGCGAAGTTAAAGACTCAGGGGCAAAATATGTATTTCTTCGGTGATTCTGTCCAAAACCTTAAGTGATAACGCAAAAAAATGGATCCAGTGAAAATTATGTGAAATGGCATATCATCAAGTATCATTTATATGTGCAATACAATATGCGTAAAACACAAAATATAGACGATGCAGGATATCATTCATCCTTTGTTACAAAATAAGATAGTATCTTAAATCAGGGAGAGACAAATTAGTGCCCACCAGAAGCTTTCCATTAAAACCATCAATCCTTTGACAAGTAGAAAACTGATGGGTACTGAAGCCCAAGAATCCAGAAGTTACAAAATTATCAATCCTTGCCTTAAATGGTAATGAAGTTCATATCCATATATCATGATCTCATTTCGTTGGGGGTAAGACATGAGGTGCACATATTCCATATTAAACTTGGGCAGTTAATTGTAATACAAAATTGTATTACAATTTAGATGGCAAAGTGGTGTTAAATACTTCACTAGACATATTTTATTCTCTGTCAGAAATAACCAGAGACCATTTTTATTCAGTGTATGTCCCAATAAGGCTTCAAACATCAGAACTGACCCTGACCTGGCAGGAGATAAATTGGTTGTAACCAGACAATGCACAAGTAAATATCCGTAGAAATCAGTAGGAATCAGAAGGATTCTGATAGGAATCACTAGGAATCAGAAGGAAATTATCAAGTTGGAAGAATGGAACCAGTGGAGATTCCAGTCTTCCAACTTGATAATTTCCTTCTACAAATGCATCTTTCAATGCTTCCTTATGTTATCTTGGCAAACCTATAATTAGAAATGGGCATTTGTGAAGATAATGTGTCATGTTAGATATATTCATAGGATCTGAGGCACAGAACACAATATTCTATCTACTCTCATCCCAAAAATTAGTGGCTTGAGAATTGCAAGAAATCATATTGTTTCTATATTGTTATTATTGACAGCCATTTAGATACAATTTAGTATCTGGAGGACTAGGTTAGAAACCAAGGGACCTAATTCTAGTTCTACCTTAAGCACAAAGCCAACTGACTGACCTTTGACCAGTCCTCTCTCAGCCCTAGGAAGAAGCCAACCACTTTTGAAAATGTAGCCAAGGAAACTGCTGGGACCAGTCAAGGCAGTTACAGGAGTCAACAGTGACTCAAAGGCACAAAATAAAAGTGATGATGATTTAATTATTGTTATGGTTATTATTACAGGAGGCATGCTTTCTGTCCCTGCTGAAATTAAATTGACTGAATTGCTCCAGTCTGTCTCCTGCTTTCTCAGCAAGTATCCAGTTCTGAATGCTTGCACCATCCAGGCAGTCATAGTCTCTCTTATCACATGTGTGAATGGTAAGTTTCTAAGCTCAGATTCACTCAGAGCTTCATTAACAATAATGGCAATAAACATTAAGATCACCTTTACTTGAATCAAGTTCTCTTCAGATGTACGAGACTATCACTCATCTCAGCCTGTGCCAGGATGGCTATCATTCTGAGGGTCTATACAATATACATGCTTTTCTCTTTAGAGATCAGAATGGGATAATTTGCCACAGCCACCTCAGCAGGCCAATTCACCAAGGCCAATTTGCCATGGCCAACTTGCCAGGGGACAAGTCATCATAGGATAATTCAACAATTCAAATTATTTAAAATAATTTAAAAATTTGGGGAAAGTAAGTAAAAGGCACTCCATGAGAAAAAAAAAAAGGAAAAGGAAACACCACTGGATGGGTCCTCCAGTTCTGCTGCCCACTGTGGCTTTGGTCAATCCGTGTTTTCATGTAATGCTTTTTATTTTTAAAGTAAAATAGAGAAGGAATAATCTAGCCTGCCAGCTTTGTTAACTGTGTTAGATGCAGCATTTCCTGCTGAATTTAAAGGCACATTACTGGTCACTTTGGATACATTTTGACCAATCACAGGCCAGATTTATCTCAAACATACTTATGCTGTTCTATGCAAGCAAGGATATTTGATCAACAAACCACCCTGCAAGCCAAGAGACTGTTGCTTACATTCCACCAACTAGGAAGTACATGCACATTAGGTCAGGAACCCTTGTTTCAGAAAATACTATAAAGACTATAATCTCCCTCCTCTGAGGGAGACTGGGCAGTTAAGAAGTGTGAAAAACAAACTAACAGATAATGGAGCTAGAACATTGTGCCCAGTACTTTGCATCAACTTACAGAAGAGAGAATTTTAATGTGCGGCCTATTATGAGAGGTGACACTTGTCATAGGTCTCTACTCAGACACTTTTATTTTATTATAACCATCTCTTTGTTCACGGAGCATGAAGTAACAGGAGTAATTTCACAGCCTCATTTCCCTCTCAGATACAGTAAAAGGTTGAGAAGAACAGGATTATTTTAAGATCACTTCATTTGGGCTTGGTGACTGAGGGCCTGTCCCCATAAGCAACTAAGCAGCCTCTTTTTTTTTCTGCCATGTCTTCATGACACTGCATTACCTGACACCCAGTCTTGGACCATATGCATTCAGGGGTTAAAATAAGCAGGCATCAGTAGCTTTGCTGTGGATACAGTCTGATGTGTTTCACCCAGTGGCTCTGTTTATGGAATCAATCTGACACCTTTTGGCATCTTTAGATTGGGGTGGACTTCCTCGTTCCCTGGGCCCTGTCCTCAAAGACCTTTTTGTTATGGCAGGGGTCTTCAAACTTGACAGCTTTAAGACTTGTGGACTTCAACTCCCAGAATTCTTCCTCCAGTCATGTTAGCTCAGGAATTCTGGGAGTTGAAATCCACAAGTCTTAAACTTGCCAAGTGTGAAGACCCTTGTGTTATGGGAATGGGACAGACAGGTTTTTTTTCAAACAGGGCTGCCTCCAAGCTAATTCTGGTTTAGAGATCTGGGTCAGCCCAAACAGTAGATGATCAATTACGGCTGCAGAAAATCTATGCACTTCATGGCATGCAGTACTCTAAACCCAAACCATGCAATTGTTATCCTGGCTGCTTTTGATTATAGGCTTGGCACTCTTCCTGGGTTCAAAAGCAGCCCAAAGAACTGAGAGGGTGGGTGGGAATGTTGTAAGCCAGAAGGAGTCTTCCATTGTATTTTGCATCTGCTATGAGCCTATGAGAGCTGAGAGAAGCACAAGGATTGCACACGGCAGCAGGATTCCTGCCACATTGTACAACCTTCCTGCATGCTTGTTAAGTTATTTTTAAACACAAGTAAAATTAGCCATGCTAACAGGTGATGGGATAGTGCATGATACAACAGAGGAGCTCTTTCATCCCACTGTTTCCCCTTTCCCCTGTTAGTTAGATAAAATCTAGATATCAAAAGTCATCCACTTTTGGGTCCCAGGTCTATCCTGTATTAAGTAGAGTGACTGCAGTGTGTTTTCCATGATGATGGGCTTGGTTGGAGGAAAACACTTTTAAGGGTATCCACCCATCTCTTTCCTTAACAAGCTCTGTATTTAATGGCAGTATGCCTGTGGCAAGATAGAAATTGGCAATGAGGACAAAGCATTTTATGCCAGTATAGTTTTTTATTGGATCAAGGATGAGTTGGTAGCCATTTAAATGATTTTTAATATTTCATATTAAATATTAAAACCCTGTGTAGGGATTAGCAACCCATATGATTTTATAGATTATCATAACCTCAGTGAAATATTAATGATGTAAACCAATAGGGTTTCATATTTGGCAACTAAAGTGCATGAAAGGAGGCTGTCAGAATGAACAGAAACATATAGCTTTATTATTTAATAAGCACAGTTGAAAGCATTATGACATGTACATAGTAAACAGGAGGGGATTCATTTCACATACCTTTGTTTCTTTGGGAAAATATATTACCAAGACTTTATGGGAAAAAAAAACACTGAGCAACCAGAGTCCCAGAGATGTATCAGAGGCAGCCCAAAGGCAATCAATGCATTATCAGTCTGTAAATCAAAGTTAACCAAGAGATACCCAGAAGGCAGGGGTGGGATTCAAATTTTTAGCAAATGGTTCTGTGGGTGTGGTTTAGGTGGTGGGTGTGGCTTGGTGATCATGTGACTGGATGGACATGGCTTGGTGGTCATGGTTGTGAGTTGTCCGGGCATGGCCAACTCAACATCACTCATATCAAGGCACGCATCTCCTTGCCTGGCCTCTAATGACTGTGGGGATGCTGCAACAGTCATAAGTGTGAAAAATTGGCTATAAGTCACTTTTTTCAATGATCACTCCACACAAGCAAAGTACCAGCAAAGGAGGGGACAAAAACTCTAGAAAAGTTCCTGAGACAGGAAGTCTAGTCCTGCCAAGAATGTAATAAGAGTTAATGGAGAGGCAGTTTCTGTAAGAAACACCAGAATGTTTCCTTCCTGCCTTCCTTACAGGATTAGGCCAGTAATTTCTTCTAACAACCGGTTCTCCAAACTGCTTAGAACAGGCTTGTCCAACCTGCGGCCCAAGGGCCACATGCGGCCCAGGTCACCTTGTAATGCGGCCCAGTGCCCACCCCAACCTTCGTGCCAGAGCCAGTGAGGAGGAGGAGGAGAAGCAGGCGCGAGGCAGGGCGAGGCGAGCGCCAGGCCAAGCAGCAACAGAAAAAGCAGGCGCCGTCAGAGCGCCACCTCCTGCTGTTGCCACCACCGCCATCGCCGCCGCTTCTGCCCCCACTGCCACTTCTTCCCCGCCACCACTGCTGCTTCTGCCCCCGCCGCCACTTCTGCCCCCGCCGCTGCTGCTGCTTCTGCCTTCTAGTCCTGCCTCATCCAGCCGGGCCATTTGCAGGAGGAGAGGTAGGCGCGAGGCGGGCGAGTTTCCCCCCGCAAAATTTGGCCGGAAAATAAACCATGATAAAAAAACCGTGATAAAAACTGTGATAAAAATAAATAATTTTTAATAAATAATTAATAATAAAAACATCTCACTAACTTCATTTCCAAATAAATTTAATATGTTAACTATGTTTTCTATGGTTTTTTTGGATGATCAGGTATCATTACTGTTATTTTATTTTATGTGCGGCCCAAACCAAATTTTCATCTTCTAATGTGGCCCAGGGAAGGTGAAAGGTTGGACACCCCTGGCTTAGAATGTTAACAACCCGTTCTAGCGAATAGGTGTGAACTGGTAGAATCCCACCCCTGTCAGAAGGACTAGAACTTTTAATCTAGAATCCTGGAAGAAAAATTTGTCATTGTGATGTCACTCTCATCTAGACTTTCCACAATGAGCGCTAGTTTTTAGTAGAAAGCTTTGGAAACTATGAACCAAGCAATTGATATATTCATAAAATCTGATGTTAAACACATCCCTTGGCTTTGGCCAATAAATTGTTCTTTATGTCACTTATCTCAAGATCTTTCTGTCTGCCAAAACAGATGTTGGCTTAGCTAAGTGTGTGAAAAAGAAAGGCTTTCACACATTCAGCCCATGTCACAGAAGTGGGACCTACTACTGTTAAATCTCTGTATTAAAGATGAGATCCAAGTCACTATTTAAATGAAATGTACATTTTAAAAAAAACATTTGGGGTCAGAAAAGTTTCTTAGCTATCTTTTAAACTTTAACCACATCTTAACAAATCTTTTCTCCCTTTGTTCTCTGAGGATTGCCTCCAAAAAACGAGTGTGATGACTCCATAACTGCTTTCAGATATTTTTGATGAAGCAGTTGTCTCTTTTCTGACTGCCTAGGGGCTTTCTGAGACAGGATAGGCAACATTCTCTGAGGAATATATGTAACTTTTGTTCTTTTTTTATTCTCAGGGACCCCAGAATTAATTTTCAGCATGTCTTTCATAGTGTAATAAATAATTAATACATATAAAAGTATTCTCTTGTTTGTCTGTTCAACCGATTCAACAGAATTTCAATTCATATTCTGCTTTTTTATTCATGGGTATTCAAGGCAATTAGCAAAAAACAGGAGATATTAATAATGCCATATAGATTATAACCCAGGCTAGCTTCTTGAACTTAATCCATATAGCCACTGGACATATATGAGAAAAATCTATGGCTTGGAGATAATCGTTTTCCATGCTTAGCATTCAAAAAGAGAATTTTTCATGTTTTCTTTGTTTTTTTATAATGTAAGCTGCCCAGAATAATGTGAACTCACTAATAAAATAGTGACTGCATAAGGAGATAGATAACAGAGACATGCATTCATCACCATTCTAATGAACATAATTAATGTAAGTAGGTCAGGAATGGATTTTGATTAACCTTCAGAGTCCTATTCTGCTTGTGTCACTGTGTTTTATAAAAACATAGGTTAAGAGTTTTGTTATCCCAAATGTGGTTATTTGGTGACTTGAGTAATCATCATTGTGTAATCAATTAATCAAAGGTTTCCCCAATGTGGTTGTATATAATAACTGAGGATATTATCTCTTTCTTTATGTTGAAAGGCTTGGAAAATGCCTTTCTTCTGAGGATTCGATTTTCCTGCTGGGAGAGCTCCGGTGCAAGGATACAGACAACTGCTTGAAAGCTGGATCTTTTTTATTTTTCAGGAAGGCGAGAGATAGCAAGAAGTCTGCGTTTCTGGGGCTAGCTAGCTTTGTATAATAAGCCCCTGATTTTTATACTTTTTTTCTTCTTTTGTGTGTGAGTGCTTGTGTTTGTATTTCTTAATGTTTTAAATCCTGTCAGGGGTTGTCTTCATTTCCGCCGGAGGGTAAACTCCGCGGGGTGGTTTGATTGGATTATCAGTTTTGTCCTAATGTTTTCTTATATTTGTTTTGTGGCAATCTCCTGTCTGTCTCCTTTGCAATATATTTTGTGTCTTTTGTTTGTTTTGCTGATTTGGCATGTTTTCTTTTCTTGTTTCCCTAGTTTTCTTAATTATTTGGACTTTTGTCTAAGGGGCTTCTTTAATACCTTTTATTTGATTCCTTTTCCTATGCAAGTTTGTTTTATGGCTGGCTTGATGTTCCCTTTGGGCTTTTCCTGCTTGGGTGACACCACTGTCCTCATGAAGTTTCCTTTCCACATCTATAGGAGGGGTCCCCAACCCCCGGGCCGTGGCCTGTTAGGAACCAGCAGAAATGGGCCCGCGCGCCCGCGTGTGAAACTCAAATCATGTGACCTGCAGGCAAGCGCACGCATGTGTTCGAAGTTCTGCTTGCATGCGTGACTCCATTCGCGCGAGCGCCCTCTGCTCACAAAGTGCCATTTGTGCGAGAGGAAAGGGCTTGAGACATTCCTCTCTCCCCACCGGGCCACCAATCTGGAAAGATTGGGTATTGCTGCTCTGTGCCATTTCCTTTTGCCCTTCACTTATTTCTTGCCAGCTGGTGGCCAAAAAAAGTTAAAAAGCTCCTGTCGAGGGGAGGGGGAAGCTAGTTGCTTATAGAGAGCTTTTAAAATAAGGCAGAGGTTTGAGTGCCGTACTTACTTTGGGTTAAGAGAAATTGAAATATCTTTGGCAAGCAAGACTTGGAAAGATGGCTCCTGAGATATTTTTTGTGGCTTCAAGAATGCAGAAGTAGAAGCTGAAGACCTTATTTCCTCCTCTTGACTCACTTGTCATTCAGTTAACAGTTCTTCAAATCCAGTTATGTGATCTTGGGCTAGTCATTTTCTCTCATCCCTAGGAAGGAGGCAATGGCAGGCACTTCTGAAAAAAAAAGTCCCTGCTTGTCCAGGTGGTCTCTGAGAATTGGACACGGCTGGGCAGGCAGACATCTGCCCTCTCAACCTTGTGACTCAGGGTGGCTAACAAAAATTAAAAACAGGAACTGAATCAAAAAAATTAGAACACGTACTAAAGACTGCATAAGTCAGGTCTTCAGAGTGTAATATATAATAGCTGCTTGTGAGAGATTCTAAACAGAAACCCTCAGTATTATCCTAGAGGACAGATTATTACACAGAATACTTTGGGAACATTTGTTTAATCTGTAAAATAACATTACAGCAGCTGTCATGACTTCAACCAGTGTTGAAAGTTCTGGGCAATTTCTGCTGTTGCACCACAGAAGCACAAGTTATTGTTGTTCAGTCGCTAAGTTGTGTCTGACTCTTCACAACCCCATGGACCATAGCACACCAGCCCCCTCTCCTCCCACATCCTCCATTGTCTTCCGGAGTTTGCCCAAATTTATTATCATTGCATCGACACTATCAGAATCAGAAGACTTGGCATTAAATTAGAGTATAATTTTTTAAAGTACAGTTTTACTTGTATGGGGGTGAATGCTAATATTTTCCAACTATTCTTACCAGGGACAGTCCCTAATTTGAAGAAATCATTACTAGTAAATCACTGTTCTTATTTTGGCTTTCCCAGAGACTGGGGGGGGCTGCCTTCTTAAAATAAGCCCAGGATATAACCCCCCCAACGGGTATAATAAAATAACTTGTCTCAGCGGAAGTTACTGCAGCACAAAAAGTGCACAGCAATGGTGCATAAAAGGTAGACTGCTCTCCATCTCATTAAGCTTGCTAGTCTTTATGACTGTTGTAAGGAATGCCAGATGAGATAAGCTTAAATTCTTAAGAAAGATCAATATTTAGATAAATTATATCTTTAGTGGTAAAAGATTCTATGGTCCTATTGTTATTTTGTAAACTGAAATATCTAAATTCACTTTGCAGCTTCAATGACTGGGTTCACATATTGTGCTAAGCCATTTTTAAACCATAGTTTGCTGAATAAACAATAATTGGTTGGGTTCATATAACAGACTAAGCTATAGTTTTAAATCTACATAGCGCGCCAAATTGGCAATTAAAAACAGACATCACTTTTATGGATAGCATAACTCGATTTGATTGGGCCATGTTATTTGCAAGGGCAGGGCCAATAGATGTACATTTTCTGACTTCTGGAGCTGGATATGTTTTCATTTCTTTGCTTTGCTTTTCAGTGTAGTTAATCTCTCATTGACCCATCGTTTGAAGACATGGTCCAGCATAGTAACTAAGAAGAAGGACAGCTATAGACTAATCTAAAAAACAAAGGGTGGGGGGATAAGTGCCTGCCTGATTAAAATGATCTTCAAAATTATTTCAAAGCAGATGAAGAAAGTATGATTAGATCTTCGGTGTAAAACAGATCCACAGTTCTAATGCCATCAAAGGAATAAAATAGAAGAACACTATAGCCTGATTTATAGTATAGTTTTCAGATGGTTGTTTTCTTAATAGAAAGTAAAGTCAGTAATCTGCATAAGCTAAAGGCAGACTTTATGCATTAGGTTTACTATCAAAGGTTGGGGGCTCTTATTTGTAAACTGAAAAATATGCAAATGAAAGAACAAGTAAAAAGTTGCTTTATACGGAAATGTAGTCAGCAGGAAGCAGTGAAGTTTCGCTGGCTGTGAGCTCAGAAATTCTGCAAAGTATGCAGTGTCCATGGGGCTGCCTATCAAAGTTAGTGGCTCCTGAGGTATCCAAGGATTTGTGCTGGGGTCCAAACCTGGGGTTCCTGCTGAGGATTTCATCATGGCAGAGCCTAAATCTTCTGGTAGGTAAAGCAACCTTCATATATTTTTATGCAAGGACTTTGAAGCCTTTTTTCAGCACACAGCAAGTCGATGCCGAGGGTTAACCCTTGAAATTTTTAGGTTAGGGCAATAAAGGTTTCTGATCCCTGAAAATAAAACTTGGTTCAGTGCAACTACCTCAATAATCAAGGCTATATATAATATATATATATATATCCCCCTCTCTAGCTTTGATATCAAACACATCAATCACTTCAGAAATCATTGCTGTATTTTAAAGATGTTTTCTAAATTAAGGTGATGATAAGAATGTATTTAAGATTCAAAAAGGATCAACAACTGTTTTTAAAAGTAGATTGTTAAGTATTCTCTCACATATGTGATTGTCTGATAGATATATACACTAGTTGGACTATTTTAATGTCTGAAATTATATTTTTATACATTTCTGTTAAAAATATGCGCTGCAGTGTGACATGGAGATTTTTAAACACTTGATTAAAATCTCTATAAATTTGGTTCAGCTATGGTTTACAATAGATGTTTTAGGAGAAAGCATTTAACAACCCATGAAGTGTTATCCTTCATCCTCTTATGCATCTTCATACTCTGTCAGCCATGTTCAGAATTTTTGGAAGTACTTATTTACTGGCCTTTTAATTTTTTTGCCTAACTGCATGATATGCATGGCTGCATACTGGATGGAATGCTTGCTCTACAAATACTGTTCCACATGCTAATCGTGCCACTATATTTTGTGCCACCAGCAAATATGTCTTCTGAAGAGAAGCTTGTAAGAAGCAAGAAATAATTTAAGAGGGGGGAAAAAGCTCATACTCAGTTCTTTGCCAAGGGTTGTTACCCTCCATCTGATTTGGGGAAATTTTACTTTTAAATTTTATTTTTGAAAACCTGAGAGGTGACCCTTTGCTGTGTGCAAATAAGGTACCTATGAAAACAGAAGAAAAATAAAATGATATCATTACAACTGATCTATTTGTAATTGTAAATATTTGTAATATTTAAAGTTTTAATTAACAAATTACAAACAGATCATTGTGATGACAATATTTTCTGTGAAGGTCCTTTCACTGCAATTCTCAAAGCCTAATGAAAAAGGATGACTGTATTCAGGGATGGACTGCTGGGGGCTTGCAGGAGTTTGGGAGAGGCGCTAGATAAGATTCTGTGCAAACCCCACTGCTGACTGGCCCCGGCCACCCCGCCTCTCCCAGGATTCCCCAAGCGGCCATTTTGGATGCAGGTAAGTGCAGGGCGTGTGCGGAGGCTCAGGGTGGGTGAAAAATGGGCCTCCTGGAAGTTTGGGAAGGCTGGAAATGGGCCCATTTCCAGCTTCCAGAGAGCCTCCAGAGCCCAGGGAGTCTGTTTTTGCCCTCCCAGAGGCTTGAGAAAAGCCTCTGGAGCCCGGGGAGGGCAAAAAGCCCCACCCCCCGCTGTGGCGCAGGAGGCTGACTAGGCCACACCCATCATAGCCATGCCGTACATAGAACCCTTTGCTAAAACGTTTGAAGCCCACCCCGACTGTATTGTTGGATGGAAATTTTTAACAATAGATCATGAGAGTTGAGATGCTGTATATACACAAGAAGAAATCCAGAGATATTCCACAGTCACCATTCCCATTGCCACTCTTGAAACCTTATTAACCAGTTTCCCAACAGGCCATTATTGTCACAGACACTGAGAACTTAAAATAAGCCAATCAGCGTTTCCCAACTAATCAATGGGAAAATGAAAAGATAGACATCACCAAGCAGTGTATATTTTTTTCTTGGGAGAAGTAAAAAAGCATGCTCCCTTACTCTATTTAGGAAGCTCAATCTGAGAATACTATGGCAACTTGGCAACTTACCAGTTATGGCTGGGTGGGGTGGATAACTGAGAATTAAGAAGTGAGCTGAGGCAAGAGTTTCCCCAATAAGAAACCATTTATTGCTATGAAGCAGTGTTTTTCAAACTTGGCAACTTTAAGATGTGTGGACTTCAACTCCCAGAATACCCCAGCCAACTATGAGCGATACTTGAGTCAGAAGGAAATATATTCTATAATTATGGCAGAAAAGGACACAGGTATGGTTTGAAGCTGTGACTGAGACCAAAAACCCAAGGGGTTTACCTTTAAAATGGGTGGCTATCTTACATTAACTGAGAATATGATATTGGTAGACTATTTCTCTATTATTATTTTTGTTTGGTAAAAAATGTTTTAATTTCAAAATAATCTTTCAGATAAATACAATAATCTTTCAAATAAATATTTTATTTACTGTAGATTGGATTAGGTATATGATTAGATATATGAGCAAATGCAGAAAAGTAATCTTTGTATGTAAGCCAGTGCACTTTGCTTCTGTTGGGTATTATTGTTTTATACTTTGTTAAATTCAAGGTATTTCATATTTAGCATATCAAGTATTTGATGGATCAAGATACCCAAATACTATATAGGGAACAATTGGTTTTTATTTTTAATTAGTGATGCAAATCAAGACTCATTTAAAAATTCTTGATGTTAAGCCATTTGAGGCAAAGTATCAAATGGCCCATCTTCAAAATGTTCTTTATTGTTTATTTATTTAAAACATGTGAGTTTTGATGACGTATTCTCCCCCTATTCCAGGGGTCTCCAAACTTGGAATCTTTAAAACTTGTGGACTTCAACTCCCAGAATCTCCTAGCCACCATGGCTGGCTGGTTGAGGAATTCTGGGAGTTGAGTCCACAAGTTTTAAAGTTGCCAAGTTTGGGAAATTCCTACCCTATTCCAATAGACAAACGGGGGAACTGAGCTTTGGATTCAATGTCAGTTGTATATTTGTAAAATATAGATGTTATGTTGAAACAAACATGATGTGAACGGAAAAATAATAAGAAAAAGGTCATACTTTGCTTTCTATGTTAGATGAGTTGGGTCTTCAGAACATTCTAACATAAGCATACAGTATTTATAACTCCCATTGGCTTGATTTCATGAGTACAGTTATTCAAGACCAAAGATGCCACATTGTGGCTTAGCACTGGGTCATTGTAATTGGTAAATTACAAATTGTTTGATTGTATAATTCAAGTAAATTTAATCAGATATCTTGGTTATGCAAGCCATATTTTAGCACATTGTGTGACCCAGATTATAGATTCGCTCATACAATGTTCAACTAATGTATTATAGAATATTGATCTTAGTTAAGACCAGCATTGAACTACATAAAATATATATGCCTGAGTAAAACACCATAGCCATTTCTGAATTTTTGTTTTTACATTTGATTTGTGCTCGGCAAGAAGGAAGAAGTTCTACTTCCTCTTCTTCACCCTCTTACCTCATTTCACAGGAAATATCAGAAAGTTCTAAAAAAATAAGCATCTTTCTTCCATTTAGAACATTACTTCCAGTTCTGACACATTCAGAACCATGTTGACACTGGCAAACAAACGAATGTTCAGAAAATAGTACATAATAATACTTCCCTATTTGTATAACTCTTATTATGAGTGAAAATCTTTCCATATGCAAATGAATGTAGATTCCCTATATAGATCATTATATATAAAATGGAATAACCAGTAGACCAAGATGTTTAGGTATTAATTTCTATGCAAACTTTAAAAGTAGTCTTTAAAAATAAGACAATTTTTGACGATTCTCAAACAGAAATTTGTCTAAGCATAGGATGGAAAGCAATAACAAATTACAGCTAAATTACTGTATTTCATGATATTCCATCAGGATTCTTTGTGATCCTTGTTTTAACTTCAGAAATGATGCTTAATATGGGGATGTGGCAAAAATGAATCTTGGAAATCATTAACCCTAAGTATTTCACCTTTTTCTCAACCCTAAAACCTGACTTTTTGTTCAAATATATGACTATCCTGAGAAGATATATTCTTGATCAGCATTTGTTTTCTGTTTATTTTGAAACCTGCCAAGGCCCCAAACTCATTCAATTTCCTCATCAAATATTCTATACTGGAAATCAGTGGGTACATGATCATATTTAAAGAAGAATAAAATGGAAATATGAATGCTGAGCCAGGTTAAATATGTACTAATACTATGGACAAAGTGAAAGGAATGAGAGACTGTGGATAGACTATGGCTTGAGTTGCTTGAAAATGCATATAGGTAATTTTTGACTTATGACAGTCGCTTCATGACTGTTCGAAATTACCCCAAAGATTTTTACAATTCAGTTCCAAAGTTCCAATGGACAGTCACATGACCACATTTCAGGCATTCAGCAACTGGCTGCATTTAGAGCCTTTTGACCATCCTGCGGCCATAATGAACACAAAATCCAGCATTTCCTTTATTTTTGACAAAATGCCTCCTAACAAACAATGGGTTTGCTTAATGACCACTGCAAAATAAGATTGGTTGTGACCTGTTTTTATGACCACTATGACTTACAACCATAATGGGCAGGCTCTGTTATGATCAGAAGTCAAGGATTACCTGTATAGCAGGTACAGATGAGAGTAAATCCTGTGTGTATGTGTGACAGAGATCTACAAGAGATAAGGAAGTTACAAGAGATTAAGAATAATGAATAATTTCAGAATGCAGGCCCTTCCTCTCAAAATATAGACAAGGCACAAGGGGTATATTGAAATATATAAAGGAAACACTGACTTAAACATTAAGAACTCAACTTTTCTTGGTAAGAAAACCTGTCTTTCTTTGGAAATAAAATACTGCCTGTGTTCTAAACTAAGCTGAAGGCTCATGTAACTTATATTTCTGCAACAATACTGTTCAAGTACAAAACTTAATACAAGAACAGCATTTTGTATCATAGTATTTCAGCTTCCTTATTTTCCATTTAATATGTCCTCATACTTACAAGTAACAATGTGAAAGCCTGAGGATGTAATTTGGGAAACCCTTAAATAAATACATGTCTATGCTACCCAACTGTCAATGAGTCTGGGTGGCTCACAGCAACTAAATAACAAATAGGATTTGTAGTAATTTCATTATTCACAAAACTATTCATTTCCAGGGGGTGGGGGTGGGGGGGAGAAAGCTGGTTGGAATCAATTTGGTCAACCTTTCATGGTGATAAGAAAAGGCAAGCAATCTTTCAAAGCTGTCCAAGACTTGGCAAAAGAAGTAACAAGTGGAAGATCATTAAAGAGAGATCCAACCTAGAACTAAGGAGAAATTTCCCTAGAGTGAGAACAATAATCAGGGGAATGGCTTGCCTCCAGAAGTTGTGGATGCTCCATCACTGAAGGTTTTAAAGAAGAGATTGGACAGCCGTTTGTCTGAAATGGCATAAAGTCTCCAGGGTTGGACTAGAAGACCTCTAAGGTCTCTTCCAGCCATGTTATTATGTGTTCTATTTTCAAACCAAATGTCAGGATTCCAAGAGATGAAATCCATTTAAAAGGGAAAGTGATGATGTTAAACACAACCCTCTTTTTTTCTTCCAATTAACATTTATTCTGACAGTCCACATAGTTCTGTAGGAAGGCAAGGAAAAGATAACATTTAGTTAGGTTAGAAGGTCTCAGAGTAAGTGCTGGGTTTTCTTCCGTCCAATGAACAAGCTTCCCATTGCTGCTTGATGAAGCAACTAAGACAACCACATCCTGTTTCTGGGGCAGAGGAAAGGAAAACACGAAGATTTTGCTCTGTTAATATCATAAGCGCATGACTAGTAGCATTTTCTAAATTCTACAGCTACAGGCTTCCACTTTTGTTTGCCACATAAGTAAATCAGAGTTCAGTCAGAATCACACATCATGATAGTTTGTTTGATTTGGGGTTCATGGTTTAGTATGATGTGTGAACTATCTGATGATGTTTCTATAGTTAAAATAAAGCATAGCTATATAATTTAGAATAAGAATCTAAGGAACAAAAACAAATAAGAAAGATTATTAACACGACATACAAGTTAACAACACTAACCATGAAAATTCTACTTATTGTTGATTTAAAACCATGAAGACTAAGATAATAAAACAGTAGCATAAATAAATAAAATAAAATAGACCAAGATATTTGACATATCAAACAATCTAGGCTATGTTGTCATCGTCATATTGACTGCATGACATTTGATATCATAAGTGAGCCCATGAAATGTTATATCATGTCTTAACCATTGAGTGGCAGCCAAAGCTGCACTACAAAAAGGAAATAAATTTGCTATGCTCCATTTACAAATAAACAACAATCCCAAGATATTTTAAAGATACTAGATGGAGAAAGACATTAGCTTTCGTCTTGCTTTTTGTCCCTCCCATTCTCCATTCAGCACACCTTTTAACCTTTCTCTCTCTCATTTATTTTCTCATTCATAACTGTCCTTCTCAGTAATTTAGGTCTCCCGGGAATAATATATCCAATCGTGATTTTTCCACCCTTTCTACACCCATCTCTTAGAGTGTCCCCCTTATCATCCTCTCTGCTGATTAGCTTTCTATCCCTTGTTCCCCACCCCTACCCCAATCTACCAGTAAACTGTAGCAGGGTCAAGGTGGGTAAAATCTGACACATTTCACCAACTATTCTGGCAGCATTAAGTCAGGGAGCAGTGACAACTAAATGCCAATTGGCAACTTAAGCTAATATAGCCACTCCATCTTCCCTGGGTTCTTGGAAGTCTCTTCAGCACCATTCTTTCATTTTTTTTTCCTCCAGGAAAAATGCAGGGCACACTATTTTCTGCCCCCATAGCAGGAGTTCCCTGAAACCTGCTGAACAGCCTGTTGGCAGCTGGAAAGAATCTCACCACTCTCAGAGCAGGGGATTTGAACTCTCCCATTACTGTACTGAAAAATTTCTGTCCAGCTGATCAAGTATTTAGCAGACTTATTTTGACTAGAGATGTAAGGTTCTGCAATCATGAAAGGGCACTCAATCTACCGTCAAAAGAAGCTTTTTCTTGTTCTCGGCTCTTCCTACTTTACCAGGCAGAAATAATTCTGGTTTAAATTCTATCTGGGCTTTCATAATTTCTTTTAACCAATTTCGTATTTTGGCCCAATATTTCTTGGGCCAAGCTTTTGGACAAAGCCACCATACGTGAACGAAGGTACCCTGTATTTGCTTACATTTCCAACAATTTGTATTTAAGTTAGGATACATTTTAGCCAGTAACGAAGGGGCTAGATACCACTGATAACACATTTTATATTGATTTTCTTTATATGACTCTGATTTTGTTATTGTATTTTTTTTTCAAATCTTTTCCCAATCCTCCAATTCTATATTATGTCCAGGGGTGGGATTCTACCAGTTTGCACCTATTCGCTAGAACTGGTTGTTAACATTCTAAGCAGTTCAGAGAACCGGTTGTTAGAAGAAATTACTGGCCTAATCCTGTAATCAAGGCAGGAAGGAAACATTCTGGTGTTGCTTTTAGAAACTGCCTCTCCATTAACCCTTATTACATTCTTGATAGAACTAGATTTCCTGTCTCAGGAACTTCTCTGGAGTTTTTTCCCCCTCCTTTGCTGGTACTTTGCTTGTGTGGCGTAACCATTCAAAGTTACAATGGCACTGACAAAAGTGACTTATGATCATTTTTCACACTTACGACTGTTGCAGCATCCCCACAGTCATGAGAGGCCAGGCGAGGAGATGCGTACCTCGATGTGAGTGATACTGAGTTGGCCACGCCCAGCCAATAACATGACCACCAAGCCACACCCACCAACTAAGCCATGCCCACATAACTGGTTGTTAAAAAAATTGAATCCCACCCCTGATTATGTCCCAAATTCCTGGCCCATGCTATCATTGGTCCTTTCACTATTTCTTCTGCTAAGTCATATTCTAATAAGTAATTATAAATCTTTGATATCAATTTTTCCTCTGTATCTGTCTATGACAGTTTTAAAGCAGTTCCAGGTCTTTGTGATGTCACAATATTACTTATGTTACAAAGCCAAGATGATATATATTTGTTTCAATTCTAGTAGAAACTATAGTAGAATTGTGTGTGCGCATTCTCTCTCGCCATCCTCATCTTGGCTTTGTGGAGTTTGTTTTCCTATCTGCAAAAACTCTTAACTCACTAGTCCTTCTGAGCTTCAAAGAAATAAATGACCTGACACATTTTCAACTCCACCTCATAGAAATCACAAATATCCTTTGATAAGCAACCACACAAATGTATATAATATGAAGTAAGGATGTTAATGATATATGTGTGTGTGGGAGGATCCTTGGTGCTCTCTGAGCTTGGTTGTTCTCTTGTAGACCTTTCATGATCAAACTAGGTACATCATCAGTGCTACTAGAGGCCCTGTTACTGGAAGCAGTCTTGGTTGTTCCTTGACTGGGCTGTTGTCTACTGTTTGCTTGTCTGACTTGGTTATTCCTTGGTTGGGATATTGTTTGCTTCTTGGTTGTTGGACTAATGTTCATTTTAGTGATAATCTCTGCTCATCTGAGAGTTGATTGCTGTTGGCGTGCTATGATCTTTCATTTCCTTTTTGGCTTTTTAATTGTCTCTGTTGAATGGTATGTAGATCTTGTTTATTTCTAATAGGAAGGAGGAGGAGGAGAATACTGGCCGCCTCTCTTTGCTCTTTTCCCTACTGACACAAAAACCAAGGAACACAGTCTGGCCAGCTTGTTGTTTTGAGATCGCTCAGGAGCCTGACAGCAGTGCTTCCCAGAGTGTTTATTATCCATTGTAGGTAAAATACATCAAGTCAGTTTAAAAGTCTCTGTTGTGATTGGGTAATGGGTTTGTGTGTTGTGATCCCCGTCTCCCCCAAAAAATCCTATTTTGCCCCAAGTTTGGGTAATTTACCCAAGTTTGGGAAGTATCTGCTTACAGTAACTGTGAGGCAGGTTCCTCAGAATTTTGCCTTAATCTACATTTAGATCAAATCTTAGTTTACTCAGCCCCCTCTCCCAAACACACATATGCATATCATGCTGAAAATTTTCTGTCAGAGAACTTGAACTACACAAAAAGCAAAAAATGCCAGCAGAAAAGAATTTGTGGCATGCTTGCCATCTCATAAAAAGTAGAAATGAGAGGTGGTTAAAGAAGATCTGGGAGAGTGAATGAGCCCGCCAACCCATGCTAAAATCCACACTTCTCAAAGGGGTTTAAGAGCTCTTCATTCTCCACACCCTGTGCATGGAAACAAGAAGTATTAGAGCTGAGTGTCATCTGCACATAGGTGATCCAAAGCCAAATCTCCAGATAAATCCACACTGATTTTCATAGATACATTGAAAATAGAATTTTGCTACCTGCTTGAACTAGAAGTAGAAGAGAGATTCTCATAGAACTGTGACGTGGAACTGCCTAAGATGATCCTAAAGAATGTTGTATTCAATTACATGGAAAATTACTGTGAAGTCCAGGAGAACAGTACAGTCACCAGCTGTGGCCACAAGGATTATTCCTGTCTTCAAAACAGTCCCCTATTTAAACAGGAATCAATTTCTCTAATCAGCAGCTTGCATGCTGTACTCGTAATTGGCAGATTTTTGTTTCATGCAACAGATATTTTTACAATATATTATTTAGTCAATCTATAGTGTGGTTTTAAGATTCTAGTAAATACATATATGTTGGATGAAACATCATGTGGGTTTTTATGATTCAGCAACAGAGTTTATTTTTTGGCAAACCCAATCTATTTACTTAAAAACCTGTTGCACATAAGGAAGCATCACTTCCATATAGGAAATGATGAGTTTTACTAAAATACCCTAAGTGTCAGGCCGCTACATTAACCACACACACACACACAAAAACCATTAGAAAACATCCAGAATTGGGTGGGCTCTATCAGTGTTAAAAAAGAATCAAGTTAAAATCAGTGCAGTAATATAAGAAATGCGTGGGCATAAAATCAATGCATTTAATTAGTCCCATGTTCAGTACACACTTGCTGAAGTTTGAAAACACTTGTGCAGGATGCTGCAACTTTAGCCCTGATGCAGGGACTATCATCCTTGAATAGAAGTTGGGCATAAGCCAAGTCAGGTCTATCAGGTTACCTGCTGCTCAAGGAAAAATAAGCTTATCCCTTATTTGTCTATAGAATGGACAATGGAGGATGATATATTTCTGGTTCTCCAATAGGCAGTGTTGACCTCCAATACAGCAGATGGTAGTATCTGCCACCTTGCCAGTATAAAAGCTTTTCTGTGGTTCAATGTTTCTAATGGGGAAAGGTATCCTACAGGAGCCATTAAATAATTGAGCCACTGCAAGGTTAAAACAACTGATACCTTCCCAGTAAGTTCAGATGTTCTACATCAAAGATTCAGATAAAGCTGACCTTCATTTTAGTCATGCCCACCTCCAGCCAAAAGATGGCATTTGGATGCATTTAGAGTCCATCGGAGTTGGGGTGGCCAATAAATTTAAATACATAAATAAAGTAGCAAAGTTGCTCTAAAAAACGTAGACTCCTTAGAGCAGGGGTGTCAAACTCGCATCGTCATAGTGGCACCATGTGATGTATTGAGACTATTTTCCCCTTTGCTAAACCAGACAGGGGCAGGCCCAGCAGTGATGCATCTGGGCCGCGGGCTGCGATTTTGACACCCGTATTCTAGGGGGACAAAATAAAAGGAGAACAGGGTTTTATATTTAGTTAGGAGGGACCAAACACCTGCTCAAGCAGGAGACCCTTCAGACATGTGGCTGTCCAATCGTTTCTTAAAAACCTCCAATGGTGAAGCACCTACTGTTATGTCCCTGGAACTTGCCAAAGTCCCCACCCAGGTCCGTTCATGCTGCGGGGGCGTTTGCTGCCCCTCATTGGCTGGCTTCCCTCGACAGCCGGCTATAAAAGCCAGCTGCAGGGTTCGGTCAGCCGCTGTTCGCTGTGAGCCTGCTCCAGGCAGGGCTAACACGTTCAGTCCTTTATTACTTTAATAAAGTCTTGTTGCATCCATGCCCTGGTCTAGCCTCTCATTGCTCAATCCACAACACTGGCGACGAAGGTGGGATGGCTACCAGAGGCAATCCGCAACAGCTGAAGTCACTCAATTGCTGAGCCGCAGCCGCGCCGCCGGAGAGCTCGGTCAGCAAAAGCGAAAGGAAGAGCGTCTGTAGCCGCTCGGTTAGCAAGCTACAGGGAAAGTGAAGCGCTGCGAGCCGCAGCTGCTCAGCTCAAAAGGGCGCGAAATTCAAACGGCTGTCGTTTGAATTCGAGTCGGAGTACAGCGCGGTGCTGTCATTCCGGGAGTCTCTGACGCCAGCACAGGGCACGAGATTCAAATCACTGTCAGCGGCGGTCAGCCATTACCGCCTACGCTCTCCAGGAGCGCGAAATTCAAATAACGCTGCCAACGACCGTTGCAGCCTGAGCCATAGCGTAACCCAGAGAGAACAGAGAGATTCTGTGGAACCTCTCAAGAGCTGAAGTCACTAGCCTGACAAGAGCACAAAGGGCCAATTGTCGTCCCGGAGAGATCTCACAGCGGTGTAACCTGCAGAAGTTCACAACATGAACTCCAACCCAGCCTTCCCACCGTTCAAGCCTGATGAAGAAAAGTGGGAGTCATACAAAAATCGTTTTAACCACTACATCGATGCCATTGGTCTGGCTGATGCTGGGGAGCACAGAAAGAAGTCATTCTTCCTCAGTTATTGCGGAGCCATCGTTTTTGATACCGCCACAGCACTCGTTGCTCCACGTGAGTTAAAGAATGTTCCCTGGGCAGAATTGCTGGAGATCCTCACCAATCATTACTCCCCCAGGCCCTCACAGATCGCGAGGCGTTTCACCTTCCGGATGAGGAAGCAAGCTGAAAAGGAAACCGTCAACCAATACATGGCCGCCTTGAGGACTGCAGCTCTCCACTGCGGGTTCGGGAACTACTTAGATGACATGCTCCTCGACCAGCTCATCTGCGGGGTCAAGGACCTTCACCTCCAAAGGCGACTACTTGCCAAGAAGGATCTCAACCTCTCCCAGGCCGTCGAGGAAGCCTTGGCTGCAGAACTGGCGACCCAGTCAGCCACCGAGATTCAAGGTCCCGTTCCCAAACAAAGCTGTGCCACCATCCACTCAGAAGAGGTGGTCAACGAAGATGATCCCAACGATCAAACAGACATCCACCGCCTCGCTCATGCCAAACAACCACAGGTAGGAACCAGGCAAGAAAGCAGCAGTGCACCCAAACACATCATCCTGTGCCTATCCTGTGGCGGACCTCACTCGAGAGCTTCGTGCAAATTCAAAGGTGCCACATGCAACAATTGCCACAAAAAAGGCCACATCACCAGAGTCTGCCAGGCCGCACACAACTCAGCACAAAAGGTTCCTTCCTTTTCCCATTCTGGACCCCAAAGGCAAGTACTAAATTGTCACACTTGCTACCATGCTAACCACACCTGTCATTCTATTAGTAAAATCACACTCTCCATTTTATTAGAAGGTAAACCTTGTCGTATGGAGGTTGACACGGGGTCAGCGCTCTCAATCATCTCTTGGAGCACTCTCAAGAAAATCCAGCCCAGACTATCCAGAAACCAGCTCCAGAAGTGCCAGCTCACCTTGAGGGACTATCAAGGGAAGGACATTCCAGTACTCGGCAAAGGCAAGTTCCTTGTTAATTTTAAAGCTTTCAAAGGCCACCTGCCTCTAGTGGTAGTTAACGGCAACCTCCCTAGTCTCTTGGGGCTTGATTGGTTCCCCTACCTCGGCCTAGGGTTAACAGGAGTCCATGCTGTCTCAGCTTCTGACACTGACTCCTTATTCACTGACTACTCAGACGTATTCAGCGATGAGTTGGGGTGTTATAACGGTACTCCCATCTCATTTGCAGTTGACCCCCAAGCAGTTCCAGTCCGGCTTAAACCTCGTAGAGTCCCATTCGCCATTCGGCCTAAACTGGATGCGGAACTGGATAAATTATTAAAGCAAGGGGTCATTGAGCCGACAGACTTCGCCAAATGGGAGACGCCAATTGTCACACCCCTTAAAAAGGACGGCAGTCTGAGAATTTGTTCGGATTACAAAACAACAATTAACTGCTTTCTACAAGTTAGCGCTTACCCAGTCCCGGTCATTCAACATTTATTGCACACTTTTGAGCCTGGCAACATTTTTGCCAAATTGGACATGTCACAAGCGTATCAACAGTTCCCTGTTGACAACCAAACAGCCGAATTACAAACTATTGTGACCCACAGGGGTGCCTTCCGGTGCAGGCGTCTCCAGTTTGGTGTAAGTGTTGCCCCTGGCATCTTCCAATCCCTCATGGAGCGTATACTTCAGGGCCTCCCTGGCGTAGTGCCCTACTTCGACGACATATTGGTCTCGGCCAGGGACAGGCCCCAACTTTTCCAGAGAGTCAGAGCAGTGTTAGACAGGTTCAGACAGCATGGCCTCAAATTAAAAAGGGAGAAATGTGCCATTGCCACTAGACAGGTGGACTTTCTGGGCTATAGAATTGACGCCTCAGGCATTCACCCCCTAGAATCCAAAGTCAAGGCAATCCATGAGGCACCCACACCAACCACTAAAGCCGAGCTACAAGCCTTTTTGGGATTATTGAACTTCTATGCGTCATTCCTACCTCACAAAGCATCAGTAGCAGAGCCTTTACACAGGCTCTTAGATAAAAAATCACCTTGGCACTGGGGACACAAGGAAGACACCGCTTTTCGCGCAGTCAAATCACTGCTCACATCAGACGCGGTCCTTATTCAATTTGACCCACATCTCCCATTAGTACTAGCAGCGGATGCATCCCCTTTTGGGATTGGAGCTGTCTTAAGCCACAGACTACCCAACGGCTCCGAGGCACCAATCGCTTTCTTTTCCAGAACGCTCTCAGCAACAGAGCGTAACTATAGTCAAATCGACAAGGAGGCTTTAGCCGCAGTGGCAGCGGTAAAGAAATTCCATGAATTCCTTTTTGGCCACAACTTCGAACTAATCACGGACCACAAGCCTCTCCTGGGTCCTCTATCCGGAGACAAGCAGACTCCCCAAGTGTTGTCTCCCAGAATGACGAGGTGGACCTTGTTCCTGGCGGCATACTCGTACAAGCTCATCCACCACCCAGGAAAAACATTAAGCCACGCAGACACCCTCAGCCGCTGCCCCCTGCCAGCTCCAGCTGAGGACCCGGCCCCGGTCCATGCCATCTTTGATGTCACCGAGCTCGACCTTCCTGTCACCGCCCTTGACATCGCCACCAAATCCAAGACGGACAAAACAATCGCCCAGGTACTGGACTGGGTGAGGAGGGGGTGGCCGGGCTCTAACCTCGCAGCCGAATTCACACCTTTTAAGACCCGTCAACAGGAACTATCTAGCTTACAGGGCTGCCTGTTGTGGGGCACCCAAGTTGTCATTCCGGCCGCGCTTCGCACACCAGTCTTAGAGGCACTACACGAGGGCCACCCGGGCATCGTCTGGATGAAGGCGTTGGCTCGGAGTTACGTCTGGTAGCCTGGCTTGGACGACGACATCGTCAAGTGGGTAAGCTCTTGCCAACCCTGTCAGGAATCCAGACCATCCCCTCCAGTCACCACCCCCACAAAGTGGGAGAGTGCCAACGCGCCTTGGTCTAGGCTTCACATTGACTTAGCGGGTCCAATACATGGCAAAACCTTCTTGGTGGTCGTAGATTCATACTCTAAATGGATCGATGTGGCCCAACTATCCATGACCACCACACAAGCGGTTACCAAGGCCTTGACCCGCCTATTCGTGACACACGGGCTACCAGATACCATAGTTTCGGATAATGGCCCCCAGTTTGCCTCAACAGAATTCAGCCGCTTTGCCACTAATCTTGGCATCCGACACATCTTCACGGCCCCCTTTCATCCTGCCAGCAACGGATTGGCGGAGAGAGCCGTTAGATCCACAAAAGAAGCGTTAGCCAGATTCAGCAAAGAAGACTGGCATCACAGACTCTCCCGCTTCTTACTAAGCCAACACTCAACCCCTTGCATGGTCACCAACAAATCCCCAGCTGAACTTCTGATGGGTAGACGCCTGAGAACTGTGTTGGATAGGCTCCACCCTCACTATTGCCCTGACACCCCTCTTGCTTCAATGACGGGGGTCAGAGATTTTGTCTTGCAGGAACATGTCTTTGCAAGGAACTATGCCGGAGACCCACTTTGGATTCCAGGAGAGATAGTAGCCATCACCGGTCCCAGGTCGTACCGAGTCCAGCTGGAAGACGGCCGCATCTGGAGAAGGCACCTGGACCAGCTAAGGAAGCGACAGGGTACCCTCGCCAGTGCCGGATCGTGGGCACAGGTCAGCCCCCAGGTGCCTCACCAAACCCTCATCGAAGACCGTTCCAGAGGCTCTTCGCCACCATCACCCGAGCCGAGGGAGCAGGCAGTAGACCGGGACTGCCCGATGGGTCCTCCGCCTGAACCATCTGATGGAGCCACGACATCGCCGGCCAGAAGCACTTCACCGGTACCAGCGCAGACCTCCGAGCGAGGTTGCACCCCATCACCAACCCTACCTGTTTCCTCGAACTCTGAGACACTTGGTAACTCACCGGAGTTACGACGCTCAGGGCGCCAGCACAGACCACCCGCTTATTTAAATGACTATGCGTGTTCGCATCTGGGGGGAAGGGGTGTTATGTCCCTGGAACTTGCCAAAGTCCCCACCCAGGTCCGTTCATGCTGCGGAGGCGTTTGCTGCCCCTCATTGGCTGGCTTCCCTCGACAGCCGGCTATAAAAGCCAGCTGCAGGGTTCGGTCAGCCGCTGTTCGCTGTGAGCCTGCTCCAGGCAGGGCTAACACGTTCAGTCCTTTATTACTTTAATAAAGTCTTGTTGCATCCATGCCCTGGTCTAGTCTCTCATTGCTCAATCCACAACACCTACAATATCTCAAGGCAAGCTGTTCCACCAGTTAATTGTCCTCACTGTTAGGAACTTTCTCCTTAGTTCTAGGTTGCTTCTCTCCTTGATTAGTTTCCATCCGTTTCTTCTTGTCTTGCCTTCTTGTGCTATGGAAAATAAGTTGAACCCCTCTTCTTTGTGGAAGCCCCTTAAATATTGGAACACTGCTATCATGTCACCTCTAGTCCTTCTTTTCTTTAGACTGGCCATACCCGAATCCTGCAACTGTTCTTCGTATGTTTTTGTCTCCAGGCCTTTAATCACCGTAGTTGCTCTTCTCTGCAGTTTTGCCAAACTCTCAACCTCTTTTTTTGTAATGTGGTGACCAAAACTGAATGCAGTATTCCAGATGTGGTCTTACTAAAGCGTTATAAGATGGTACTAATATTTCATGCTATTTTGATTTTATGCCTTTGATTATACAACCAAGAATTCTATTACATTTTTTGGCTACTGCCTCACACTGCAACAATTTTTATCTTCTGCTGTAGCAACCTTAAGAAAAATATCTATTTCTACTTACCAGGGGAAGTTCCATTGAAATGATCAACATCATTTAAAGAGAAGCAATTGTGGGATTTTGATCTGTAGGCTTCTAACACCCAGGACATTTTCAAAGCAGTTGATATATGACTTTACTCAGCTAAATGCTGAGCCTCACCAGGCCTACTATATCTGCCTTTGCCTTCTCACATCTTACAAGTTATAAATGTGTGGCTGCTCTCTTAAAGTTTATATTTCTAAAGTTCAGCATTCATGTTTACTCGTTTGTAGTCCCTTCTCTATCTTGGTATTGGGCTTCAGCTTCTAGAGTTCCTAATCAGTATGTCCATTGATTGTAAGTTTATTAACAGTATTAAGTGATGAAGTCTATTTTATAGCTTTATATTTAGGTTATTTTTTCTTTTATGGAAACTTAATTTTAGAGTTGCATAAGCATTCAGTTCAGAGAACTGAACTTGGTGACATTACAGGTTCTTCCTCATGATCAATTTAAAAATTTGTCAACCAGCCAACAGCACAAAATATCCTCTTCTCAGTGAAGAGTCTTACAGTATCTTGCCAAAGGCACAATGCCAGCAACTATTTCAGTCCTTATTTTATAGGGTTCATTAGGGAAAGAGACTGATGGATTTTCCCCCCCTGTTTCGTGCCTTTTCTTTCCACCAAATGTCATTAAGAGATGGAAGACATCAATTGATCATTCTCCTTAATATGAGAGAAGCTGGGAGGCAAACTGAGTTTTGATAGCTGATTAGATAGGCAGGTTTAGTCATCCCTCAAAGTTTATTCTGGTTTGGTACAAATGTTGCGCACACGTGAATTCAAAAGCAGCCTGAATATCAGTTGATATTTTAGGATTATTATGGTTGGTCATACAGTCAGCCAGATGTTTAGCCTAGTTTTGATTTTTTTTGTCCACCGATCGAGTCCTTTCCAATGCCTTGGGATAGGCAGATGTTGTAACAAAAATATTAAAGGTAACACTGCAGGATGTAAGCTGTTCAAAGTAACACTGCCTTTTATAATTGACTGATGGCAACTTTATCAATGTTAATATTCAAGTAGTGCTCAGATGTTTTGGGATTGCACTCAAGGCTACCTCTTACTATTGTTTTCTTTTACCACTGTCACTCTGCTTCTGTTTGCAGATCCTTATAATTTTTTTAAATTTTCTCTAGGTTTTTTTTTCTTCTCTTGTGCTGTCTCAGGTATTGCAATGTCTACTATCCATACTTTTTTTTAGCTTTTCTTATCAAAAAAGATACTTATCTATTTGAATTTTAAAGTCCCAGAGCATTTAGCTTCTTCATTTTCTATTACTTTGTCTTTTTTGTGGTCCTACCAGTTCTTGCTTGCAGGCAAGTGGTATTTCTTGCAGATATTATATTCTCCTGACTCCAGTTGATTCTGACTGGCTCACAGCATGAAAGCCAAATAACATAATAAATCAAAAAGAACACATAATGTTAACACCATAACAAAAATCTACTCAACGACATGAACATGTCAAATACCAACAAGAGGTTCCAGCCACTCTAGCTTGGGGTGATTGGAGTCTGGAAGCCTCTCAACCAATGCCTGAAAGAAGAGCTAAGACTTTAAGATCCTTCAGAATGCTTTCAGGGTAGGAACCCAGATCTCAGGGGGAACCACATTCCATAGGGCAGACATTGTGACAGAGAAGGCATGCTTCTAGGGTCCAGATAGATGGCATTGCTTGATCAATCCAGAGGATCCTAGCTCTGTTGGACCCAACTGGATGAGTGGACACTACAGGAAATAGGTCATAACCAGCACCTTGAATCATATTCAGAAGTAAACTGGCAACCAGTACAGCTCATGAAGTTGAGATGTCACATGAGCATTCTGAGTTGTACTTATCATGGCCTCCACCCCTGTATTATAGATTAGGTGGAGGTTCTGGGTGGTCTTCAAAGGGCAGTCCAAGTTGACTCCAATGCAATAATGGAATTGAGCACGTGAGTAATTGTCTGAAGGGCCTCCCAATCTAGGAAAGGGCGTAGTTGGTGCACCAAATGAAGTTATGCAAAAGTCTTCCTCGCCATAATTGCCACCTGTCTACAAAGCAGGATCTGTGAGTCCAAGAAGATTTGCACACCAGTCTTGAGTGGGTAAGTGCTACCCCATCTAAGGTCTAAAAGAAGAAATATCCCCACATCTAGGTGCCCCTAACATCCAGAACTATTCATTCTTTGTAGGATTGAGAGTCAGATGTGGTTCCTCCCTATCCAATGTAGTATTACTGTGTACTAGTAGTATAAGTATTACTATTATAGAATCATGTTACTCTGGAGTACAGGTAATCCTCACTTAACAATCCTAATTGGGATTGTCAACTTCATTGCTGAACAACACAGTCATTAACAGAAATGTCATATGACCACTGAAATTAGTAACAGCAGTTCCAGCAATCCCAGTTGCTATCATTGAAGAAATCCCACTCAATAGTTAGGCGAGGATCCACCGGGATCAGGCCATTCTTGGAAAGTGAGGGGTTACCTCCACTTCCCCTATCCAGCTATGTTTCTTCCATCTCTGCTAATCTGGCTGTCCTCCTACCCGCTGCTATCAGCTGGCCCCACTGCATCATGTGCCATACCATGTGCCACTCCTGGACTGCCTTCTTTCACACTGGTCTTCTTTATTCTGAGTAGAGGTTTTTTTTTTTTTTTTAAGAAAAGACTGGATAGCCACCTATCTGAAATATAGATTTGGGGAAGTCTCCTGTTTGAGCAAGGGGCTTGAATAGAAGATTTCCAAGGACCCTTCCAACTCTATTCTGATTGATTGGGTTCCAAAGTCGCTATGTACAGTAAATATGGTTTCCATCTTTATTTCCAATTTGATTTTTCACTAAGCCCATTAGAAGGGTTTGGAGGACAACCAATATTAAGCGTTCGAATCAGTTTCAACAGCTTTTTGTTTAAAAAGAAAATGAGGCCTTTGTGCAGTTTTTCATGGCAACCATGTCCATGATGTTTGATGTGTGATTAAGCCATCTTGTTGCATCCTTCCACCTTGATGATCTTCTTGCATCCATCCCCTAGTGGAATAACATTTGCCAGTAGATTGAATTTCCTCTCCTTCTGAACTCTGCATGCCGCATACTCCACAAATCTGTTCTGGAGCATGTGGCTGACATTTTGAAATTGGTTTAGGGTGTATGAAGGAATGCAGCAGGAAGAAGAGCTGAGTAACAGGAAGTTCCATTGCATCAGTAGAAATCCATATAATGTGCTAAATAACCTATTGCTTGAACTTGTTGAAATTTCTTTTTAATTTCTTTTTCTTTTTTTCAGATCTCAACAGCCAAGTAAAAGGAACTGAAAACAAAAAACGCTACAGTGAGATTTTCCGAAGTTTGGATGCCCTTGAAATTTCAATTGGAAATGCGTGCGTATTCGGTGTTTTTGTTGTCCTCAGCATGCACTAAAGACATTTCTTAATGCTGTTGTGAATGTGGTATGTGATGGTGGGGAGATAAGTTCTTGTAACCTGAAAGATCCAGGCCATGAGTCAACACTCATCTCTGTGGGTAGCGGCTACTAGAAAATCAAGCACTACAGATTGGGTTCTGTAGAACTAATGCCACCGTAATTTTACTGAATTTACACACAGAGAATAATATGTTTTTCAAAGTCACAGAGACAGAAATGTTGGAATTGAAGGTGATGAAAGAGGTAGTTGGTGCTATATTGCATGTACAATGTTCAAGGAACAAAATATTTTATACTATTTAACTATTCTGCTACTATTCTTCTGATGTAAATCAACTAAAATGTATGTAAAGAGCAAACTGTTAAACCTAATTTAAATGTCCACCAATTCATGATTTAGTAGAGGTGGGCTGAAGCACTTTATAATAGTTATTTACTATTGGGACTGGCTTCTGCAAGGAAATGATACTTCTTTCCTTGACCTCAAGAAATGTTTCAATCTGAAGGTTGCATCAAGACTCACTCACACACTGTTAGGACATGACTCTTTGCAGAGAAGCTTGTTGCCTTCAGTTGAAAAAAGTTTGATATTAAATCCCGAACATGATTTCAAGTATACTAATAAATTAAAGTCATTTGAATTGGTGGCAAACTTTTTCTTGTTGTTGTTATCATCGTTATATTCTTCTTTGGGGCATACACTCACTTGCCTAGCATTTTTAATTTCTGTATTTTTTTGTTTTGGACAGAAAAACTAACCAAATACTATTGTGGTACTGTAAGTACTACTGTAGTTTTCATGGGAATGAAAGATGGTACAATATGTGAGATCACAGTCCTTTTCAGCCCAATCTGCTCTCCACTGGGACAGGGTTTGTGAGGACTCACAAATATAAGAGTTACTTATAGTCTTTGCTTGTTGCCTGCTATTCTATAGATGTCACCAAAGTCTAATGCAACCTTCCCTAAGCTATGATGTATAGATATTACAACTACAATTGCCATTATCATCATGCAGCCTGGATCAGCGGCTAGTTGGAAAAGACTGGTTTTATTTTGTAGATACCAATGAATGGCAATTTCTTATTGAAAGGCCATGTTTATAGTTAGACCAAATGTAAGCCACAGTCGTACAATTTCATTTGGAAAAGTGGAGGGCGATATAAGACATTTTCAGTTTTATTATTTTTAAAGTGAATGAATGCCTATTTGTTCATTTCTGCAGGTTTGAAATAAATCATGTTTATTTATAGCTGTGGAGGTGTACATTAGGCGCACACCAAAAATAGAAATGCACACATTAGGTGCACAGTAAAAAAATGCACACCCCTCCAGAAATGTTGATCTACTACTTTTGTCAGTAAAGGAATGAAGGTCTATCCCATAATTTCCCATCCTCAGATGCCTTTGTTTGCTCCAATCAAAGGGAGGGCAATGAGAAAGTGCTGTAAATCTCTGGATACAGCTTTGAGCTTATTGCATTCTTAACATTTGTTATTCTTTTTCCTACTGTTGAATTGTGTCCAATTCTTGCAGATTGGCTGGATAGGTCTCTGTTGTTTTCTTGGCATGGTTTTTCAGTAGTGATTTGCCATTGCCTCCTTCCTATGCTCGAGACAAAGTGACTGGCCCAAAGTCATCCAAGTGGCTTTGTGCCTAAAGCAGGACTAGAACTCACAGCCTTCTCTAGCCTGATCTCTTAACCACTACACCAAACTGGCTGTCTGGTTTGAGAGTTTAAGGAACTCAAGCTAATTTGAGAATTTGAGGAACTCAAACTAGTTCCTTAATTAGGTTGTTGTTTACTGCTTGTTTGTTTGTCTGGTGTTAATCCTGGTGTTAATCCCTGTTTATCTGGGTGTTGATTGCTGGCAAAAAGTTATTCTGGTTTTTAAAGAGGGGCTTTTAAAGTTTTTTTAAATTGGTTGTATTATTATTAGCTCTTTTGAATGGTGTGTAAATGTTGTTTGTCTGTATGTGCCTATTAATGGCTGATTTGCCTGAATGCTAAGCTTCAAAGAATTACCTAGCATTTTTGGATTCAGCTTGGTATTAGATGCTTATAGTTTTCCCAATGAAACTATGGTTAAGTCTGTCTATATGTTGTGAAATTAAGAAGTTTTCATTGTGTCTTCTGGCTGCTGGTTGGTATTCATGGGTGCACTCTGCTAGTCTTTGGCCTGTCTGTCCTTTGAACTGTAGTGACTGTTATAGCCCTTACACTGCATGTTGTAGATGCTTCCTGTTTTTCTTCTTTGGCTACTGAACTTTTGGTTTACTTAAGATGTTTTGAAGGGTTTTAGTTGATTTGTGTGCTATGGTGATGCCACGTGGTTGTAACTGATTATTTCTGAGATGTTTTTGATGTATGGTACTAATGACATCTTTTTCATAGCTTGTGTTGATTGTACTGCAGTGAATTAAGTAGTCAGACACTTTTGAAGAAGTTATGTGGGTGTCCATTTTGTTGGAAGATGTTGTATAGACAGTATGTTTCCTTTTTCTGGTGTTCTGGGTTGTGTTTGTGCTCGTCTGAATAATGTTCTTCTATAGCTCCTTTTGTAGGAGGTTAGGTTGTTACTTTTGTAGTGGAGCACTTGGTTGATATGAGTAGTTTTACAATAGAATTTTGTTTGCTGCTGTTTTCTCTGCTATAAGAATACTTTCTTCCATTATGAATTTTATTCCTTTGAAGATGTTGATTTTTTAATGTGTCTTCCCTAGTTGTTCCTAAGGTTTTTTTATTATAACAAAGGTGTTATCCATCTACCAGATTCATACGCTGTTGTATATCCTAAAAGTAGTAATCACACTGATGTTCATTTGCTAGTATATTTGTCCATGAAACTGAAAATAGATAGTGAGGCAGAGGTTGGTGAGATCCATCATTTTGAGTAGTTGGATCTTGGTGCATTTGGTTAGGTCGTGTGTGTGTGGTGCTACTGCCATAAATTTTTCAATAGTTCCGGGTTTATGGATATAAAGAGTGCTCTGACATTGAATAAAACCATGATCTCCTCTTCTTATATTATTAGGTCTTTGATTTTCTGTAGGTACAGTAGTTGGGAGTTGATAGAATATTTACTCCCCTCTGTAAGATGTCGAAACTTTTTTGTCAGTTCTTTAGTGATGTTGTATGGTGGGGTCCCTGATAATGATACAATTGCATGAAGAGATATGTCGGCCTTGTTTTTGGTATCCATAAAAGCAGGGTAGAGGAATCCACTGCTTTTCATCTGCCACTGTTCTTCTTTTGTGATTTGGCCTTTCATGATTAGGTTGTTCAGGGTTATCTTGATCAAGTTGTCTAGTTTCTGTACTGGGTTGTTTCCAGGGGTGGGATTCAAATTTTTTAACAACCGGTTCTGTGGGTGTGGCTTAGTTGGTGGGCATGGCTTGGTGGTCATGTGACTGGGTGGACATGGCTTGGTGGTCATGTTATTGGCTGGGCATGGCCAACTCTATATCACTCACATCGAGGCATGCACCTCCTCGCCTGGCCTCTCATGACATTGGGGATATTACAGTAGTCATAAGTGTGAAAAATGGATATAAGACACTTTTTTCAGTGCCATTGTAACTTTGAATGGCCACTCTACACAAGCAAAGTACCAGCAAAGGAGGGGACAAAAACTCTAGAGAAGTTCCTGAGACAGGAAGTCTAGTCCTGCCAAGAATGTAGTAAGGGTTAACAGAGAGGCAGTTTCTATAAGCAACACCGGAATGTTTCCTTCCTGCCTTCCTTACAAGATTAGGCCAGTAATTTCTTCTAACAACCGGTTCTCCGAACTGCTTAGAATGTTAACAACCGGTTCTAGCGAATAGATGTGAACTGGTAGAAACCCACTCCTGGTTGTTTCTAACTGGAATATAGGTTTCTTTGTTGTCCAGTAATTCTTTGGCTTTTTGTATACATTGTGTTTTGTCCAGGATAACTGTAGTATGGCCTTTATCTGCTGGGAGGATAATGATGACTTGGTCTTTCTTTAGGTTCTGTCTTCTGCTTTGAGTTGGTTCTGATTCTGTGTCCTTATAGTTTGTGATATAATTGTATGCCTTATGTTTTCTTGGGCCCCTATGGAAAGCCCTTAGAAAATGCTTCTAACGCTGCCAAGAATTATAACTGATTAGCATCATCTATGTTATGTTTGAGGCCTGTGATGATGATGATCATGATGATGCTGATGAAGAGGAGGAGGAGGAAAATGATCATGAATGCTCACCTCAGATTAAATAAACATCAGCATTTTCTAGATAACCTCAAGAACCAACTGGAACAAACCATATTCCCCAAACACACTAAAATGCTGACAGGCACCATCAAGACTGCATCCCAAAGACAAGCTGGAAAAATAAAGAAAATGAAAGTCCAAACTAAACTGTTCAAGCTAAATCCCACAAGCAACCAGGTACCTGAACTGGAATGAGTTGTGAATATGTTCAATGGTTCACTATCCACTGCAAAACACAATGTCCTACAGAACAGCCTCAACTATAACATAGATGATGCAGTGGTTGAGGTGAATTAACATGAAAAGAATCCTAGAGGATAATAAATATTATAATAAGTAGAGAAGGACTCTCTGTCCTACATTAGGGTTAAATTCTGCCTCCCAGCTTTTCACAATGGTATGAGCTGTTCAGTGCTGTTTTGTACTAATGGAGAATACTGCATTTTTCCTTTTAATTAATTTCTCCTATTGATTTTTTCCAATTTCTAGGGCAATTGAAATGTTTAATGATGATGCTGATGACAACAGGAATGAAACTTCAAACCCACAGCCTGAAATAGTACAGGTAGAAATAAAAGTTATCTTAATTCTGGCTAATAATAATAACAATGTGTGCTGCTGACCCCACTTTTCTTTAGGAAAATACTCTTGCCACAACTAGTTGGTGACATAATTTTTTAAAGACATTTTTTCAGTTATAACTATTATCACGCATGTATCTGCTAATAGGACTGTGTCACATGCATTTATGCATTGAGATGATGAAACGTGGAAGTATTCTGCTGCTCTTGGGAGTCCTTAGTTGGTAGACGATAAAAAAGTTGGGCACTGCATAGTATTTTTGCATGTCTATCTCTCTGTTTTTCCTCCCTTCCTCCCTCCCTCCCTCCCTCCCTCTTTCTTTCTTTCTTTCTTTCTTTCTTTCTTTCTTTCTTTCTTTCCTTCTTTCTTTCTTTTCGTTCTTTCTTTCACATTTATATCATTAAAAGTTTTACTTTGATATTTTGATTTTGCTGGCAATCAGAAAAGATTCAGATCCTAAATTATGAATGGCTTTCTTTCTTTCTTTTTTGCCAGTACCTAAGGGGTGGAACATCTATGTAACCTCAGTAGATTTCTTATTTGCAGAATTAGAAATGGTCAGATACTCTTTCCTTCTTTTTTTTTTTCAAATTGCTTTTGAATTTGTATAGTGCACGAGTGTCAAACTCACTGCATCACGTTGCCATCATATGACGTTTCATGACGTTTTTTGCATTTGCAGAGCTGGGAGGGGCGTGGCCTGCAGGTGATGCATCCGGCCCATGGGCCGCCAGTTTGACACCCCTGGTCTAGTGAGTTCATTCCTGTGCTTATGAGTACAGGTAGTCCTCAACTTACAACAGTTAATTTAGTGATTGTTCAGAATTACAGCAGCACTGAAAAAGTGACTTATGACCATTTTTCACACTTTGACCATTGCAGCATCCCCATGGTCATGTGATTTACATGCAGATGCTTGACAACTGATTCATATTTATGACTGTTGCAGTGTCCCAGGAGTATGTGATCATCTTTTGTAACATTCTGACAAGGGAAGTCAATGGGGAAGCCAGATTTACTTAACAACCATGTTACTAATCTAACAACTGCAGTGATTCAATTAATCAAAACTCACTTAATGACAAAAAGACAACTACAGGATGAGAAAAATGACTTCAATCTTGCGGGACTTTTCAGACCATGACATGGTGCACTTCTTCATACAACCTCAGATTGTTGCTAGAACACTAGCAGGGGTGTTCTCTCTGGTCATATTTGCCTCCTTGGTGACTGAAGGATATCAAAACTTGACAACCTCTTCCCAGCTACATTGTATTTTTAATGATAATGGGGCAGCCTGCTGCTATGGCATCACAGTCGGCGTACTTTCTTTTCTCCAGTGTTTCCTCTTTTTGGGCTGTGATGTCTATGATACTTGCATTACTAATCACAAGTTCAAGTATGCTATTCTTATATTGGATGTTACTTTCTCTATGACATGGACATGCCTGTGGTTTATTGGATTCTGTATCCTAGCCAATCAGTGGAACCGGTCAACTCACTCCTACCTGCTGGGAACTAGTGCTGCACGGGCTAGCATTGCCTTTGCCTTTCTTTCTGTTCCATGCTGGGGATATCTAGCCTATCTGGCTGTGAAAAACCTGTGGGCTGAGCCACCTGTGCCTTATAAGTGGACACTGGATGAAGGATCTGTTGCTCTGACCACCCTTTCTACATCCACCACCACTTCTCTTCCCAATAATATGGGGTTCCCTGAAAACATGGGTGCAGCTTCCTACCCATCCACGCCTGTACCCCATCGACTAACTTTAATGAATACTGATGACTAGGCAGTTATTTGTTCCTGTAGTAAATAAACATTTTACTAAAAAAACAACCCCCCCCCAAAAAAAAACTCACTTAACAAATTTCTCATTTAGCAATATAAATTCTGCACTGAGTTGTGCTCATAAGTCGAGGACTACCTCCTTTATCAATTTTTCTACTGTATTAGAAGGGCTGTTGCTCTGTCCCAGATTCCAGATAGCATTTTAGCTTTAGGCTTATGCTCCCCCCAAACTATGCATGTACATGTGGACAATACAAGGAACGCGGTGGCTCAGTGGCGAAGTTGCGGAGCTTAGTGATCAGAAAGGTTGGCGGTTCAGCTGTTTGAATTTCTAGCGCTGCAAAACAGAGTGAGCTCCCGTTACTTGTCCCAGCTTCTGCCAACCTAGCAGTTCGAAACCACATAAAAATGCAAGTAGAAAAATAGGGACCACTTTTGGTGGGAAGGTAACAGCGTTCCATGCACCTTCAGAGTTTGGTCATGCCATCCACATGACCACGGAGATGTCTTCGGACAGTGCTGGCTCCTCAGATTTGTAACAGAGATGAGCACCAACCCCCCTAGAGCTGTAAACGACTAGCACGTATGTGCAAGGGGAACCTTTACCTTTACCTTATAGACAAATACATTGATGATGAAAACGAAAGCAGAAAACAGGAATGGATATGTAAATATATGTATTCTTGTAAATGTATTCTGCTCTCATAGAAGGAGGAGGAAGGGTTGTTGTTAATTCATAGAATACTGGAAAATAGGAAATATATACAGCTAATTCTCAGCTTATAACAGCTCATTTAATGACCATTCAAAGCTACAACATCACTGACAAATGTCACTTTTTTCACACTTACGATCGTTATAGCATCCCCATGATCCTCTGATCAAAATCCTCATATTTTTATTTTGCAGACAGATGAACTTTTTTGTAAATATGAAAAAATTTTGGAAGCAGCAGATCCAGGAAATATGTCAGGTATCTATGGAAGAATTTAACTGAAATATTTGGCATGAATTTTGATTTCCATGATTTCATTTCATTTCAGAAACCATGTATTTGGTTTCTGCTAGTACTTTTCAATGAAGGTGGTGGAATAAAAGTGTTACATCCCATTGCCCTCAAATCCTACATTTGGATTCCAGGTCACATATTGATTATGGTAACTATTTTGAAAAGCTGGAAACTAGAGTAGTCAAAGCCTTAGTCTGAGCAGCAGCAAGTTATGAAGGTCTTAGTTTGGTGACTAAAGGTGCTGTCAAAAAAATTATAAAGTATCTTATCATTAAAAAATATAGCTGTATAATATTTTTACCAATAGCCTACTACCACCTGAACAAAATGGCAACCTGCTTATACAGTGTACCTGTTGAGGTATTCCCCGTTAAGAGAATGAGTGCACTCAGGGAAACATAGTGAGAGTGGTGATGAATAACACACAACCAGCACGCAGGTACACTGAATAGTAAAATGTAAGTTTTACTTCTTGTAAATGGGTAAACAAAATCCAACAAACAGTGCAAATCATACGCGGTTAAAGTAGTTAGTATTCAAAATAATCAGTCCAGGGATAATCCAAAAACGAAGTTCTTTTCTTTACCAGTATCATAAACAAAGTTCAGTAAACAGAGTTTGCGAATAGTTGCAAGACTCACAGCAATTCAAGCAGAATGATGATAAGGCAAAAGGCAAAAAGAAAGCAAAGGAAATGCAAAAAAAAACCCAAACCAGGTTTCTGGCTCCATCTTATGGCTGTTGGAGGAACCTCAGCCAATCACAATTACAACATTCTCTTAAAGATACAACAGTATTAAATGACTATCCTGGTTTATATATTGCCAACCTAACTGTTAGGTGACTATCATTCCTAACAGTACCAATGTCTAGAGTTGTTATGAGCTGGGCAGCTTTTCTGAATGTGATTTGTAAATAAATAATTTACATTATGATAATTCTGTTTTTTCTGTGATTACTAAAAGTGTAGTCTATCTCCAAAAAGCACCATGTTGGGGACCAGTTACCAACCTTCGCAACTTTAACACTTGTGGACTTCAACTCCCAGAATTCCCCAGCCAGAATGGCTGCCTGAGGAATTCTGGGAGTTGAAGTCCACAAGTCTTAAAGTTGAGAAGGTTGGGAAACACTGAGTTAGAATTTCTAATCAGGGCCAAGGAGAGCTAGAGTGTTTGTAAAGGAGGTTTCAATATGAACTGTCTCTGTTTCAGTCACATATTAAGTTCAGACAACATTTTTCAGCTAGAAAGCAGGGAGAAAGCATTTTGGAGTGGTGAATTGATGGCAGTTTCCAATAATTTATACAGATCAGGTAGAAGACGATAAGGCTTCTAGAAATAAAAGGATTGATAGGGAGGAAAGCAAGGTCAAGCAGTGGAAAAGGATAGAGGTGTATTGTCACACTGACCATTTAAAATAGAAGAAATTACAAAGATTGAAAGGGGAAGTAATGAGTCTCTGAGGAAAATGAAGGCAGAGAAAGGTTGCTATAGAAGGCTTACAGTTTTCCATAAAAGTATTGCATGGGTTTACACAATGTATTAAGACATAAACCAGCTTACAAATCATAACAAATGTGTTCACAGATGCTAAATCATGTAAACCATATAAAGGCTTGCTTCAGTGTGTAAATCTAGCCAGAGTAGTTCTGCGTTCAGGTCTAAGATTCAAATATGTTTGTCCTGAATATCCCTGACACAAGAAACTTACTCAGACTGTGAGAACTTTGGCCTTCCAGGGACTGCTGAACTGCAGTAGTAAACAGCTTCAGCCAATATAGGCAATGATGAGAGATTTACAAATTATAATTCAGCAACAGCTAGAAGAGCACAGGTTTTCTGTTTGGGCAATAAGAAATTCTGAAACTGTTAATAGGTCAGCCCTTCGTTAAGAAAAATACTGATTTAGTTGGCTGTGTTCTAAATTCAACCTGTTAATTTTCTCAGTTGAAGAAGCTGATGAGATGCTGATCAAATGTGAAGGTGGTGTAGAAGCAGCCCTAAAATATGCCAAAATGTGGTGTAAATACATCAAGGAGCTGTTGAACTGGATAGACAAACGTATTACTTATGGTAAGTATATATTTTTTGTCAACATCTATGTTTTATAAAAACTTGGTAAATGACTTTGACCCGGTCGTTCTTCCCCTCATAGATTACCTATTCAGATAACATACTTCCAGATTTCTTCAGTAATGGGACTGTCACTGTCCCTCAGACCATCATGAGATTAAGAAAGCAGAATTTTGCATTAGAGTGGGGTGTACGTCTTACAAACAGCCACAAAGATAGATTTCCAAAATTTTGAGATTTTATCCAGCTCAGGAGAAATAAGCTTCCTGCTCTTATCATGGATTTCTGATGAAGATTCAATCCTTTCATGTGTTGGTTATTTGCAGAAATTGAATTTGCAAAGAACATTCTGAAGATAGCCGAAGCTGGAAGAAATATCATTCTTTCTCAGGTAATGGTTTCAAGTTTTGTCTTCTGTGTGTTCATTTTGCAATCCATATCAAATTTCTTTGATGCAAGTATTACAGAGAGTTTGTACACAAACATAAACATTGTCTTTTAAAATCATCCTCTATATGATATGTGTGGGCAGGAATGTAGAAATCTCGTTTTCAGGCCCCACTTTAATAACAATCTTAATAATGAATTTATCTCTAATCGCAGAAGCATAGGTAACAATTATTTATATAAGAATAGCATGCATGCCCCACTGACTGTAGTTGTTGAGGCAAAGTGGACTTTACCCTCATAAAAAGACAACATGTGAGCAAAACATTGGATGAAGCATTTTAAATAAATGTATGTGCTCCTGATAAATTGAAAGCCTGACACCAATGATGTTTTAAGTATTATTTACATTTAACAGTAAGAGCTTAACTTATGTAACTAAGAAAGCTAAGTAACATTCAGCCATGTTCTATCACAGAGTTTCCCAAAGAGAACAATACTCCTCGACTTACAACCATTTGGTTAGTGGGTAGTTTGGAAGTGGTCTAGGTTTCATAAAACTTCATACTGTCAGGTTTACTTCAAACTATGGCAGTTGCTGTCAACCATTGTTGTGTGGTTGGCAGTCTTAACAAAAGAAGTTTAATCTCTTGGAAGCACCAGTGCTTGTGATACCCAGAAAGTTGTTGTATTACTTGGATAATTTAATCAAGATATCCTTGTTTCACATATTAATATGTCAGCATTAGTTATGACTTATGCATAAACACTGAGCCTAACGCAGGGATCCCCAACCCCCGGGCCATGGCCCTCTACTGGGCTATGAGCTGTTCAAAACCGGGCTGCCCGAAGCAGCGGGCAAGCGCATGCACAGGCACTCCATTTGCATGAATGGTGGGTACGAATGCACAGTGCACATCGCTCATGCAAATGGAGCTGCGCGCACACATGTGCTTGCCCACCACAAGGGCCATCTCCTCTCTCCCCTCCCACCAGTCCACAAAGCCAGAAAGGTTGGGGATCTCTGGCCTAGTGAGTTCCCTGGGCTAACAAATGACTGCTATGGAAACGTGCCTCAACTACCCAAGACTCATGCCAAGAATCAAAAGCCTCAAGTTTAAACCATTGAGAATGTGTACCTGTTCCTTTGACCTCTGCACTGCAGAGAGAAGCAGCTGTTTTGTGTGGGGCTTCATCCTTGTCTCCTATATGGATTCTGATTTATATTAATCCCAGATGTGAAGCCTGGTACTGTGGCAATGGCACTGAGTGCAGAATGAAAGCACTATATTATAAAAATGAAAAAGGATGTGTGTTATTTCTTTTAATGCTGGATCTGACAGAGAGCCTGGGAATGACTATCTCCTGTCAGCTAGAATGTGATTGTTCTAGCAGGTTGGTCAATACTTTTGTCTCCCCAGAACGGTATGCCTCTCCAGAGCCTCTATACCCTGGTCATGGAGCATGACATAAAGGCAGGGAACGTAGCCATCGACACAGCTGGAACGTTGCATCTGAGAGAATATTATGAGGTACATCAGTTTTCTGATTTAGATAAAGCATCCCTTAGCAAGAGCAACAATTTAAAATATCCCATGAGTCTATCAGACTAGAATCTTGGTTCTAAAGAGATTGTGACTGGAACAACTGCATTTGAAGAAGATGGAGCTGGGAAATAGAAATGTAATGTTAAAACTGAGGGCATTGGTTTGATCAATTTTCTTCAAGTACCCATATTAATTCAGTATATGGTGGGGTTGATTTTTTTTTTTCTGAATTCCTGCTTCATACCACAATCTCTCCTGCTATCTACACCTAACAGTCCTCTTTCTGTTGTAGCCTCTTTGGGCCAAAAGGAATGAAATTGAGAAATGGCGGAAGGAATTCAAAGATCAGTGGCAGAAAGAACAGAAAAGGATGGTAAGAGCAGATCAAGGGATGAAGTTGCAATCAGGGTTGGTCTTTTGACAGATATGCATGGGCCAAAGGTGCTAAGGTGCTATAAGTGCTGCTGTACATTCAGGATTTTAAATAAATTTTTGGGCAATGGAAGTTCAGGTTGGGAGGTAGATTAGGAAAACCTTGCTTAGAGAGACTGGGAGTTTTTATCCCAGAAAGTACCAGATATGGACAAAGGGTCACATCAATGGCTTCTGTGTAAAATCATATTTCTTATAACCTGAGTAGACCATATCTTCACATTGAAAGAAAGTGCTCTATTATTTTTCCAAGGCGTCTGTTCTCAGGAACATTACTTCATAAATAAAATTTCCTTTTCCTTCTACTTATCAAGGTATAGATGAAAACACTTAGATGATAAACTGCCAACACTCATTTATATTTTGAAGTCAATTTAGAATACAGGTAGTCCTTGACTTATGACCATAACTGAGTCCCAAATTTAAGTTGTTAAGTGAGACATTTGTTAAGTGAGTTTTGCCCCATTTTACCACCTTTCTTGCCACCGTTATTAAATGAATCACTGCAGTGGTTAAGTTGGTTGCATAGTTGTTAAGTGAATCTGGCTTCCCCACTGACTTTACTTGTCAGAAAGTCTCAAAAGATGATTGTGTAACAGTCATAAATATGAGTCAGTTGCCCAGCATTTGAATTTTGATCACGTGACTATGGAGATGCTGCAACTCAGAGGCGGTATTCAGCAGATTCTGACCAATTCTGGAGAACTGGTAGCGGAAATTTTGAGTAGTTGGGAGAACCGACAAATACCACCTCTGACTGGAGGTTTTACAGTCTCCTTCCCCTGCCATGCCCACCAAGCCATGCCCACAGAACTGGTAGTAAAAAAAATTGAATCCCACCACTGCTGCAACGGTCATGAGTGTGAAAAACAGACATAAGTCATTTTTTTCAGTGCCACTGTAACTTTAAACTGTCACTAAATGAAGTGTGGTAAGTCAAGGTTTATCTGTACCTTGCAAAGAAGTTGCTTGTGATTTCTAGATGTCAAAATATTCAGTTGTCGTACTGTGTGAGCACATGTATCATAGTCAAGATTAAGATTCTGTAATGCTTGGAAAGTAAGGACAGTGATAAATAAACAACCTCCAACTCTGATAACTTAGCAAAATCTGTCTTCCATCATCATCTAAAATCAATTCAGAGTTGTGATTATTTTTAAGCTGCATTTTGAAGGTTGGGCTATAAAAATTAGTGACTAATGAAGGTGAATGTATGTGTCCCAGGATAATGTTGCAGGACCGAGTCTGGGTCAGTCACCAGAACCAGATTGGATCCTGCTACAACAGGGGTGTCAAGCTCAATTTCATTGAGGGCCACATCAAGGTTGTGTTTAACTTCAGGGGCCGGGGTGGGGGTGGCCAGGATGGGAGTGGCCAGCTTGATGTCACTCATGTCAAGGGCACACAGCCCTCCCAAATTCCATTTTCACTGGCAGAGGCACCGTGGGCCAGTCCCTCACTGTTTCCAGGGTGGCCCCACAGGCCAGATCTAAACACCCCTGTGCTACAAGAATTACTCTTAAAGCCTCAAAAAACACATGGAGGGCATTTATTATTAGCATTATTTCTGAGTGTTGGGACAGACTACCCTTTGGTTTTTTTCTGAGAACTTCATTCGAGCTGCAGATGGCCAAGTGACATAAAACTGGGAGCCATGGGGATCGGTCATAAGTGTGAAAAACAGTCATAAGTCACTTTTTTCAGTGACATTGTAACGTTGAATAGTCACTAAGTGAACTGTTGTACATCGAGGACTACTAGTAATACAAATACATTCAAAAAGGCATTCAAAAACAAAGCCTATAGTAGAGCTATTTACTGCCCAACAACAGTTTGCCTCTTCTAATTGCAGAATGATTCCTTGTCTTCGATGCGTAAATCTCGCCTCCATTACCTCCAGCGCTGTGAGGATTTTGAAAAAGCCAAAGTGCAAAGCGCCAAAGCAGAAGAAGAATTCCAGGCTGTCACAAATAGTGGAAACAAGCAATTGGAAAAACGGCGGCGTTATCGAGATGAGGCTCAGTTAAAGGTATTGGTCTTGGGACTTAAAAGTTAAGTGCTCTGCTTCTTCAATCTGGTCCCCGAAGCAGACGCTGAGTTTGAGAATTCAGGTCCTCATGACAGCAAGGAAATTATGTAGAAATGTACGGGGAAGACACAGAAATGAATTACAGCTTTTTGTAGGCTTGCTATAAACTTTTGCTCTTGCCGACCACATATTTATCTGGATGCCACAGATACAGATATGGGAATGTGTCATGTAGTAAAAGTTTGTTAACTTATCAGAAGTGATTTTTGAGATGAAATTTTAAAAAATGACAGCTCCTAAGAGTTGTACCATTAATTATCCTGATTCTTGACTTCTGCAGATACTGCTCAATTCATTTCACCTGCCACAGTTTTGTCAGACTAGTAGTCTCAAAGGTGCTTTTTCAAAAGGCAACTGGACTATGTTTTTTTCTTGAGGAAGAAGATGTTCAGAACTGATGAAGCTTCTTGGGTGAGAAGCGAAATATCTTCTTCCTCAAGGAAAAAATATAGTCCAGTTGCCTTTTAAAAAAGCACCTTTGAGACAACCATGTCTTGGATCTCCATAGACAGTCAGACCAGTACTTTGCCTCCTTCATTGAAGTTTCTTCCCACTTATGAACCTGTTAAAGTTGATGTGGAAGAACCGGCCACTTAATCTGTAATTGTGAGCGGCCATTTGGGAATTCAAGTGGATTTGGGGCCTCTATAGAGACCTTTCTAATCCTATGATAGGAAACATGGAGTTTCTTTCTCGTCATTCCTAAAGGTCTGTAAAGCTCCTTTTAAAGACAGTTTTTATTTTACTGGGTCTTCAAACCCCAGCTCAAGTTTTATTGGCATCCATTTTAGCATTACTTTCCGATTACAATTGTTGTTTTTAACATTTATTTTCTTTTTAATGTTGTTTTTATAATGTGAATGTGTTGTAATCTGCTCAGAGTCTTTTGAGTTGGATGAGCTATTATTAAATACTTAAATAAATAAATGGTAGATAAAGCACTGAATTGCTTACAAGGTATACTTTCAAGAAAGAGAACATGCTGCTTTTAATCCAGCAGAAAACAATGAATTCCACATTATGTGAGATCAAGCTGTTTGTTTGTTGAGCTAGCACAACATTTACTTTGTGGTGAACATTTTTCTTGTTGATGTTTTTTTGGATGCTGGGGAGAATGTATGTGATCAAAGGAAAGTTGGAAGGAATCAAGCTTTGGATTCTAGACTTTTCTCTAATGGAGAAACAATAAGCTGGTGTGGCTTAGAAACCAGTGGTAGTTTATTTATTTTATTTATTTATTTTTGTCAAGTGATTATAAGATATAAGTATAAACATAGTTATGAATAGATGAAATGGATACATATAAGAAACATAAAAAAGAAACAATAGGACAGGGACGGTAGACACATTTGTGCACTTATGCACGACCCCTACACACCTCTTAGGAAAGGGGTGAAGTCAATAGTAGACAGTCTAAGGTTAAAGTTTTTGGGATTTGGGAAAGAAACCACAGAGTCAGGTAGAGTATTCCAGACATTGACCACTCTGCTGCTGAAGTCGTATTTCCTGCAATCAAGTTTGGTGAGGTTTACCTTAAGTTTGTATCTATTGTTTGCTCTTGTGTTGTTATGGTTGAAGCTGAAGTATTCATTGACAGGTAGCACATTGCAATATATAATTTTATATACTATACTTAGATCAGACTGAAGGCGGCGTAGTTCTAGGTTTTCTAGGTCTAGAATTTCAAGTCTGGTGGCATAAGGTATTCTGCAATGAGTAGAGGAGTGGAGAACTCTTCTTGTGAAATATTTCTGGACTTTCTCAACTGTATTAATATCAGAAGTTCCCTGAATGAGGTGTAATGTGGAACAAATCAAGTTTTCAAGGCTACCAAGGCAGCAGATCTTGGCAAGAGCATGAATGTTGACAAAGGAAAGTGGCTTAGGAGCAGAAGAAAAAAAGACACTGTTGATTATGGCATGATATGATGACTGAATTGCCCCCAAAGCATCTGAGAAGATTACTGACTCATAGAGAATACTTCATATGTATTAGTAACGGAGCTGGCTCGTTACATCACATAAAATGTTTTCTCTCCCTACCATGTTAATTTTATTGATTGATTGATTGATTGATTTGATTTGATTTGATTTGTCAATCGCTTACAGGATAATAGGTATAAGTATATACATAGTTATGAATACATGAAATGGGTACATATAAGAAAAATAAAAGAAACAATAGGACAGGGATGGTAGGTATGTTGGTGCGCTTATGCACGCCCCCTACAGACCTCTTAGGAAAGGGGTGAGGTCAATAGTAGATAGTCTAAGGTTAAAGTTTTTGGGGTTTGGGGAAAAAACCACAGAGTCAGGTAGAGTATTCCAGACATTGACCACTCTGTTGCTGAAGTTGTATTTCCTGCAATCAAGTTTGGTGTGGTTAACCTTGAGTTTTTATCTATTTTGTGCTCTTGTGTTGTTATGGTAAGAATACTGTGCAGGTTTTGTATAGCACAGAATGAAAGTTGAGCAGATTTCATGCAACTGAAAAAAATGTTGCTCTTGTGGGGCATGTGGGGGAATTGCTAGAGCAACCTGTGATCTTCCCTCCCAGCTACCCCATTGATTTGGCCTGGGAGAGGTTGTCAAAGAAGATTGCAAATGGTGACCATATGGACATGGAATGCAAGTGCAAGTGTTATCTGGCTGTAAAGCACCCAAACTGCAATCTGTGATGGCTAGACAACTGGACCTTCAAGGGCCAATCATAAGTACCATTTGTTCAATGCTATTGCAACTTTGCACAAGTAGTCCGGTTGTTGAACAAGTGGTCAGAAAGAGGAGATTACTGCACTATTTGTGAGAAGGATCTGAGTGTTCTGGTAGATCACAGATTAAGCATCATTCAGAAGTGTACTGCAGCTGCCAGGTGAGCCAATGTAATCTTGGACTGCATCCACAGATTTGAATGGGGGTGGATTTGTTGGAGTCCTGATAGCTATGCTGTCACATTCGTAAGAAGTGATAGTTCCATTTTGGGCTGCACTGGTCAAACCCTACTGGGAATACTGGGTGCAGTTCTAGTTATTACAATACAAGAAGGTACTGCAGAAGAGATACTAGAAAGAATGTGAAGAAGAACAATGACAATGATAAAGGGTTTGGAGGTGAAATCCAATGAAGACTGATTGAAGGAATTGGGTATGTTTTTCTTAAAGAAGAGAAGTCTAAGTGGAGAGATGGTTGCAGTCTCCAAAAACCCGAAGGTCTATCCCAGGAAGTGGGTGTGAATTTATTCTCCATAGCACCGATGAGCAGCAAAAGTAGTGTTGGAGGAAGTACCATACAGAGGAAGATCCAAACTTGAAATAAAGAAGAATTTCTTGACTGAGAGTGCTATTAAACAGTGGAACAGCCTGCTTCCTTGGAGTAATGAGGCATCCATGATTTGAAGTTGTTGTTTTTTTAAAATGCTAAAACGCCATTTGCCTGTGAGGATTCCTATCCATGGCAAGAGGGTTGGACTAGATCTTCCAGGTCTCTTCCAGCCCTGTAATCCTGTAAGTGCCCTGAGAATTATAGTTGAATTGGAGGTGGATGTAGGAACATGTAAGAGTCTTTGTTGTCACCAGACCAGTAGTAGAATTTTCAGTATCTTACATCTTATTTTGGCCTGTTCATTCCAAAGCATATGGGTCAGATCTATATTTATAACAGAAAGAGATGATGATTTGGCAATAGTTGCAGACATAGGGGACAATTGCCCAGCTGTCCACCAGTGAGAAGATTTGGACTCTGGCTCAATATATTTGCTGCAGTTCCATAGTCCCAAACTGGAGGAATAGGGTGAGGAAATGAACAGATTGAAAAGAGCAATATGGTGATTATGGAAATGACTTTATAGCAAGTGATTCCCAAATCCAAATTTGTTCCTGGGAGCTAAAACTGTACCCTTTCAGGTAAGAAATATAATGCTGAGGAAGAACATGATTCTGCTGACTGTGTTCCTGTGATTTAGATTGAAGGAACAAGCATTCTGATGACCATGAGTAAGACTATCAGAATATAATGACAATGGAGACTAGTAGCTAAGTCCTGGAAACAACTGAGGTAAACCATCAAGTCTTTGAAGAAATGGAGGACAGGAATGTTTAATGCCAGAGTGGAGTAGTCCTATTGTAATGTATTCTCTTTAGAAACAAGCCATAAAGCGCCCAAAAGTGGGGAAATTGCCACAAATACTACAAATTTTATTTTATGTTAGAATGAACTGAGCTGCACAAATGGTTTCAATTTATCCCTAAAATAAATTATACAATATAGATGCTTCCTTATTTTGGGTGCATAACTAGCATTCCCATCAGTTCTTACTGGCATCCCCACTGTGAAGTACTTCATCTATTGGTATAACCAAGTCAGCTTTCCCATTCCTTTCACTGATTTTTATTTCATGCACACAGGTTCAGGAATCAGAAGTTACATATAGAAGCTGTGTTTCTGAATCCAACAATCGTCGTCTCGAACTGAAAAAAGTCCGGGAGAGAATTATCTCTCACATTCGCAAGCTAATGTATCAAGGAGATGAAATGCTGGTGAGGGTAAGTTTGTGATTTATGATTAGATGTTTCTCTTGATTTCCTCCTTCACTTCCCAACTTCATTTTCCAAAGACAGGGTGAGAAATGGGAGGGTATGTTCTCACTTCTCTCACTTAAACAGTTATTAAATAGGAGTGAACAGAATAGTCTATTTAAGTCAGTTTAATGCACTCATAACAGACTGGTTGAATTTTCAAACTGTTACTACTGAAGGGTAAGTACGGAAATATTGTAATAGATTCTCCAAATTTCAACAATAATTCTAAATTCAAAGAAATGTATTAATTTTGTATGTGTCCTTCAGGTGTCCTTGAGGATGTTCAAGCTCCAGCATGCTCAAGCAGAACGAATCCCTGTAGGGTACCAGAACTTGACTGAATTCTGCAAGCCCTACAAGATTGGTGAAAAATATCTGGAATTTATTCAAAAACTGCCAAAAAAAGAGCTTCCCATTGAGGTGTACAGATTTGAAGAATTTGTACCAGCAGGGCAGAGGTAAGGAAGCATAGCCCTTTTTCTTCGGTCCTCTGACCCACCCACCCATGGGTATTCCCATCATCTTACCAGTCCTGATCAAAATTTCTTATTACATGGCCCTGAAGATTTACAGCAATGGGAAAACATGTGTCTCTCCAGATGCTGATGAATTATACTGTAGCTCTCAGCAGTCCTAATCACCATAGCCAGTGGTGAAGAATACTAAAAGTTACAGGTTCTACAACATCCGAGAGCTACAGGCTTCCCATCCCAAATGCCTACAGTTTTAGCATACGAAACATGCATATTGCAGGATTCTTTTGATGGTAATGTCTATCAGTGACTGGCATATTGAAAGATCAGATTAAGTGTTTTCAGCAGACAAGAGACAAAAAGATCTTCCAAGATTTTTTAGTAATAGCATCAATTAATTCTTGTACTTAACCTTTTTACACCTAGTCCTTTGATCAACATACACATTTTAAAAGAAGGTTCTTAAAGTCTTGATCATATATTCATGTGGTGATAAAGTCATAATGGTTTGCCATTTCGTCACACCCTTACACTATGCTGGATTCCACTGGTGAACTCAAGTGTACGACTGAAAACTGATGAATAAGGAATAATGGAAGGAAACTGAACAAGGAGAGATTCAACCTGGAAATATTTTCTGATAGAACAATCAACCAATGAAACAAAAGTCGCCTTTGGAAGTTGTGGGAACTTCATCACTGGAGGCTTTCAAAAGACTGGATGGCCATCAGTCAGAAATGGTGTAGGGTATCCTGCTTGAGTGGGGGGTTGGACTAGATGACCTACAAGGTCCCTTCCAACTCTTAATCTGTAAGTAAAAAGTAATGTAAAGCTTACATCTAAATAAGAACTACATTCTTTAAAAATGCTAGGTCACCAAGATGTGGCATCATTTCCAGCAGGGGGCAGAAAAGACATTTTAAATAGTACCTAAAGACAGGAATTGTGAACAGTATGCTGAGAAAGGAGGGAGAAAGAGAGAGAGAGAAGATCCTGAAGTTATAAATCTCTCCTCCAACCATCACAAAACAGAAAACAAGAGAACAACAAGCATTTAAGACAGAACAAGAAGCAATGGATGGAAACTAATCAGGGAGAGAACCAACTTAGAACTAAGGACAACTTTCTTGACAGTAAAACTATTAATCAGTGGATTGATTTGCCTCTAGAAGTTGTGGGTGCTCAAATAACGGAGGTTTTAAGAAGAGATTGAACAACCTGTTGTTTGGAATGTTATAATATTTCCTGCTTGAGCAGGGGGTTGGACTAGAAGACCTCCAGTGCCCCTTCCAACTCTGTTATTCTGTTTGTCCTCCACAAGGAAGTCTCCAAAAAGACCTTTTGAAAACCAGAAGAGTCCAAATCTGTCCCATCTATTTCTAATGAACACTGGCCGGGACTGGGTTCAATTAGTCCATTGTACCAAATATTCTTTTTCTTAACTGTGATTTTGGAAAGACCCACAGCACTACAGAGTACATGTTTGATTTTTTTTTCCCCTGAGCAAATGTCCTATTTGAAGGATGAAACATCTCTCTGTGGGATTATCAAAGGCTTATACTAAAGTTAAACCTGAAAGATAGATGTTTGATTTAAGCTCTCTGTGCTATATTGTATAATTTCAACTTCAGATGTTTTTCTAGAGGGAAAATTATATTTATAGTAAAACAAATTATCTGGGCAAAGATAGCAAATTGGAGTAGCTCTTGTCCTTTCAAAGAATCTGGGCAGAATTAGATGTTTGAAGGAAAGTTTGGTAGATGGAAATGCCACAGTTGTTGTGGGGGGCAGGAGAGAGGGAGAGAGTTTGTATAACTGGGCCCTGAAAAATAATTCATCAATAGATGAAATTATGGAATAAGGATGCAACTTTGTGGGGGGGGGGGATTGGGAAGAATTACCCACCTGTCTGTTTTTACCGGCCACAGGAAATGGCAGTGGAAGAATTGCATTTGAGCCTTTCCTCACCAGCATCCCTTGCTTTGACAAGGGAAAATACTACTGGAATAATGATGAATTGTTCTGACTTTGTTTGCTGTCCTCTGTGTTTTACAGTAGTGGAATCAGCAGAATAAAGTTACATAAATCACCCTCGGGATGAGAGAAGGCTAGCATTGTGGGAAAAGGGGATGACACTGGAGGTGCCAGGTTATTCAAGGGGCTTTGTAAATAACTTACAAAGAAAGTTCTTAATTAGTGCCAGCTTCAGTACTAGACAGGAAGGCCCAATCCCTAAGAAATGCTGTCCCAGTAATAAAACCTTGAAGGGAAAAAAAGCTTTCTTCCCAGATTATCTGTCTCCTAAGCCATCATGATTCCAGCGCAATTCTTTGAAGGATCAAAATCATGTAACATTAAAAATGACTATAAATTCTTAACATAACCATGCGCACTATACTAGGGATTCTCAAGTTTTAGGACGCCATGACACAGTGAATTTGTATAACACCTATAGATAAAAACAATTTATTCATTTGAAACAAAAATAGATTTGCCACTTAATTTGAAGCATTGCATTTTAATTTACATATCAAATGACAGATTTTTAAATCTACTTCATTGGAAATAAACAAACCAACAACCCCCTCACATATTCCCCTCAATAAAATTTACAACCATCATTTTAATGAAAAAGGTTTTGAGCTTGTTTACTTTTGCATAATTCCTGACATCTGGGGTTAATTTACAGATATGCACATTCATTCCATCTAAAAGGAAGGAGGGAAAGAACGCTTTTTACTGTAAATTAACTTATCTTGAAAGGCTGCAGTACGCAAATCTCTTGCAGGCTGTAAGTTATTTTTAGTGCTCTCTTCTGGTGCAGCCCCATTGAGATAACTATCACAGAACCATCTTCTTTCTCAAACCACCACTCCCTTCCCCTCCATATAATTCCCCTGGCAGAGTGAGCATTAAGTCACACAGTCAAAGCTGTTCATAGAAGCCTCATGTGCTCTAGGCATGATTACTCCTCCTTTGTAAATGTATTGTGTTTAAAATAAAACAAGCACATTTGGGCTTCATCTGCCATTTTGCATCGAACTAGTAAGGCTGCTGAGGGAGGACGAGGCTTCCTTCTTTTCATGAATATAATCTACATATTGACAATTGATTATTGATTTATTATGAGGTATTAGGACAGTTTTGACAATGAGCAACCACATACATAGACCTTCTTCGGAATGCCAATAGAAAGAGACAAGTCAATTTGATGAAGGAAAATTCACTTTTTACTGCCTCTAACTATTCTGTGTAATATGAAGTTTCTGATTTTGTTGAATGTTGTTCTAAACAAAATGATTAGTGATTATGGAACACCATATATTGAAGTGTGAGAAATAAAAATATTCACTTTTAAAGCAAAGATTGGCATGCTTTAAAAAAAATGTATGAAGCAAATACTGGGTCCAAATGAGGAATTTAACATAGAATTTTTGTATCTTACTGCACTTCGAATGTCCAGTTGCCTCTTGAAAAATGAACTTAGAATATTTCTCAGCTTTTTGCTGAGTTTTTAATCTAATTCAGGGGGTAGCATTAACTATTACTGTTAACACAAGTATGTACTAGGTTGTGAGAATGTTCTTTAAGACAACCATCATTTGTGAAACGTTTTTGGAACCAAATGTCTACTAATAAGCAATTACCTGTAACTTTTTTTCTGGGGAAATTTATAGTAGTTGATGGGCCTTTGCTTTTTCAGGTCACCCTCTTCTGGTAGAAGAAAAAACATTGCACCTTGTTCTCGAATTTATTCATCAACTGCTGACCTAAGCAACTCATCAGAAGAAACTCCTGGAAAGCCATCTTCCTCAAGCAGTGAGCAAAGTACAGTCAATTCCATTACAATACACTTCTACCTTCTTCTTTGGGATCATCTTATAATCCTTGCCATGGTCTGGCTAGATCAGGATATGGGGTCTAGATCTGGTTACAAAAAAAATTACTTCCCTAGAGGTAGTCCTCAACTTACAACAGTTCATTTGTGAACTGGCTCTAAAAAAAGTGGCACGATCGTTTTTCATACATACAACCATTGTGGCATCCCCAAAGTCATGTGATCAAAATTCAGACGCTTGGCAACTGACTCATATTTAGGACAGTTGCAAGGTCTCAGGTCATGTCATAGCCTATTGCCACTTTCTGACAAGCAAAGTCAATGGGGAAGCCAGATTCTCTTAACAACCGTGTTACTAACTTAACAACTGCAGTGATTCATTTAACAACTATGGCAAGAAAGGTCATAAAATGGGGCTAAACTCGCTTAACCAATGTCTTACTTTGCAACATAAATTTGGGTCTCAATTGTGGTCATAAGTCAAAGACTACCTGTACTTGAATGATGTGCCATCAAGTCATTGTTGACTCCTAATAACCACATACATTTCTCAATAACGGTCTCTTCCTAACTTGCTTTATCAGGTCTCCTAATGGTGCACCCATCATCACTGCAACTAAGTCTATCCTCCTTGTTGAAGGGCATTCTCTTCTTCTCTTTCCTTCCATCCTTCCCAGCACTGAGTCTTCTCTGGAGAACTAGACCTTTGAATAATCTGTCCAAAGTAGATGAATTTGAGCCTGGTCATTTGTGCTCAGAATGAGAACTCTAGTGATCACTCCAAGCACAGGAGGCAGGATTAAAGATTTTTTAAAAAAATTGGGGGTATCTTTGCTGCCATCCGTGATTGGATTTTTTTTGCAGTTTAGGACTGTAACTTAAATTGAGTGGAAAGTGAAAAAGGAAAAAAGCAAGCACATCTCAACAAAAGAAAGCTCCATACAACTTCTTCAGTAACTGAGGCAAATGTTATTCTTTTGCTCAAATCAGATAACTTCTGTATTGTTAAAGGCGTCTCCATTTTCCAGAAGCCAATATTTTGCCACTTCTCATATGTTATGAGAGAGCTTTAGTTTTATAGAAGACTATCTTTTTTCCTATTGCCAGGTGCCAACCAATCTTTCTACAGTGACACAGAGAGCTTGGGAGGGAGCACTGAATGCCAATGCTTGGATTCCCCCACATCTAGCCCAGGTGAGAAGAAGTTCCCTTTTTGCCTAGAAAATTAAGTAAGTTCATAAAGAAGAGATGGAAGATGGAAGCTATAATAAAGTAGTAGCTGAAATCTTTATAAATTACAGTTGACACTGCAAACAGACTGTGGCATTCTTTCCTAATATATAGCCTTATTTTCCCTCAGAGACTGCTTTTTAAAAGATTGGACATTTTGAAGAAAGAAACTGTTTGTCTTTTAAATAAACATATAAATCCTGGGTTTTTTTATTTTTATTTTTTGATTTTTAATTGCAACGGTTTCTCTATTAAAGCTGATAAAAATAACTACAAAAGAATTTTAAAAAATTATAGTGGCAGCATCATTTTAAATGTCCTGGGATCATGAAATTAATACGAAAGAATACATCAGTTCTGTATTGGGAGCCCTTTGAATGATCTGGGGACACATGACACACTTCTTGTTGCAGCTAGATGAATTGTTTACCTAATCAGAAAACTAGAGGGTGGGGGGAGAGATTTCCTAAAGTGAAAGAGAAAAGAAGAAACCGGAAACTGTACCTGAGCTCTGATTTCACTTCTGCAGAACTAATAACGGCTGAATTTGTGCTTTGTACTGAGTCAGAGATCAGAATTATGAACTTTTGTGGGAATGTTGCTGCACCAATGGCTGGATGGCTTCCTACAAAGTCACTAGAAGAGTTTATAATGTCACAGAAAGTGGCAAAGCTAGGTTTTTTTTCAAACTGCTTGTGAGGATTTTATACCACTGGAATTGAAACCCTGCTCCAGTTTCCATTTTAGTGAGTCCTCTTATCCTCTCAGATGGTCCGAGGTGCTGCTACCAAATTTTGGAAATGTAATGCCAGAGTGTTGGAGAAGGGCTGTGAGTGAGTTATTAGGCAGCTGTATCCATGCAGCCATAATGTGGTTTGTTTAATTAAGACTTTATGAAATTGTGTATTAGGTGTCATTATGTATCGTGATTGTTATGATGGCAATCATGATTATTATGAGTATGCTTCTGTGATGTGTGAACTCAGCCATAGCCTATGTCTAATCAAATCACAGATGTAAGTCTTATTATCAAGTGCTAAAACAAAATATGTAGATTGCAGCAAATTAAATTACAATAAACTTGGCATTCCTAATGTGATAAGTAGTAGGGTGCCTGTAGAAAGGTCCTGATCTTTTAAAAAGAATGTTTTAATTAAAAAAGAAAAATTAGAAACCGACCAGCTACAAAACAAAGCGGCAGCCTTTGCATCATCTTTATTATCAGAGTTATATGGAAGTTCCTCATGGCCCCGTGTGTGAACATTTTCAAAAAATAAAAATGTTCAAGGGACTCGTGCTTGCTTGAAAATGTGCCTATCTATCCAAATAAAACAAGTATAGCTTCAGAGGTATAGAAATTGGGGGTGGGACAGGAAGTTTCCAAACCAGTTTGGTTATTTATTTATTTATTTTTAATGGCTGCTCTTAGCCATTGTGGTGGTGCTGCAGAATCCCCACTCCCATGAGAAACCATGTACAATAAATGTTTTAAAATTTCAGACCTGCCTAGGAACTCTGGAAGGCTGGGGCTCAGACAATAGTCAGTCCTTATTCTTTTCAAACTTATTTTTTAAAATGGCAGCCAGTTTAAACAGTTGAACATGTCTGAATTGATTTGATAGTTAAAATGGCATGTCTCCATAGTTTGGAAATTCTTGAGTTGCATTATATTGACAATGAAAACAAATATTTCATGCATGCTAGCTTTAGAAAAGTACATTATGTTTTTTCACATAACAAATTAATTTTTCAGAACTCAGTGTGCAGTCAAATTGAACTGTTTGCAGTTATTTTAAGCAGCTTCTATGATTATTTGAAAGATTATTTATTTCATATTCAGGCCACAAGAAGTTGCTGAAAGCTCCATCCACTGGAACTGTATCGTCTTCAGAAGACTGTGAAGACAAAGATTTGATACGAGCCTATGACAATGGTGAGAAGCAAAAGAATTCTATGGTTTAACAGAATAAGAAGAAAACCAGAACTCTTCATAGCCTGGGAAAGGAAACAGAGATGAGTAAAGGACTATAGTTAAAAAGCTCCACAACTTATAAATGGATACTCAATATTTTCTTGGTTTTTAATGAAAACATGCCAAGGATTCTTCATGTTGGGGTTCCAACACAATTCTACCATACATGAATGTTTTTAATTACCAGTAACACTACTTTGAGGTTTCCATTGTCCCTCTTTTAAAGACTTACAGCTTTTTGAAATCAACTGCCTCAAACTTTCCTGTCAAAGTACCTCTGGAATTTTATTCCCCTAGAAGACCTTCCTTTTTTTATCATTCTTCTTCCTGTGGTCAGGCTATGGTAGATGTTTCTCTCTTGTCCGCTCTGACCTTTGAACTTTCAGATCTTCTTTTTTCCTTTGGGAAAAATGGGCACTAACCATTATTGACTTCATACTCTGATATTATACTCTGATATCAACTGTCATCCAAAGTGTAGTGCTTGACCTTTTATTTCCTCTAGCCAGAATTTCTAATCAATCATAATATATCATCATCTAAGAACCAGTGAGGAAAGGTTTCCTCCCGCATCTATTGCTAGCTATCTTTTTTTTTTTTTCTGGGGTTCCCAATCCAATATGAAAATAATTGCAAATCTTCTACTAAACAAATTAATTACTACTGTTGCTGGACAAGTTTTCAATTGTATGATTTTTTTCACACTGCATTCAGAGATTGCTCTTGTGAACATTGTAAGATGTAACACTTCTCTGCCATATCTAATATTTTATTTTATCCACTGGGAGATTCAGCCATGAACAACCCCTCCCCTTTGGGATACTGAATTATTGAAGGAATATTTTTCCTCGGAGTATGCTACATTTTTAGATCACAAAATAGGAAAGTTGGAGTGGTCAGGGTCTGCACTTTAACATTTGAAATAATAAGTACAAAATGAAATGACTCACATAACATATTTGATCGTGGACAGGATTTCTCTTATTTAGTAGTGGGGGTGAGTTATTTTAATTAGATTTACTGGTAATCTGTTTTAATATTATGTTGAGCCTATTTGCAATTTACCTTATTGTTTTGTGTAGTTCCTTGTTCAAAACCAGGCTCATGATTTTGAAACTCTTCCTACTTTGAATTTGGGGCATACCTTCAATATCTCCATATTCATTTTTTACCATGGGGTGGGGTGTTTGTTTGTTTGTTTGTTTGTTTTGGTATATGCATGTTGCTCTTCAGCAAATATTCATTGTTCTTGAGGCGGAAGTGATCACATCTAATAGAAAATAATAGACCTCATCCTCTTTTCAGATCTAAATGATGTTGTTGAAAATGGCTTGTCTCAGTGTCAGTTTAAAAAAATAATCCTGTCAAGTGCTGCTCAGACTCATCGGCTGAGAAAACTGAGGGGCCCTTCAAAATGCAGAGAGTGTGAGAACTTCATGGTCAATGGTATTGAATGTGAAGAAGTAAGTGAACATAAACGGAACCACGTTGCTTTAAAAAATGGCCAAACAGCCTCCCACTTTCAGTGCAACGTATGACAAAAACATTGGTAATTAAAAAGGTGTGAAAGTAATTTAGGCTTCAATGGCATATTTATATAGAGAGAGGTATACATCTAAATCTGTTAAATTAATTTAATATCCTACTGTGAGATGGGATCCACTCAGCATAACATCATATCCTCAGCCCATATTAACCTTCTAGTGGTTAAGTATCTTTCAGTGGGATTTGACTGCTGATTTGGAAATGTAAGAATAATAGGCATAGGAAAGATTCAGTATGTGTTCTGACTTGTAATGTGCCAGGTGGGTCCAGTAATAAAAGATGCCAGTCCCATTCCAATTGGGATCAGGTCTGGATCATGGTTTGTCATTTGTTCATTTCTGGCCTTATGACAAGCATCTCTGCAGATCCAGTGTTTAAGCTGTGGTCATTCAAGATGATTGCACAGATTGTCAAGAGTAGTAAATAATCTGTGAGAATCTTCTTTTCTGTAAGATACAATACTTTTTGAAATAGTTATGTTATTGAAGAATAGTAAGAGCTGAAAGGACCTGAAGCTTTGGTTTCAGTCAGTATGTTCCTAAATGACATAATCTGAATTAGTTAACATATCTTTGGTCCATTATGAAAAACAGGCAACCAGGCTAGAATTTTGAAGAGGTCCAACTTTTATTCTTTCCTTCTGTGTTCATTGAAAGTACTAAAAATTCAGCAGACATTAAGCATTGATTTGAATTTTTGATCCACCCCTTCAGATATCTAAGTTCAGTACTGGGAGGAATAGACTTCAGGTTTCTATACAGTAAAGCAAGAAAATGTGTTATGTAAGTGCACAAAACGGAGGCCTGTTACAAAAGCTCAAAATATTGTCATTTAAGAAATAGCTATTTGTTAAGACTGATCCAATACTGTGGGGGGTTTTTTCACAGTGCCTGTTAACCTGCCATAAAAAATGTCTGGAGACCCTTCTCATCAATTGTGGTCATCAAAAACTGCCAGCCCGGGCATCGCTATTTGGAATTGACTTCAGCGATGTGCCAAGGGATTTCCCAGAGGAGGTGCCATTTATTGTGATGAAATGTACATCAGAGATAGAAACTCGTGCCTTGGGAGTGCAGGTAACTCATTCTTCTATGCATACAACAGTTGCATTCCACATTTTATTCCTGTTTTAAGGTAAGAGCAGGAACAAAATTTCCATTCCCATTCCTAATACCAAGACGGAATTAACAGTCACCTATGCATTCTTTATATTAGTCCATTTCTGTGGAAGCATAAATTTCTTCAGAAATGAGAATGGCAAGCTGTTTAACAGGCTGGGAGCAAATGTGTCTGACTACACCTTTGTCTGCATATAAATAAGAATTTTACATATATGGTAATTACAAGTATTGCTAATGTTACATGCTGGTTTTTCATCCTGCTGTTAGCTCTGAAGTTCAGATTGAACAAGATGTATCTCCAGGTTTCTGAGCTGGCAGAAGTATATTTTCTATACTGAATTAACCATTTCTAGCATTTCAGTCTCTCTCCTCCACCTGCACCTCCGTTGTATTTCTGAATCAGATCGCTCTTCCGGTTGTCATTTGGACACCCTATGTACATGTGTTATTCATCGAATTGGCTTCCCCTGATTTGGTCTCTCATTGCCTCTCCTCAATGCAGGGAATATACCGCATTAGTGGGGCAAAAGCACGCATGGAGAGATTGTGCCAAGCCTTTGAGAATGGACGAAGGTTGGTGGAGCTGTCAGAACACTCACCCCATGACATCACTGGAGTCCTTAAACATTTCCTTAAGGAGGTAAGGAATAAAGCCAGAGAGCACCCTAAGCACCCCATTTCCCTACAGCTGAAAGTAATTTTCTGAGATGGGTATCTTTAGCTGTGGGAGTTTGCAAGGTACATTTTTCCAGGCACACACTGGTATTAAAAGACAGCTCACAATTATTCCTTCCCTTATAATAAACAACTTGCATTGCCCCCAGCTTTCACAATCTGAGGGTCTCATATATGCTGGTCTATAGCTAATTTGATTGACTGATTGACTCATAGATATCATATAAATTGCATTTTGCCTACTACTTTCCAGGTGTCCTCTTCCATTTTTGATTGTCCCTGGTTTTTTAAAAGCACAATCTCTTCTGTGGTTTGCATCAGAGAAGGATCTTCATTGGCAACTACTTACTATTTTTTACTTCCATTCCCATTTTACAAGACATTTTCAAAAATAAGGTTCTGATCTTGGCCTCTAGAGAACAAAGACCATTCACTGTGCCATACAATGACTGCTTAGGTTTTGCTCCTCAGTGTTCTCTTCAGCAGACTAAACATACTCTGTTCCTTTAACCATTTTGGATAGGACTTGGTTTCTTATCATTTTGGTAGCCATTCTCTGAACTCATTTCATGTGGACCTGGCAAAGGCAGTGGGACAATAACCTCCTGTGTCGTGGTGGGATTCAAAAATTTTTTACTACTGGTTCTGTGGGCGTGGCTTGGTGGGCGTGGCAGAGGAAGGATACTGTAAAATCTCCAGTCAGAGGTGATATTTGCCGATTCTCTGAACTACTCAAAATTTTCACTACCAGTTCTCCCAAACTAGTCAGAATCTGCTGAATACCACCTCTGCTCCTATGATCTGGACTGTTCATACATTTATCTATATAGCTGTCCATTTATATTGACTGTTTCCCAGTATGATTTGATTGCTTATTGTACCCTGTGACTATCATTAAGTGTCATACCTTATGATTCTTGATTCTTAACAAATGTATCTTTTCTTTTATGTATACTGAGAATATTTACACCAAGACAAATTCCTGTGTGTCCAATCACACTTGGCCAATAAAGAATTCTAGTCTAGTCTAGTCTGACTCTACAAATCTGGGCAGTCAACAAAAATATATCCTCAAATTCGATTCAGCTTTTTAGCAGCTGTATCATACTGTTGTTTCATGTTCTACTGGTGATTTACTAGAACATTCAGTTTCTTCTGACATGTACAGGTAGTCCTCAACTTACAACAGTTTGTTTAGTGACTGATCAAAGTTACAACGTTGCTAAAAATATAACTTATGACCGTTTTTCACAGTTATGACCTTTGCAGCATCCCTATGCTCACATGATCGAAATTCAGATGTTTGGCAACTAGTTCATATTTATGACGGTTGCAGTGTCCTGGGGTCATGTGATCCCCTTTTGTGACCTTCTGACAAGCAAAAGTCAAGGGGGAAGCCAGATTCACTTAACAACCAGGTTAATAATTTATTAACTGCAGTGATTTGCTTAACAACTGTGTCAAGAAAAGTTGTAAAATGGGGCTAAACTCACTTAACAAATTTTTCACTTAACAACATAACTGTTGGGCTCAATTGTGGTTGTAAGTCAAGGATTACCTGTAGTATCGTCAAATTAAGTCTCCCCTTTTTTATTCTTATATATTTCATTTCTTCTCCCCTCATGCAGACTTTACATTTCTCCCTGTTAATTTTCATTATATTTATTTCAGCCCACTGTTAAATTTCATCTTGTTTATTTCAGCTCAGTTATGCTGTAACCTGTCTTGAAGGTTTTTTTTTTATTTTTTCATTTCTTTTTAAAAGTTAGCTCCTTTTGTGCATGTGCATAACAGGGGTCTGAGTTTATAAAGGAAAGATGTAAAATTCGAGAATTTTTTGAAATGCACAGAATTCCATTGCTGCATAGAAGATAGCTCATGGTATATGGACACATCTTCCTTCAGGGGGATCATTAAAGTTCAACAGCTCAGTTTATCTTACATTCTCAACATTTGAACTCTTGTTTTGAAATATATGTGTTATGTTAGAACACTGAACACTGGGATAGAACTATTCTCTGAAACTGGGATAACATGGCAGGATCCAGTAATATTTGTGATCAAATTTAAACCCAAGGAGTCTGAACTAGTAAAATATTATGATGCATATTTTGCATTTTTTTTGCTACAGCTTTCCAGCCCTGTGCTTCCATTTAAACTTTATGAAGATTTCATGGCTTTCTCAAGAAATTTGCAGAAAAGTGGGGATAATTCTGAGACAGATCCCATCAAGGCCACCAAGGATTTGCTGAGCAAATTACCAGCAACAAATTATAATACTATAAGGCATCTTATTGCTCATCTGTACAGGTAATGAAAGAAATAGTGCTGAATATGCAGCTTTTGTCTTGTAGGACAAATTAGCTCTGTTAAATTTATCTGATCAGGGTATCATTTTTATTGCCAACAAATCGACTGTAACTATAATCAGTGAATTCTAATCATATCCTTTTAAAAAGTGGATGGAAGTTAAGAGTATGGGGCAGTGACTTGGAACTGAGCAAAAAACATTAAGTGGCACACAAGTATATGGAATTACATTAATGTAAAAGTATGAAAAAGGACACTTGGTAGAATGATGAGATGAAAGAGATTAAGAGTGAAAAAAATGTATATATGAGCACGATTGCTGCAGAACGTAAGAATAAGAGAAAGACTTCTTGTAGAAAGTATTGAAACTCTTTTACAAGTATAGAAATGCATGATCTCATTCTCAACCTGTAATTGGCCCACTACAAAGGCAATTTTCACATCATCTTTTATTGTAGTGGTATTGCCTCCTCCTCTTTAGTCAATTATTGCACCAAGCCCTTTGTTCTTGGCTGCTGGGGTATCCGCCTCCTTTTGAAGGGACTTTGCTGTCATAAATGGCTGAAACACTGCATCTTCGTCCTGCCTGTTTCCCTTTTAGTTGGAGTCATAGGAAGAATGATAAAAATATCATGTTTCCTTTCTCTTCCCCCCTCCCCCAACTGGTCCACAGCTGGATATGCTGAATGGGAAGATTCTGAATACAAAGAGAAACCTACTAAGGGGCTGATAAAAATGTCTATCAATGAAAGCCTACATCCTCAGGCCTACCCAAAGAAAGAAAACGCCCAGTGGTTGTTTTCCTAGCATAGGTGAGAAGAGTAAAGAATCTATCAATCAGGACTGGACAGGAGCATCTGCACAGCATCATTTTCAAAACTGAAGAAATGAAAAACAATGTCTTAAGTCAATTTCATTTTTAGCTGGTTTCTGCACAGAAGACAAGTAGCTTAAAGCAAACAGAGCAAGGAACGGTTAAAAGTAGAAGAGTATTTCAAAATGAAATACTTTTGATAGAAACATAAAGTTGTTTTGGAAGTGGATAATAACAACTTAAGAAGAAGCCTCTAGCATGGTGAATGGAATTAAGCATAAAAACAATGGAATTATTTTCAATGAAATTGAAAGCAGAATTTTTTTAGAGATTTAATAATACATTGCTGGAAAGAAGGATAATGATATGTCATCGGGTAGGACTGCAATAAATACTATGTTAGTGTCCAGACAAAAAAATAGAAAGGAAAGTCATAAATATTTTGAGAATAATGAAAATAATAAAGCAGCAAGTATTTTTTTCTTTAAATGTTTTTATCCCACATTTTATAAAGAACTCAAGGGAATGGGCATAACTAATATTCCTCCCTCCTCCTATGTTCCACAACAACCCAGTGAGATGAGGTGGGTTGAGAGAGAAGGATTGGTCCAAAATCAGCCAGCCAGCTTTCAGTTCTAAGGTGGAACTAGAACTCAGTCTCCTGGTTTCTAGCCTGGTGCCCTAACTACTAGACCAAACTGGCTATCTAGGTTTAGATAATATATTTGAGATATATTAAAATATTAATGTAATTTGTTTACACTGTGCAAACTGTATGAAGGCTGCGTCTGTGCCTAACAACTGGAAGAACATTATACTGTAATTCCCTTGTAAAAAAAGTAAAATTAGCAAACAGGTTTACTTGCATAAATGGAATGCTTTCTTTGGGAAGAAAGCCTTCAGAAATGGGACAGTAGATGTCAAGGAAGAGGGTCTTCCTGTAGGTTGATATTTTCCGGTGTATGAGTTTTCTTCTCAGGCTGACAATGGATTTGGAATTCACAAAGGAAGAAGGATGCTGATTACTTGGATGTATTTTATCTATGTACATGTTCTGGAATGTTCTGCCTCCTGTGCCAATTTGCCACTGCAGAAGAGGAGAAGATGGGAGAGTGTATGAAGTGTTATCAATGACAATAAAGATGGCACTAGGCTTGTCTTTGGGACAGAAGGCTTTGAAAGTGGGAAGCCCCAACCCATGACGGATCCCTGACAATCTTTTGAAAGAAGCATTTTTTTTCTGGAAGGTACAGAATTAAGAAAGCAGAGGGAAAAGTTAGAAGGCATTTTCCTTTCCGGCTGCATATGCCGTCTCTATCCAGCCCAAAACAACCAATAGCTGCAAGAAGATAATGCACATTATATTGTGTGCAGCCAGCAATTTGCCTATCTCGCTGCAAAGGTGGAATCAAAGGATTATTTTCAGGGTTAAACAGAAATCTCAGGAGTGAGAGGAAAACACAGTGATGTTTCTGTGTGTGCAAGAGCTTTGAATTACAGGGCCTTCCACCCATCTTTGAGTCTTCAGAAAACTAAATTAACATGAAATTTGCAGTCCCTCTTGCCAGTCCATATCTGCCTCTCTCATCTCTGCTCCCAGTTGTCTATGGAGATTCTCAGTCATCCAGGTCCTGGTTGTCCCAAAGGTGCTTTTTCAAGAGGCAACTAAACTTTGTTTTACTTTGAAGAAGTTTCGCTTCTCAACCAAGAAGCTTCCTCAGCTCTGAAGAAGCTTCTTGGATGAGAAGTGAAAATTCTTCAAAGTAAACAAGAATGTCCAGTTGCCTCTTGAAAGAGCACCTTTGGGTCTGCTCCTAGTTATTGTCGGTCACCTAATTTTCTTCTAAAGTGACAAAACCTAACAGATTTTTGACATCTTGAGACTGCCCTTGCACAGAGTTGGAATATGGAGGAAGATGTTACAGTACAGTTAAAAATGATATGATCATCCAGGACAAGGTGAAGACCACATCAAAACATGAGCTTTTCTGAGGATATGTTTCTGGCATGGTTAGGTAAAAGAGAAGGCCCAGTCATAATTGAAAACAAAACAAAAATATTTTTTGTTATTTTGGATGTATTACAGCAGAGGTAGAAATTAATGGATTTAACTTCCCAATGCAAACAATAGCATGGGAACACAGAATTGATTCTGGAGCCACCCAAAAATCATTGTGAAAGTTCTCATAGTCTGGTATAAACTCCTGGTATGAAGAAGAAGTTAGTAAAACAGAGGATGGGATTACTGAAATTCAGTACATAGCAAAAACCAGTAGGAAAGAAGAGATTCACAAACTGTATTGTCTGCACACTGATAGGTTGAAGTGAGTTGTTCCTTATTTATTATATAGGGGGAACATTCTTCCTTCAAGATGACAATTTGCCGAGATACTGCATTGGTTGACGTTTATGTTGCTACATTTTATTTCCGATCATTTCTGCACCTGCATAATTATTGATGTAAGATTATAAAATGGGAAATAGTTAATGGGTATGTAAAGAGGTGTGTGTGTGTGTGTGTGTGTGTGTGTGTGTGTGTGTATGCGTATGTATGCGTATATGTATGTATGTGTACATACATACCGACCTGACACACACTTTGGGATAGGATTTCTGGTAAGTGACTGGCATGGCAACTGCAATATCAGCTGGAAACATAGTTCAGAATCTACATGCCATTATGTTCTCCATTCAGGAAAAACTATTGTGCTCAAACTTTCCAACCTTTTCTAACCCTGTATTTTTCTTTTCAAGGGTGGCTGAAAGATATCAGGAGAACAAGATGTCCCCCAATAATCTGGGCATCATCTTTGGCCCTACTCTAATCCGCCCTCCCTGTAATAATGATGTGTCCATGTCATGCCTGGTGGATTCAGGATACCAGTCCCAGCTCGTTGAATTTCTTATCCTGAACTATGAAAAGATATTTGGGATGGATGATCTGCCTTCAGCTGGACTTTGTGACTGTGAAAGCTCTTTGAAACAGGCAAATACTAATGAAGTTCTTTCAAGCAACCAAAGACTTTCCAATGCATCTTTTGAGGTAGGAATCAGGGATGGCCTGGCCTTAAGTGAAACAAATGAGCCTCTTTGAGCAATAGACTGAGATCAATGGAAGATTGGATTCAAGCTACCCAACCTTGAGTGGCTATGGGCTTTTAGTCCTCTGGGTCCAGATGATATTTCATCTGACACTGGCCGTGTTGCATTCCCCCAGATTGAGCTGGTGTACAATTTAGGGTCCTCCTGGACTCATAGCTCCTGCTCTTTGCCCAGATTGGTCCAGTATGCCAACTGCACCCCTTTCTGGACCAGAAGATCTTGCACATGGTTGGCCATCCCTTGGCCATCTCCTGTTTGAATTACCGCAATGTGCTCCTAATGGGACTGCCCTTCAAGACCACCTGGAAACTTCAACTGGTCCAGAACGCAATAGTACGCATGGTAATGGGTGCCTCTGGGTTTGCACATGTAACACCTCTGTTGCTTGAGCTGCATTGACTTCCAGTTTCTTTCCAGGAGTAATTCACCTTTCAAGTCTATACAACATAGAGCCACATTACTGGGACCGCCTTTCCCTAAGGACATTAACCCATTTATATTATATTTATATTCCAAAGAGGCTATAAAAGGCTGTATAATTTAAGAATAATAACAATAATCAGCTGTTAATTGTTATTAGCAGTGGGAATATCATAGTTAGAGGAGATAAAGGGAACCTGTATAGGAATTGCACTTCATTTTACCCAGACAATAATCCTGTAATCTAGGTTGGAGTAAGAATGAGTTTCCATGGCTAAGTCACTGATCTAACCCCATAACCATTACACCAAATATAGATTCTCGGTATTAGCAGAACTAAAATGTCGAGTGGGTATTCTGCTATTTTTGCTTTCTCAAAATACATCTTTATTTTAATATTTCAAGGTACTATTAAAATTATCAAAATGGAAATAAAAATTTGAAATGCAATGGATGTTTCTCTTTAGAAAACTTGTAACAGTAAATTTTTCTTCAAAAAGTAGCAGAGATTTTACTTTAGAAAATAAAAATGTCTAATATCACCCTACCAATCTCACACACAGTTTTATTGGTACAGTTAGGATAAAATTGGTGGAGGAACTCAGTTCAACAGATAATGTACATAGCAATATTTTTTTCCAAACAGAGCTCTGCCTCCAAGCTATGTTTTGGTGAAGATGATTGTGGAAGTGAAGACAGTTCCTTCACTGAGGTCAAGCGGAAAGAGAGCATGGAGCAAACTGTCAACCCCGTAGGTAATTTTTCTTCTATAGCAAATGATTTTTTAAAAGAATATAAAGTCTGTGCTGTTGAGAAATCTCCATTCTACCCCAAATGATTAATTATCTAAAATATCATCTTCTTCAGAATGAGAAACAGCAGCATAAGGCAGTTCTGAAATTCTAATTAATTATGCCATCTAAACTGAGTTAATTAGGATGACATTGTCTTCCCCAGTGCAAGAGAGTTTTGAAAAGTGATAGCATTCTCCTAAAGGATGCACAGCACAAAATATCTTAATGCTGAAATTTATAAAGGTTTAAACTATGTTCTATGAATATCATGTATAGGTACAAAATGGAAAATGATCATATTTGCATATCCGATTGCAAAGCTGACTTGCTTTAATTTAAAACAATTCTATGTAGGCAAGGCCAAGGATCTTTATATTTCCCCCCAATTACAGCCCCCCCAAATTCTTTGTAGGAGAAGAACAGGTGGAGCTAGGAGGCAGAGTTAAGTGCATCATCAGTTTAGAATCCTTGTGTTCCCATGAGAGATCGAAGTCCAATCCCTCCTGAATTCTGTTGATCTTTATCTGGTTACAATTTAGCTGACCAGATTCTTGTGTATCGACTTGAATAAATCATCTATGCTGCAATTTTTCTAATAGTCCTGATTCTTTGTAACTGAGATTATTTGAAGTAAAACCATGGCATGTTTTCCTGAACTGTTTGATTAACTATTATGCAAAAGAGGATGCTGAGGATGGAACTTTTGGGTGGGTTCAGCTGGTCTCTTATGTTTTAGGATAGTATTAAATGTTATGAGTCTGAAATGCAGATACATTAATAAAAAATAAAATGGCTATAAAACATAGATGATTGATGGATTTGGTCCTCTTATGATATACCTATAACAGAGTTTGGGGCATATGCCAAAAAAAAAAAAACACCCCACTGCTGCCCTGATTCTAAGAAAACTGTGTTATCTTATAGCAGTCAAAATGTGTGGAGGGTAGACAACAAAGTGCTTCCTCAAAGAATCCAGCTAATCTTTCATTGCTTTTAGAAAAACACCATGTGCTTTTAAATTCATGGTCTGCTGGATGATACATGGAACAGATTGCCTTTCCTCATTCTTTATCAGATTCTTTTTTTTCCCTTCTCATTCAGAACTGAACAGGACAAATGACACAGAACTGCAGGACTTTATACTTGATCCAGAAGTTACTCTCAATCCGCAGTCCAGGGGACGCTTCAACCGGATGCCAGTGAAACATCCTCGCACTGTCATCCCCAAAGTTTCCAGTCTGCCCCTGCTGGCTGCTGTTCTGTCTAATTCAGAGGCAGTCAGTAACCGGTTGGAGACAAGTCCAAGTAGACGCAGTGCCTCACCTGATACCTCTGGAAAGCGTAAACATTTTGAGATCACACGAGAAACTGCTAGGATTGTCTCCAAGCTGCAGCCTCAAAATGGAACAGAAGATTATTATCAAGCTCAGCTTGGGGCAGCTCTCCAGGAAAAAATTCTGGATGCACTGGTGGAAAATAAGACTGAATCCAGGAGCTAAAATATTGCTTGAGAAATGAACTAGAAAAAAGACTAGAATCCCAGTTTTTGCAGATATTCTGATATGTATACATCACAAAACATCAGGGCTCTCTAGTGCAGGGGCCTCAAAACTTAGCAACTTTAAGACTTGTGAACTTCAACTCACAGAATTCCTCAGTCAGCTTTGAAGTCCACAAGTCTTAAAGTTGCCAAAGGTGGAGACCCCTGCTCTAGTGTATTTGGAGAACAAATAAACCAACCCTGGCTAAGTTGAGGAAGAATGAAGTATTTATATGATTGTTTCCGAAGAAAGGGGTGAACTAGAACTGAGCCACTGAGATAACTAGAAACTGTAAACCCCGTGAAGCGAACATTCAAACAGCGACTATTATTGCAAAGGCACTGTGGACAAGCAAAACATTCCCAGGGGAAAGTGATAGGAATTTTGCAGAAATGGACAGAGCCTTAGAAATAACTGATATACCTGTTCCCAGTGGCCCTATTTGTACAATATGTTAATACATGGTATGAGCGTTCAAGATGGTTCAGGGTTATGTTTGACAAGGATAATGTGACTGTGTTGAAACCACATGATGGAAGATATGATCAGATTATTATCAGAAAAATGGCATATATCCAGAAAGTTTAAAGTTATCAATATGACCACTAAAGAAAGTTAAATTCTATGTAAACTGTGCACCTCCACCCCCTCTTCGAAATGTTGTAGTGCTATTTCTCTAGCTTCTGAGCAACAACATGTTTAGGCATTATCAACCCTGGAAATGTACTTGTTTTTAAAAATGAAATTTATTTTTGGGAAGCTGAGTTCTGTATTAATTGTATGTATCTGCATTTTTTATTATCAGTTTGTAAAGAATAGTCTAAAAATAGTATTGATTAAAATGTGTAGTGGTTCTCTACTGAGAACTGCTAATATTAGGAGGAAAGCATGAACGAGTGTATATACGGAGGCAATGTATGTTTCTTGTAGAGAATACCTGGATAAGGAAATGGGGCAGGGCAGGTAGATGGTTGATATGACATTGCTGGAATATTTTCTTATGAACATGTTTACACCTATAAAGTTCTCTTTGTGTAGAGTTGCCAGCTGGACATTAGGCATGAATTTCTACAAGCAACTTCCCACTATATATATATATTTCTTAAATTCCATCAACCATCTCTCTTCAATTTTTGTATAACAAAATCGGTTGAACATGATTGAGTTCACACAGTGCATTAAATACTCTGGTGTGTTTTAATCTTGATTTGATTAGGAAGCTGTAATGCTTGGTTTACACATGATGCTAAAATCATGGTTTACAAACCACAAAGTGTGTTTATACATAATGAGTTTACAACATTATATGAAAATTGTAAAAGAAAGAGTTGGTAAGAGGACAGATTGGAGAAGCCATGGCAGCCTCAGTTCCCATATCGATAACAGATGTGTGCCTGATCATTATGAGGAATCTGCCACTAATTGAAACTTCTGATTCTATGTATATCCACTGAAATATGTGTGCGCCTGTATAATTTTGCTGGCAAACTTTTCTTACAGAGATGCTCAAATGCCCCATTCATAGAATTTGCCCTGCAGCTGTGATAAACTAGTGGGTTTGCTCTGATGAACTAGTGGGTTTTGAAGCCCGTTAATAGTTCCAGGAATCAATTTTCTCTTGTGACCACCCAGTAGCAACTATTCTAAATAATATTTTGCAGGCAAATGTATATCAATGCATGCCAATTAACACAAGTTCAGAATGTGTGCGAGTTGTCGGGAAACCATGTATTCGTTTTTGCAAATGAAGGGGGAACCACCTGATTATCAATTCAGGGAGTATTGGAAAAATCTGCATGCAGAATAGGTCATCCTCAACCTACACCAAAATGGAGCCTGTCCATTACGGTTGCAAGTACTGACAGTCATTAAGCAAGATGGCCCTGTTTAATGACCCCCGCTCACTGTTCTCCTTGATGCAGTTGTTTTTAACAAGTGGGTCATTAAGCAGAGGATAGGGTGCCTCAGGTGGGAGAGGCCCTGGGAATGCAAGCCCAGGCGCAACTGGCCTGGCCTCCAAAGGGTTCCCTCCCACCTACAGAGATACTCTGGTCTCCACTTCCCTGTTTTCCTCCTGCCAGGTCCCTTCAGGCCTTTCCATTCCCCCATTGGGCCCCCAGAAGGCTCCTCCACCCTCTCCCCAGTTGTGTATGTACCTATTGAAGGTCTCTGCAGCTCTGGTGGTTTCCTCAGTGCTGTGCAGACTGATGCCTTGGGGAAGTAGAGCAGAGCAGTCCGTCCCTTCTTCCAGAAGCTGATGCCATTTTGGGGTTAAGGACAAGGAACAGTGGCCATGCCGAAAATAGCAGTCACTTTTGCTGCCTTAAAGTGGCCTACACAGCACCGAGAAAAACTCTGGACCTTTCCAGTGCTGTGCAGATTGCGTTAGGGAAGCAGAATGCAGCAATTCATTCCTGGGCCCTGTGGCTGCCTCGTAGAAGTGGCTGCCATTTCAGCATGACCACAAGGAATTCTGGGCATGCTGAAAATGGCAGCAACTTCCAGGAGGCAGCCAGATAGCTCAGGGATGAATGGGCTGTCCTCCGTGTTGAACATGAGGTTTGGAGATCTTTAAAAGGCAAGTGTGTGATGGGTGACAGGTGAGTAGGATGCAGGCCTGTGGGGCACCAGCGGGGAAGGAGGGGAGGAAGCTGCTGCAGCATCCGTGCAGTGTGGTGTAAAGGCAGATGACTGCAGGGATGCTATAGCAACAGTAATTTCAAAAAGGGGTAGTAAGTCCCTGGGGGAGGTGTCTGTCATGACTTTCAACCATCACTAAGTGACCAGTCATTAAGTAAAATGGTGAAGAGTCAACCTGAGGTTTCTTTATCAGGCACAAAGACTAATCAATTATGCAGAGTCAAGGAAAATGGACATTTGCCACTTTATTTCTGAATTTTGGTTACAGAAATTTCAAAACAGCAATACAATGATTGGCTACAAATTTCTTATCATCATTAAAATAGCACATCTACAAGTAATGGTGTTCAGGGTGGAATAGCACATGCACAGGTGATGCTGTTCAACTATTTTTAGCATGACCTTTACTATTAGACCCCTGTCTGTCTCCCAGTCCAACCTAATAAATATCACATTGCCTTACTTTTCCAGCAAAGGGTCTTCTTGTAACAAGTTTCTAGCTACTGTTCTAACTGCATCCTGCAGAGCTAAATATAATTTCTTGCTTTGGTTTAGCAAAGCGTTTTGCAGCTTTCTCTTTTATGCTTCTGTGCAAACACGGTACAGTGAAGTGAGAGCAGTGTGGAAAGAAAAACAGAGGCTTCTGTAAAATGGGTACTTTTAAAGATGAAGTTTAAAAAGATGACATTTTAAAATATGATGTTTGAGATCCCAGAGATGAAGTTTTGGCTTTTACTCCCCAATTTTTGATGCTTTTGAGATACTTCAATAAGTATCGAATCTCATTAATGAGTTAATAGGGAAATTTCATCCTAGGAGTATTCTATCATTCTTGTATCCTCTCTGACTTTTCACTCCAGTAAGAGTGCCGCTTCCACTTTGTCTTGGCCCCAAATGGGGCACATCTCAGCAAAGCTGTGGCACTGCAGGAACTTACCACAGGTTGGCATTGGATGCAACAACAGACAAATAAAACTAACATTTTCAACTATTCAGAATTGGATAACCAAGAGTAAGACTTTCTCATAAGGTATGGAAGAGAAAGACTTGGCCAGTTCAGAGTTGGAGGCTTGATCATTAGCTGGACATTCCAATTGATCCTAGGTGTATGGTTGATCTGAGTCAAGATTTGGTTGGTTATAGCAAGAAAACGGGTACTACAATTTTAGTTTGAGATGGATCTGAGTAGCCTGGTCCAAGTAATTATGTCATTTGGGGGGGGAGGCACTTGATTACTTTTTGGGAGAAAAGTTCTGTTTAACAAACAATTGTCTAGGAGTATGACTTTTTTTTCATCAGTGGTGGCTTGCTTTCTTGACTCGTGAGAGTACAAGGAAATTTTTTCTTCTAGAGGTAGTCATTTAAACCAAAGGTCTTCAAACTTGGCAAGTTTAAGACTTATGGACTTCAACTCTCAGAATTCCTGAGTTAACAAGCCCGGAGGAGAAATTCTGGGAGTTGAAGTCCACAAGTCTTAAGGCTGTCAAGTTTGAAGACCCCTGATTTAAATTGAGTCTTTAGTCTTTCAAGTGGTTCTGCCTTTCACATGGATGACTTTTTTTAGGGGTGGGACTCTTTTTTTTCATATGTATGATGCACTTAAGGCTTGACTCTAAAGAACTTGAGAGAGATAAAGATCAGGAAAGGCTGGGAAGGTCTTTACTACTTCAATTGAAAAGATTCATCATTCCAGGAATTTAGAACTCAGTTCTGTGTGGATGGACAGGTTGGTCCAATGCTACTGACTGGTGTTATTAGACATCTCTGGAAGGAGACTGCTGCAACAGGTATTGCTCCTTCTAGTTGAGGACAATAGGCATATTTTGCACCGTAAGGTATGGCTTCTCACAAAAAACTCAAAGGGATCTCTCCCAGTCTTTTGCTTAGAGTGGCTTTACATGCAATTGGGCAATTAGCTGTGTCTGCAAGTAAGCTAAGTAGAGTTCTTGAGCTATTTCAGTTAAGTAATGTTTTTAATGGGCTCTTTAGCTCTTTCTACTTGACTGCAAAAAAAGGTAACAAAACAAATTCAATTTTGACTTTATTCTTAAAACTTACACAATCTTAGCTACAAAATGTGAGTTGTTATTATATTTGATTTTAGTTTGCAAAATTCCATATTTAGAAACAATTTCCTTAAGTAGGACTTTTATTACCTATTTTGTTGTGTCTCTTAAGGTATGTTCCTTTAAATGAACAAAAACTGTTTGTTTTCTCAGTGTTACTCTAACATGTTTATTCCATCATCACTCAGTTGCTTTTCTGTTCAACATATATAACTACACATCACTGGACTAACTGGGGAGAGGTCTTAAAGGGACAGGGCACGAGCTACTCAAATACTATTTAATTTACAGGTAGCTTCTCCTCTCACAGACTGGAGTTGGTTCTGACAGGAAAAGCTTTTTCATATCCTGAACAGGTATTAACTAGAAGCAACAAGTATTTAGTTTTTTGTTGTTTGTTTGTTTTCTTGACAGTTTCATAAAATCAATTTGTCAAAAATCGCTAGATTCCTTCGCCTCCTTTGGATGGGCTTTGAGTAGAGACTTTTTATCGACTTTAGGGTTGTTCTGTCAGGCAACACAGTCTTTTTCTCTTGTATTTCTCACTGACTATCCTGTGATTTGGTGCCTTCCTATTATTCAAGTGTCTCCCTTTTTAGTTCTTTTTGCCATTGATAAATCTTCTTGTTATATGTTTTACAATATTTCACAGCAACATCTTTAGGAAGGAGTGCAACTTTAAAAAGACTAGAAATTTATCATAGATGTTCTATCTCTGTGGTTATGATCAGTTTCTATGATCAGTTTCTACTTGAAGTCTGGGCAAATGTCAATTTTTTTCTGCTATCAATTTAAAAGGATTTGGTCTTTTACAGACACCACATTGATTTTCTCTTGGATTTTTTCATTCTTATTATAAATTTTGTTTTCTTAAAATTACATATACAATCTATTCCCTATTTCTTCAGCAACGCCCTCTTTCTCCCTCTGTACTATTTTGTATAATTTATATTGGAAACACATTTTTTCTTATTTATTTATACATCTTTCATAAACAATTCTTATTAACTGTGAGATGGTATCCCAGCTGCTTCTATATTTTCTTTTAATCTCATTGTTATCTGGACCTATAAACAGTAGACACAATGTATGAATGTTTGCCAATTCCTCTAGATCCATAAATATTCACGCACGTTGGATTATGGGTAAGGAAAAGGACTGTGAAGTTTATGCAGATTGTGCTGTCATTAGCATTATGTATATTTAAACAATACTAAGATTCCCCTCTGGTATGTGTGCATGTTATGCACAAATAATTCAGAATCAGTCTTCACCAGCATCCCAGCTAACTTCCCAGCAGGGGGAGTTCTGCTGCTGGGAATTTCAAATACCATTGATGTTAGGTTTCTTTAAGCTCCATCCTGTTTTTTTTGTTTTTTTTTAAAGAAATAGCAGATTCTCAGATAAGTAAACTAACATATTTATTATGTTAGGGTCATGAACCACAACCCAGCTTTCCTAACTTGAATGGGATGGGGGAGAATAGACAAGTATTTACTTCCTCCCACCGACTATTAGGCAAAACAAAGACTTTTAGCCCAAGCTTGCAGCCTGGGGTCTATAGTGTTTGAAAGAAACGGCCGTGGACCAGAGCCCATGCAGTTCTACAGATATGTGTTTTATTTCAAGCATTTGAATGGAAGATATTTAGACTACTTCCAGCGGGGGTTGAGATCCAGAGACAGAGTAAGTTTATGCTCCCTTCCCCCAGATAATCATGAATTACTACTGCTGGACCCTTATTATATGTGGTCTTCTCCTACTACAGTTTTTATCAAGAGGGGTGCTGTTGTTTGCAGATGGCAAATATCACTGCAGAAATAGCATCCAGGCACCTCAGACTTAACTGTGTGATCTAAGCTGCCATTTCATTTCAAGGAGATGTTGCCTCCCTGCTCTTGCTATTGCAGTGTGAAGGCTGGACTTCAGAAGGACAAGTTTAGAGGTTCAGAGGAGAGCAGCAAAAGTGATACAAATGTCTAGGGAAGACAGATTTGTTATAAAGACAGATTTAACAGATTAAGAGTTGGAAGGGACCTGGTAGGTCATCTAGTCCACCCCCACCCCACCCCCGCCAAACAGGAAACCCTACACCATCCAATCTCTTCTTAAAAGACTTGGTGATGAAACTCCCACAACTTCTGAAGGGAAGCTGTTCCATTGGTTGATTGTTCTCATTGTTAGTAAATTTCTCCTTATTTCTAGGTTGAATCTCTAATGGTTTCCATCCATTATTCTTTGTCTGGCTTTCAGATGCCTTGGAAAATAGCTTGATCCCCTCCTCTCTGTGGCAGCCCCCCATATATTGGAACACTGCGATCATATCTCCCCTGGTCCTTCTCTTCACTAGACTAGCGATGCTCAGTTCTTGTAACTGTTCTTCATATTTTAATCTCCAGTCCCCTAATCATCTTGGTTGCTCTTCTCTGCACTTTTTCTAGAATCTCAACATCTTTTTTATAATGTGGTGATCAAAACTTGATGCAGTATTCTAGGTGCGGTCTTATTAAGGCTTTATAGAGTAGTATTAGTACCTTTCTTGATCTTGATTGCATCACTCTGTTAATGCAGTTTAGGACTGCATTGGCTTTTTTGGCTGCTGCCACACAAATTTGTTATCGGTGAACACACCCAAGTCATCTTCAGGTTTTGTTTTTCCCAGCTGTGAATCCCCTATCTTGTATATGCCTAATACATTTTTCAAAGTGCCCTAAATGAAATACATTACATTTTTCCCAATTAAGGTACATCTTGTTTCTCTCAGTCCAGTCTTCTAGTTAGTCGAGATTAGACTTGATGTTGTTTTGTTGTCCTTTATAATGAATGACCAGACATCTCAATGTTGTTTCATATAAACTTTAGAAGCAGTTTATCAATCACTCCATCTGGGTGATAAATAAAAATATTGACCAATATTGGTTCCGAAACTGAGCTTTGAGGAACCTCACTAGATGTTATTCTACAAAACGATGTCTAGCCATTAGCAGTGATACTTTGATTGTGATTAATATGATTAACCAGCCAGTTTGTAGACCTACCATTGTATATGCCTACTATATTTCTGAAACTTGATAGCGAGAATAGGGGGGGGACGAGCGGTCTGCCACCTCCAAGTGGTGTCCCCTGGATGCGCGAAGCCGTCAAACGCTAACCGTAACTGAGAGCAGACCCTCCGACGACAGGCCCACGCGACAGGCCGGCTGGAGTACTCAAATGCCGCATCAACATGGTGGAAACGTCCACTACAAAACACACGTCCAATGCTACCGCGTTCGGGGCGACTGCGTCCGGGTCCGATGCGCACGGAGACTACCCGATCCGTGTGAAAAAACGCAAGCGGGGAACAGAGGACTGCCAGATGCTCAAGGTGGCCACCTGGAACGTGGATTCGCTGACTGGACGCTCGACCGAGATCGTCAGGGCCATGCGGGACAGGAAGCTGGACATCTGCTGCCTCCAGGAAACTCGCTGGAAGGGCAACAAGGCTACGACTATAGACGGCTACAAGATCATATACACCAGCTGTAAGGAAAACCGCGGCGGTGTAGCTGTGGTTGTCAGTCCAAGCTGGCAAAGTTCCGTCGCAGAAGTTAAGCGCCTCACAGAACGACTGATGATAATCGTCGTAGCGACCGAGAGGCAGCGCCACACATCTTGTCCGCCACGCCCTCAGACCGGATGTCACGAGGAGGAGAAGGATACCTTCTGGGAACTGCTCGACAGCCAACTCAGGCAGATCCCACACGAAGACGACATCATCATCTCGGGCGACCTGAATGGTCATGTAGGGCGGGACAAAAACGGACACCAGTGCCACGGTGGGCACGGCACAGGCGATACGAATGAGAATGGCCAGAGGATCCTGGACTTTGCCGACTCCCATGATATGACCATCACGAATACCTGCTTCATTAGGCGAGAATCTCAACTCCTCACCTACCATAGCAGAAACGGAGCCACCACACACAGATCGACTACATCATCGTACGACGAAGAGCCGCTAAAAACGTGCTCAACGCCAAGGTGTACCCGCACGAATCGAGCAGTCAGCACAGGCCGCTGATGGCGAAGATCAGGATCAGCAAGCCCAAGACCAGGATTGACAAAAGGAATGCAGACCAGCCACGAATCAAGTGGTGGAACCAGAAGAAGATGGCGGGACCCCTCATCAAACCGGAGCAGTTCCTGCAGATGGTCGACGGGCCACAGGAAGCGTGGTCCATGCTGAAGAGCACTGTTCACACTGCCGACTGCCAACAGCTTGGTTGCACCAAGCCAGGACGGAGACGCATCGAACGAGATACATGGCTCTGGACACCGGAAGTACAAGATGCCGTACACCTGAAGAAACGGCTCTACAAGGCCTTTCTTCAGGACAAGACCAGCGAGAAGCTCTGCGAATACAAGGCGGCCAAAAAGGCAGCCAAGAAAGCAGTAGCGACAGCCAGAAGCTCCCACTACGATGACATCTACGAGAAGCTGAACACGCGAGAAGGCGAGAACGAGATCTACCGCCTAGCCAAAAGCAGACACAGGAAGACCCTGGACATTGACCAGTTTCATGGGATCAACGACGAAAGGGGAAATTTGATCGTCAACCCCAGAGACGCTGCGGAGAGGTGGCGGCAATACTTCGAGAAGATCTCGACCGAGGAGTTCCCACACCCACGAACCCCCGCGAGGTGACCCAGTTGAAGGCCCAGTCTCAGGCATTTATGCCAGCGAGGTCGCCGACGCCATCAAGGCCATGAAAAACGGTAAGGCAACAGGACCAGACGACATCCCTGCCGACTTCTGGAAAAAGGCACTACCGGGCTCGGCACTGTGGCTGTGCGAGCTGTTCAACAACATCGTCTCCACGGGAAAAGTGCCACACGACTGGTACCGCAGCACCACTGTTCCGATCTGGAAGGGAAAGGGCAGCCCAGCGGACTGCTCCAACTACAGACCGGTCAGGTTACTGTCACACACTATGAAGATCTTTGAACGCGTCCTTGATAAGCGCATTCGGGACATCGTCGACATCAGCGTCAACCAGGCTGGATTCATCAAGAACTGCGGCACCACCGACGCCATCTTCGGTGTGCGGATGCTGATGGAGGCTCACAGAGAGAAGAAAATCCCGCTCCACACCGCCTTCCTAGACTTGGAAAAGGCCTTCGACCGAGTCCCGCACGATCTCATCTGGTACGCACTGCGAGATCACGGCGTGCCTGAGCTGCTCGTACAATGGGTCCAACTCCTATACAGATGTCACAAAAGCCGTGTAAAAGCGGCAGCTGGGATATCAGAGGAGTTTAATATTACCGTCGGCGTACACCAGGGCTCTGCTCTCTCACCACTGCTGTTCATTCTGGTGATGGACACAATTACACACGACCTGTACACGCCCGCCCCATGGACGCTGCTCTACGCCGATGATGTGTTCCTGGCCAACCTGTGCAAGGCTGAACTCGAGCACCGAGTCCAACAGTGGCACGACCGCCTCGAGCAGTTCGGGCTCGGCTGAACCTAAAGAAGTCCGAATACCTGACCACTGACAATGAAATGACAGGCTCCATCCACGTGAACGGGCAGGAGCTACCGCGCGCCTCCACCTTCAAGTACCTGGGAACTACTCTTGGGGAAGAAGGCCTACTACAAACTGAGGTGGCAGCCAGGATCAATGCAGCGTGGGGCAAATGGAAGTCCGTCACGGGCGTCCTCTGTGACAAGAAGATGCCGATGCGCCTGAAGGCGAAAATCTATAACTCTGTGGTGCGCCCCGTGGCCATATACGGCGCAGAGTGCTGGCCGACGACCAAAGAAGTCGAAAGCAGACTCCAGATAATGGAGATGCGAATGCTCCGATGGTCGGTAGGCCTCACCCTACTCGATCGCGTCAGGAACGAAGAAGTGCGTAGACGGTTCAACGTCGTGCCCATCCCCACGGTCATGAGGCAGTCCCGGCTACGATGGTTCGGCCACGTGAGCCGCGCCAAGGAAGAATCCATCATCAAATCTGTAATGAAGGTGACTGTCGGAGGAGCGAGACCGCGTGGTAGACCTAAACAACGCTGGATGGACACGATCAAGGCCGATCTAGAGATCGCGAAGGCAGACCCGACACACGTGGCAGACAGAGAGGCGTGGAAGCAGTACTCAAGGACATTAGCGGACCTCGCCCGAGCGCGAGACAAACGCTGAAGAAAAAGAAGAAGAAGAAGAAGATAGCGAGAATAGGGAGATGTTGAACCTTGTCAAAAGCTTTGCTGAAATCAAAGTAGATTGTTTCCACAGCATTCTTCTTGTACATCAGAGTAGTTACCTGTCAAAGAAGGAAATAAAATTTGCCTTACATGATTTGTTTTTGACAGTCTGGCTCTTAACAATCTTAGAATTGTCTTCAAAAGTTCTAACATATGGCCAACTTTATTACATGTTCTAACATCTTTCTAGGATGCTGTGTTCAACTCAGTGGTTGATAATTATTGGCCCCCTATTTTTTTTCTTTCCTGAAGAGGGGGATTATATTTGCTCTTTTCTATTCATCTGATATCTCCCCAGTTTTCCTGGAGTCTTCAGAGATAATTGACAGGGGTCCTGACAGTTTTCTGACAATTCTATCAGAATTCTAGGATGTATTTCATCAGGACTTGGATGCCTGAAATCATTTAAAACAGCTAAAGGTTCCTTTATTACATCTTTACTGACCTCCACCCTCTTCTATTGTATTTGTTTCTAGCTTCAAATCACCCTGCAAAGAAAGAGGCAAATAATTTTTTTCTTTTTCTTAGTCATTTGTTAAATTGTCTTCATTATCTTCTTGCTAGTGGCACTTCCTTACTATTTTTCTTAGTTTATTAAAATCGGCTTAACTCTTCCTTGGTTTTACTTGAAATATTTTCCTTTTTCTTACTAGACTTTTGCCTTCAACCAAAGTAGTAGTGAAATTGCTACCCGTGCCTCAAAATTCTTTACTCTCCTCCCTAGGCCATTAAGTCATTTGTGCTACACTGGAAATCATGCTTTAAAGTATCTTTATGCCCATCTGGATGAGTAAAAATGGTTTCTAATCAGCAGGTCCAATGACTGGCTGATACATGGCAAGTTCTGATTGGCCATTGGTCCCTCCATGACTCACAAAGAATTAGTGCCTGTTCCCATAACACCTTGTCCTACTAAAACTACCTGAATAGCCTTTCACCTGGATCCATTTCACCTATGAAAAAAGGAGGTGTGCTGTGGAAAGGTTGATCCTCTGTGAATGAGAACCATAATGCTCTTTGGGCTCTTATTCTTACTTATTGCATTGCCAACTGAAGAAGTGAGTACTTTGTATATTTTCCTCTGGTCATTCTCTCTCAGTTGTGTTGTGTGAATTGTAGGGAAGACTGGAACAGTTAAACTGGGTGCTCACAAAGCTGGGCAGTTTGTTGTTTGCTTTGAAAGAGGAAAGTAATGTTGGCAGGTCCAGTCTTATACATTAGTCTTAGGTTGGCCTGGGAGCTTTAGTCCCAAAATAGAAGGCTAAAGGGTCTGTTTCCATTCTTTTCCCCTAGACATGACCTTCTTCTTTTTTTTAAAAAAAAAAAAGATATATATTTAAACTGTTGTTTATGGATACACACCTTTCTGTGTCCTGCAGGCTACTTTGCTTCAAATCTCAATATATTCTTCTGAGCACCAGTAATTTTTCCTAAAGCAAAATTAGAATTTTCTCAGTTGTTCCTTTGAATGAGAGACATTTTTGGGCAGTACTAGAGATGAGAAAGTGGATGTCTATCTGTGTAACACTGTCTACTAGTAGAAGGCCTTATTTGCAAAAGATTGCTGATCTAAGAAAATAGTTTGGTGGCACTTTTAAAATCTGCTTCTATTGCCTTCCCCAGTTCCTCTGCTTTTTAAGAGAACAAGTTTTTGCTACCCATCTCCTTGTTTCAAGGACGAATATGTTGATTATACAGCCACAGCTCTAGCACTGCCATTCTCATAGATGTGAAAGGAGATTCAATACGTATTTGGATTTCTGCCTCCTTTCAGCTTTGCTGTCTATTTGAATTTCCAATCCATGTCCACTCCTAAGTTCTTTCTCATTCAAACTTAGCTGCAAGGGAAGAATAGCATCTACCGTAGTAGTTTGTTCCCTTACTGCACAGTGTACCAATTTCATCTATCTTTTAAAAAGATTATAGTCACTGTATACTTAAAGAAACTTACAGAAGCTGTCATATAACCTTGGAAAGCTTTATTTTTCTAATCAGTGTAGTTAGAACCTGTATAATATGCAGTATGTAGGAAAGCATCTTAAAATTGAAAGAGAAGCCAGGTTTAGTGTATTCCTAAAGTATCATCAGCGCTTGGCTTTTCTTTCAAGGTAAGAAGCACTTCGTTGCTTTTAAAGGCAATTCCTCCATTTTTGTTTACCTTTCTCCATCTCTAGTGTTTAATTTCTGAAAGGCTTTAAGTTCTGTTTGTAGTCATTTTCTCTGCCTTGGTAGGTCTCCCTATTATACAGAGATTGGATACACACTGGAAAAAAAGTATGTTAAAGATACTCCAGGGACCTCTTCTGTTTGCGATTATTCATTCTTTCTGGCAATGAAGCAGCTTTTCTGCAATGAGCAAAACATTAGTCTTCTTTGGCATTGAGAAAATAATCCAATTTAGGTAGAAAGGATGCATGTTGTAATTTCCCAATGTTCTATTACATGTTTTAACTATAGAGTGTTGGAACAAATTTGCTGAAGAACTGGGCATCACCAGATATGATTCCAATCCTTAGGGGAAACAAACTGAATTCTCCCTTACCCCCAAGCTGATTCCTGCCAACCAATTGGCAGCATGTTTGC